>NC_066600.1:1987500-2320000 GCF_905475345.1 Vespula vulgaris | reverse complement strand
ACCTTCGCTATATCCGGAATCGTATCTCCTTTAATTCGCGGCTACGATAAGAACCCTTAACGAGTGAGAGAGAGAAAGATAGTAGGAAAATAGAAGGGGTAGGATCATCCTTTCTCTCACGAAGTAGAAGGTATCCTCGTTTCCCCAATTTGTTAATTACTTCGCGGATACCTGACCGTCTTTCGACCACAATTCCGTGGCTTCGACACGCACGTGCGAATTTTCCTCACTTAATCGTCCCTTCGTCCGTATTAACATCAACTAAAACCTCAGCGATTTTCCTTCAAACTCTTCTAATTACGAATAATTATAATAATTATAATAAAAGCTACGTCAGAGAAAGAAAGAGACAAAGAAAAAGAATTGAATAATTTTTGTAGAATATTTACATGTACGATATATATATATATATATATATATATATATATATGGATTTTTGATTTGAGAATACAACACTTATCGTTAATTAATCATTTAATTTCGTATATTTATAAAAAAAAAATAATAATAATAATAAAAAAGTAAAAAAGTAAAAGCTAATAATTTGCAAGAATCATTAGACTATTCGTTTTAACGATAATAAATTTAATGGTACGAAATAGCGAGGAAAAATAAATGTACGTAGGTAGGAGTTTGCGCGTATACGTGTGTGTGTGTACATGAAAAAAGAGAGGGGTACAATTTTTGTACGTTCGTCGTATCCTATCGACATGTAACAGCAACAGCAGTAACAGCAGCAACAGTAGCAGTAGCAGCAACAACAGCACGCGTGATCGTGTCTCGTGAAAACTCTCGTGGCGCGTAAAGAGCTTTCAGGTCGGGCCGACAAATGATATTGAAGCGATGTCGGCCGACTATTAGCTGGGTTTTATTGGTACACGAGCCGTGCACGTTGCCCGACCTACGACCGCCAACGGTTAATCAATGCTTTTATGAGCATTCGCTGACGGTAGTCGTATTCCTTGTGTTAGTGCCAATCCATGTGAACCACTCACACATTATACCATATTTAAACGTGTACGTGTATTACTACCAAAATCTACCAGAGTTTAGATGAAATTAAAAACTGTTAAATCTACGTCGAATGTATGTAGTACGTAGGTGCCTACAATTTTCAATTACGATTACCAAAGTCAGAGGAAGAGAGAGAGTCTATACATTTAAATAAAATTGATTCGAAGGATTTCTTTTTTTATATGTATGATCGTTGGATTTCCTTATATTGATGAAAGTGTACAGTTAAAAAAAAACGAGTAAAAATAAAAATAAAAATAAAAATAAAAATAAAAATAAAAATAAAAATAAAAATAAAAAACGAAGAAGATTCTTTACGATGTACTTCCTGTATATTAATTTATGACCTGTTTACGAATAATCGATAAAGACGCGCAGAAAAAAGATAATAAAGAAAGTAATGTGGTAGCCAACGACTATCTCGAAATTCCATAAAATTCAATGCAGAACAACGTTAACGAGGACGATAAAGATACTTCTTTGAGTCACGTTATCCGTCTTCTTATTCTCGACGATTCACCTGCTCTCACGTGTATAGCCAAGCTCATTATCGTTTTCTTACGCGTTATACTCTCTTTACAAGACGATGATCGCGTTCTCCTTCGACTAACTCGATCTCTCTCTCTCTCTCTCTCTCTCTCTCTCTCTCTCTTTATCCCTACCACTAACAATACGTAACAGCTCTTGGCTCTACGTATAACCCTCGGGTTATAGTAGGCTATTTTCATCGTGGAAAAACGTCATCCTAGTGCATGGTATTGCATCCAAGCCTTTAGTTTTCAATCATTTTGTTCACATCGTTTTGAAATTTCGTTTACAGACCATCGCCAACTTATATGTATATTGGCTACCTTTTTAACAAGTTCCTACCTACTCCCTTCTCCTTCACCCCTTCTCCCTTCTCCAGACCTCCTGATCCGCACCTCCATCACCACCACCACCACCACCACCATCACCACCACCATCACCACCAACACCAACACCATCCCTTTCTACTCGACGCAACGAACACGCGCAGATGGCCGGATAATTTGCTTAGTTTACGCTTTAATATGTAACTCGGTATGCATTACCCCGGTGTAATGCGAATTACGCGAGGAGGCCAATTTGATTAATGATATTTCAGTAACCGGCGGGCGCTAAATAATTAACCGGAGCTTCCCGGCACGTATATACGAGCCGATATATCGGACTCGAAGAGTCCTATCGGCTTCCGTTCCTTCCTCGTTTGTTCGAGCACCATCGATAATTCCGTACGCAAAAAGAGAGGGAGAGAGAGAGGGGAGAGATAAACGAAAAAAAAAAAATATAGCGTTAGCGATTAACATTACGCAAGAAAGGAAATTATTAAGATAATAAGTAGGAGTTAATATTTATAAAAAAAAATAATTATAATGAGAAACAAGATATATATATATACAAAGAAAGAGAGAAAGAGAAAAAAGATATTACTCGAATGTAAAATTTGAGAGGGTTGTTTCTAATATTTTATAGGGGGAAGAAAAGGCTCTCATGGACACGCGGCTTTGGCCAAACATAGCTCTTCTTATCTCTCTCTCTCT
Organism: Vespula vulgaris; assembly: GCF_905475345.1. Taxonomy (NCBI): domain Eukaryota; kingdom Metazoa; phylum Arthropoda; class Insecta; order Hymenoptera; family Vespidae; genus Vespula; species Vespula vulgaris. The sequence goes on along the minus strand of NC_066600.1, from coordinate 2,317,424 downwards.
CTTTCTCCCTCTCTCTTCTATCTATCTCTTGCCACCCTCATAATACTCAACGTTGGTTCTGGCCACGAGCTATTTATTTTTCTCATCGCTTTTAATTTCGTCGAGACAACATAGATGCGTATCGCCGTGCAACATCGACAGAACGATATATGTATATGTATAGTATATAATAGACGAGCATTTGTGACGGCCATTGTGCGGGCCGTTCCCCGAATGGATGTTACGCTCCTGGTATATCGGGATCGGATCTCGCTTGTTGAGTTTATTAATTGCGTTATGGGAAGTGCTGCTCGCGCGGCAAGCGAAATTGAAAAAAATTGCAATCCCCGATACCGTACACGATCCACTCGTTCTCTCTCTCTCTCTCTCTCTCTCTCTCTCTCTCTCTTTGTACCTATCTATCTATCTATCTATCTATCTTTATCTCACTGCTATAGCCAACGTATCAGGATAACCCATCGCTTTTCTGGGTCGACTTTACACCTTCTCACAGCCCGATCATAGCCCATTTTCTACTAGCAAAATTTCACGAATTATTCGACGATTTCACTTTCGACTATTACATTGTTATCGATTGCTAAAGGTTTCTAATAAGGTCTATCAAATTGATTCATCCCTAACACGCATATATATATATGTATATTTCATACACGTAAAAGTCTAAAAAATTTTATTTACCCTATCTTACAATTAAATATTATACACGGTATGACATAATAAGGATCAACCACTTTGATCTTGCTGTTGACCAATTTCAAAAAAGATTAGGAATGACCTAGACAATCGAATCTGATCGGCTCGAAAGGAAAGATCGACTTGTTCGACGAACGAAATGAAGGGATAGGTTGTTAAAGGGGGTGGGGGAGGGGTGGTTCCAATCGTAAAACAATTATACAATTACCGCACGGCCGTAATTAATTGCCGGCCGTTTCAACGTTTACCCCGACGAGCTTGGTTGGCTGGAGGCACGGACCGCGAACGCCGCAGCATTAATTCATTAACGTTGCCCCGTGAAACGTATTTGCTCGTAAAATTGGTCGACGGGCATGTTCACGATTATTTGCTTAAACAATTTCCGAACTGCGTTCGCCTATCGGCTGCGTCTACCTATGCCAGCTTGCAAGCCGCGAGTTTAACGATTTCGTACCGTAGATATTGCTAGAATAGATGTCGCATCGTGACTCGTCGAAGAGGACACCGAGGACACATAAACCGAAACGTAATGTCCGATTAATTTTCCAATTTCTCTGGGTGACATCATCCAAGAGAAAGAGTATTAACAACCAATCGAAACCGTGTCTCTCTCTATCTTTCTATCTCTATCTCTCTATCTTTCTCTTTCTCTTTTACTTTCTCACTCGCTTCGTTAATTATAAAAATGATCTCTCGAATCGAACGTTCTATTGGGAATATTATTAAATGATCTGTGTCACGATCTACGTTGATTCCTTTTATATTTATTCTTTTTTTTTCGACGAAGATAGAGGAAGACTTTTCTTTTTTTCTATTAAAAAATTATTCATTAATATAATGCGATATGAGCTTAATGATTAATTTCGTTGGAAGAAAATGAATATGGTTTATAATGGCGATTCTAATGTTTTATATATAATGGAATTTTATAATTATCGATTTACACCTTCGTAGTAAACGATCGTCGAATTGGGATGAGTCTCTTGGTTATAGAACAAAGTGTTCGCTTGTAAACGTCAACAAATGTAAAACGTAGAATCGCACTTAGGAAAGATATTACGTGGGTAAACAGCTGCGTAGAGTATAATATCAGTAGCGGTATTCCGATATATCGGCAAGCGCGTCCGCCGTCACCGCAGGCCGCAACACGAGGCTGCAGTTGCAGTTAATTTGCTCACTCCAAGTGTGTTTGATTCCCCTAATTAATTGATCGCTAGGGGTCACCGTTGGACCGCCGTGTACACGGATGGCAGTAATCAAGTGTGTGCCCCTTGCAACCCAGAGTTACTTGCATTTACGCCTACGCAAAGCGCACTTTACTTGTCCGTTTACGATCAGAACTATCAATCGTAAGTAAGTTTCACAAATATAAACTCTCGCAAACCCGATTAATGTAATTACATATACATATACAGACACATATATATATATATATATATATATATATATATACATATTGTTTTCTATGAAAGAAAAAATAAGTGAGAGAGAAATTCGATTATTATTATCCTATGTAAGTTGAACATATCCTAAACTGCATATATATATGAAATACGATATATCACATTAAAGTATTAACGCATCGATTGTCATATAGATAATAACGCAATATTTAAAGCATTACTCTTAAAACGATAATAAAAAAATATTCAATGATTGTATCGACTTAGCAATTATATCCTTATATAAAAAAAAACATATATATATATATATATATATATATATATATATCACATAGAATTTTGAAATATATTCCCTCTGATTTCTGATCAAATGAGATTAAACAGAAACAAACAAAAGAAAGGAAAGAAAAAGAAAAACAAAAAAAGATATCCTATTACTTAAACGATAATAAAAATGCAATAAAAACGAAAGGGATATTACGCGTTTTTATAGGCCAATTAAAGTCTTCCTCAAAGGAAGGAGCTAAATAGATGCTTGCGTAGAAGCTTACCTAGATGTCCGTTCTCATAGTAATCGCCGTTGTCCATCCTGTGCTTCTTCAAGGAATGCTGTGGATGATGACCGGCAGCAGCGGCTAGGTGACTTGCTGCGAGGCTCAAACCAACGGAAGCTCTCTTTGGGGGTCTTCCTGGCCTGGAGCTGTACAGTGGTAGAGAGTTACTGTGGTTAGAGACACCTGTTTTCGAGGTAACGTTCTTACCCCGACTGTCGCATTCAAACGACTTGTACGGTCGTCCTCTACTCAAGATGTATAAACAAAGAGAGAGAGGGGGGGGGGGGAAGAGAGAGAGAGAGAAAAAGAGAGAGAAAGAGAGATCAACTTCACGTAATATTCTTAAAAAAAAGGACAAACACAAGGTCGAAATAATAACAGAGATATATACGTATTATTCGCAAGAAATATTTTCGTTTCGATCGATAAACGCTTCTTTGCCTTTCTGTATTATTGATTGACGATTCTACGAAATTTTTAGAAAAAAGAAAGGACAAACGCTAGGTCGTTGTTAGTACTAATTGAAATTTGTACGTAGTATTACTAAGAAATATTTTCGTTTCGATGAATGTTATGATTGTTAATGTTACTTTCTTCGATCGATAAAGTTTGTAGAAAAAAAGAAAAAAAGGTAAACACGAGGTTCTTCGAGATAGTAGTAGAAATGTGTACGTGTTATTTCTAAGAAATTTTATGAATAATTCTTTCTTTGTTAATCGTATGTACGATTGGATATAATTGATCCTGTATATATATATATATACACATTTTCTTTTGCTTAAAATTTGCATCTCTCCAATTTGTATATACACACTATATATGATGTACACATAAATAAGCCGTGAATCCACCCAGGAAAATCTTTGGTCTTTGCTTTCATTCGAATGGAGAAAATAAAAAAAATATAATATAATAATCGACAATGGTATTTCGCAAAGAAAAGTGAGATTTTACCGATGATTTTCCGGCTGAGTTCATAGGGCTGTATCTGAACACAACAAATTTGACCGACCCCTCCGTTCGAAGATTACTTCGAATTTTACAGAAAAGAAACGAAAGAGAAAAGAAAGAAGAAAAGGAGAAAGAAAAAACGAAGAGAAAAAGAAAAAAAAGGAACGGGAGAAGAAGGAGAAGAAGAAGAAAAGGGTGGAGGAGGGTGTAGGGGGAGATATAGAAACAGAAGAATTCTCTCGAATGGGCTGTTGCGGATCCATCAAAGAAACATACCCGGGCCTTGTGTTTCGAGCCGAAAGATTCGAGAAAGTTAGCCGCTAATCTACAAGTAGATGATATCGTGTGAACGTTTCGAGAGCAGGCTTTTACGTGACTAAGGGAAAATGAAAAATCATTATGGAGAACTTCTAAAGAATTAACAATCCTAACGATTATCTTTCTACGTACCTACCTATATATATATATATATATATATATATATATATATATATATATATATATAATATTTTGATTTTCGAAAATTAATCGAGCGAAAGTCGTCATTGCTACGAGAGGCAAAGTAAAAGATCATATATTTTTATAATATATATTATTTATAAATAATTAAAGCATATATATATATAAATATAAATCTTATTAATATATATATGAACATTTAACATTTAAAAAGCAAATGTCTAAATATCTTGTATCGTTTATTAATAAATAAATCTATATTCCAAAATATATATATACATATGTACCTATATCTATTTCCAAGATTAAAATAAAAGTACCTGAACATACTTTATTACACCTGAATATAATTTATTAAATAAATAACACAAGATACTTGAAGTATATTTTCTTCTTAATTTGTTTAAAGTGTTCACGTGTAATAAAATATAATTCCAAAGAAGAAAAGAAGAATCCTAACAAATATCCTCGGTCACCACAAAAGGTATAAAAACCATGAGAAGAATAGTCGAAAGATTCATAGCGACGGTGGGAATTGAAAGGAAGAAAAGAAGATTCTCTTTTCTTGAAACAATCTATATGGTAGACGATGGTGATGGCAATGGTGATGGTGATGGCGATGGTGGATGATGGTGATGGTGGTGGCGGTGGTGCCCCGTGCGGTTAGCAGGGACGTTCATTTTTCATATGAGGCAGGCGCCAGAGAGGCAGACACACCACACGCGTTCACGAGATATACGTCTCTACAAAGTCTCCGCGTAACGTACACAAAGCGAGATCTTTTGCTTTAGCTAGCGAGAAAATATCTTGAACTCGTTGCTGCTTACCCTCTACACTCTCGTGGACCTTTATTTGCTCTCGATATAGCACCTATGACGGGAGATGCATCGACCGGTTCTCAACTAATTTCTTTTTCTTACATTTTATTCCATTATGAATTCCTCCTTTTTTCTTTTCTGTTTTTTTCTTTTAACAAAAAGACACTCGAAGCAAATATCGATATAATCGGAAATATATCGAATAGGATTCTACTGTACGACGTCGATAAGACTCGATATTAAAAAGATAAAAAAAAAGGAAACGCACAAATCGATTCTCACGATTAACCCGTGTAAAAAAAAAAATTCGATGTTATCGAAAGGGATTAGAATTATTGTCTATATAGAATAATAAAGATTGGTACGAGTTGAGAGTCGCTGTTTGGTAAGCGAGCAATCTCATAGTAGTCAAGACAGATTTGTAAATCTAATTTTTCATCCCGTCTTTCTGCCAGCCCTCTCACTTTGCCCAGAGTCTTCCTCATCCTCCCTATCTCTTTCTTTCTCTCTTCCCTAACACACACATACACACATACTCAAACATATACTCTTTCGCACTCACTCATTCTCCTCCTCCTCCTCCCTCCTCCTCTTCTTCTTCTTCTTCTTCTTTTCCTCTCTCTCTCTCTTCTCCCGACGCCTCTCACGCACGAGATATCTCCAAACGATTCTCAGACGGCCGGTTTATACCGGCGTTGATCTCTTAAACCGCTTAGCTTCGAGTTACACCGAAAACAAGAACGCACTCTCGAACGTTTAGATCCGCATAATACGCACTTGTTTGCGTATAAACCCAACGAAACCAGAAAAGCCTTGGAGAACGGAACGTTAACCCTTTTTCTTTTACTCCTCTACCAACCAGCAAATCTTTTTTTTTATTCGCTATATCGACAGGTATATGTAAGACGACAGCTACGGCTTTCAGAGAAGACTTCAAAGTAGATCCTTTCCTTTTTACGGTGAGATATTAACGATTTTCTTCTATTTTTTTATGATACCAAAATCACTTTTTTCTTTTCTTTTTATATATATATATATATATATATATATATATATATATCTCTCTCTCTTTCTCTCCATCTATCCATACATTTTTTTTCTCTTCCTCTAAAAAAACTAACGTCTCTGTCAATATTTTCGCACATTGATAAACGTGTTTTCTATTATAATCACGTTGCTTCCTATCTCTTTTACCTATTTCTTTACTTATTTACTTATTTATGCTTCTATTTTTTTTCTCCTTTTTTTCCCCCTTTTTATTATCTATTGTGAAATTAAAGACACGATCAAAAGCATTCGTTAATAATTATTTTACCAGCGAGTTGTCGCAACGCTAGTAAACACTCGACGCAATAATCTCTAGCAATATGAAATCGAAAAGAGAATTCTAAATAGCACCGATCGGCTATCTGCAACGCGGAACGAAACACGCTTTCTCTCTCTCTACCGACTCTAATAACTATGTATGTACCTTGGAGAGAACACCTAGTGCATTTTCACCATAAATTACAATTCCGTTCGTTTTGCTGTCAACGGTTCTGCCTCAAGAACTACAGATTCGAGAAGTTCTCGTGTGTTGTAATCGTTAGAGAGAAGAAATAATGTTTCGCTGTTTGACACGATCGTTTTCTTTTCTTTTCTTTTATTACATTTCGTTAAAGAAAAAGAAAAAGAAAACAAAGAACGAATTAATGAATTAAACGACAAAATAAAAGAAGGCAAAGAAATAATAAAATTCTTTTTCAACAGGTGCATTTTAATTTTCCCTGAAAGATGAATATCAAATCCTATAACTATATCTACTCGTGAATCGGACATATGTAGCAATTATAATAATCGTTAATATTGAACAATCTACATTTAAGAAAGCTGTCCACTTGAAATACGCATTACATTCGCGTTCAACTACCAATCGAAATTGTAATTACGTGGACGAACCGTACCTTGAACAAACTGCTGGAGATCGTAGGATCATCGGTCCGTTCGATCGACGATCGTGATTAGATTCGTCGGTTACGATCTTGTAAGCGGCGTTTCTCGCGCCGAATCGCGTGTGGGATTTGCGTTGATCAGAGGCCAGGTGCTCTCTACGGGCCCTCCTTTCGATTCGATCGAGCTTCTCCGCCTTAATGATCCTTGCTACTACGATCTCCAAGAGCAGACGTTTCGAAAGAGCTGCCGGACGATATAGCTTATGTGTATGTTTATGTCTATGTTTATGTCTATGTGTACGTGTATGTGTCTGAGAAAGAGGGAGAATTACAAGGCTTTTATAGGCGACTGGGCGTGCAACGATCCATCGACTTCGTTAGATCGTCGCACCTTTTCGAACGGCCTAACGCAAGATTCTATAAACGAAATATTACTTTCATTTCTAACGATGTACGATATTTCCAAATAAAAAACACAATTCGAAAGATAATTTTTCCTATCGAAATCTCTCTTCTTTTTACTTTTATTTTTCATTTTCTTTTTTCTTTTTTTTTTTTCTTTCATCGAGAATAAACATTAATAATAATAATGATAATAATAGTAGTAGTAGTAATAATAATAATAATAATAATAATAATAATAATCTAACTATTATTAGCATCGAAAGCATAAGCGCAAGGAGATAATACTTCATCATAAAGCAAGACAATGCAATGGGAGGAAAGATAGAAACGAAATGAATCCAGTGCATGGGCACGATGAATCTCGTGAAGATCCGTGATCCGATATCTCAATTCTTTTTTAAGAGGATGCGCGCGTTACGATTTACGACGTCCGCCTTAATTGTCTTAATTACACTTGGTTGCTTCCGTGGAAAGCTACCTTTTCCCAAGATCGGAATTCGTGAGAGATTTTGGAAAGTTTTCTTCTAACACGAGCATAAACGAGAACTCCTACAATACGATTTCACTGATAAATCCAATTGTTGATTAATACAATTATCGAAACTAACAATCTCTTTGAAATTATTTTATCTGAAGATTAATAAATTAATTTTCCTCTTTACGAATTCCAAAAGATAAAAAAACGTAAGAAAATAAAAAAGAAAGAAAAAGAAAAAGGAAATTCCTTTACTATGATAACAATCTCACTCGATTTATGTGTTTAATTTTTAATTCTAACATTCTTCAAATATGAAATAGAAAAAAGAGAGAGGATTAGAGAGTAAAATTGCGGGATAATAAATTGTTAAAAAGGAAAAAAGAAATATGAAAGAAAATTCTTTTCGCATGATAATAATTGTACATAATTTATGTGTTTAACTTAATTCCTAACTTTTCGAATAAGAAGTGGAAGAAAGAAAAAGAAAAGAGAGAGAGAGAGAGAGAGAGAGAGAGAGAGAGAGAGAGAGAACGATAGAGAGTAAAATCATGCGATCATAAATTGTCAATTTCGAAGTCAATTTGGTACGGGCTTACCAATCGGCTGCCGGTTAATTTCAAGGTGAATTGTGTCCAATATGGGTATATTATTAATGGCCCGCCGAGGGATAGGGTGCAACGACGAAGCGCGAGGAGGGTTGCAACCCCGTTTTCGCGCATTGCCTAAATCTATCGCTCGGGGCCGGCTCGTAGCTCGGTTTGGCTACGATCTGCTTGCTACTTCGGTATTCGGCATTCCGGATTAAATGCTCTCTGATGTTGTTGCAGCGTATTACTCTCTCTCTCTCTCTCTCTCCCTCTCTCTCTGTCTCTTTGGAAACATGTGCACATACGTACGTTGTCGTTGCATGTGCTCCATGCATCTGCAAATAATATCCTAGCTCGTTATCGAACCACGGGTAATCTGTTCTATCTCATTTTTTTCTCTCTTTCAATTTCGATTCGATCTCATTTACCAGACATTTAAAAAAATTATTTTTTTTTAAATCTCGTTTTTTTCTCTTTCAATTTCCATTCGATCTGATTTACGAGATATTTAAAAAAGTTAATTTTTTTTTTATTTATTTATTTATTTTTTTTTTTGAAAAATTTTTATCCTTAATCACTTACGTTATTATGTTCTTTTCTTTCTTTCTTCTTTCTTTGAATAATATTTATTATTACTTAAAAATGAAGAAACGTCCTTACGCTCGAGTATAATAAATCTGATTTCAGTTTTCTTTTTTTCTTTCTCTCTGACTCCCATTCCTTCTCTCTTTCTCTCTCCCCCTCTCTTTCACTCTGTGTACTTCATTCTTTCTATTTCGTCCGGTTCCGGATTCGTAAAAGCAAACCTGGCGCGTGACTTGAAGAAGTATCGTACAAAGAAGTCTCTGTATAACACGGGAATGGACTGCGCTATCTTTAAATTACGACATCTTATCGCGTATCCGTTGCTACCGTTTTAAGCTCTTCAAATACGGAGCCGAAAATGAGAGAGAACCTCAAGCATCTATGGGAAAATTTCCTCTTGCAAGAACATTTTTCAAGAAGCATGCGATTAAATGAAATCTCTTTTTATCTCTCTATCTCTCAAAAACAAAAAAAAAGAAAGAGAAAGAGAGAGTGACAGAGAGAAAGAGAGAAAAAAAAGAAGAAGAAGGACAAGAAACGAAGAAAATTAATACTTAAAAAAAATGTCGAATGCAGTCAAACTTCGTTGATCTATTATTTTTTCACACTTTGTCCGTACTTTTTTTCGTGGATTTTTTTCTCTCTATCTCCATCTCCCTCCCATCCTTTCGAAAAGTTGCAAACGCCTAGCAAGCGAGAAAGAAAGAAAGAAAAAGAGAAAGAGAGAGAGAGAGAGAGAGAGAGAGAGAAGCACCCTCGTGTCGTAAAGCCTCGTCGCGTGCAATTCCCGTCATAACAACGACTTCAATTTTCGTCAAAAGTCTTTCGCCGTTATCGTCGTCACCGTCTCTCTCTCTCTCTCTCTCTCTTTCTCTCTAACATAGACTCGACCCTTCGATTTCCCGCTTTATAAACTCGATTGCCGCCTGAAATCCAAGAACGGAGCGATATTTTCCAAATTATAAATTTTTACGATGGCCCACGAGTCTTTTTTCTTCTCTCTTTTCCTTTTTTTGCCTCTCTTTCTTTACTTGCTTGTTTTTTCTACCTCTCTCCCTCCCTCCTTCTCTCTCTCTCTCTCTCTCTCTCTCTCTCTCTCTTTTACTCTTTTCCTTTTTTTTTTTAACTTCATTCCCTTCCACGCACCGGCACTTTCTTCCACCTCTAGCTTGCTCGCCCTTCGCATCGCTGCAATCCTGTCAGTCGGATTGGATTTGTCCGATTTCACACGTCGAGTGGAACGGGAGATAAAAGAAGGGGGCGAGTTGTTCCACATCTCGAGCCCTTTTCGAGAATTCTCCATATCGTTTCTCTCTACCAATCCTCCCCTCTCTCCCCACCCACGCCGCGTCGCACCTTCCCTATCCACCAGATCCCCCCTCTTCTCTTTAAAAGGAAGAAAAAAAAAGAAAAGAAAAAAGAAAACCTCCGACGCACTTTATTATATTTTACGGATCGAAAAATCGACGAAATTATTACGTTCGTTATCTTTAATACTCTGGCAGTATCTCCCGCTCGACTACGTTTTTCCTAGATTACTATTCGATCGATTTCTATATACACTTAGGTATATATCTCGTTACGATCTAATAAAGTACAAAGAAAATTCTTTTGCTTGCTGAAACGTTAAAATAAAGCTTTTTATTATTTTCAGATCGAAGTTATGGCAAGTTATTTAAAAAAAAAAAAAAAAAAAAAAACGGAATAGGAAGAAAATTTGTTACTTCTGATAACTATTATTATTATAATCAATAATTAATACGTGGATATTAGATAGTTTGTTATATTAATTGAGTTATATAATTGATTTATGTATGTTATAATAATTGTTATAATAATTGAGTTATTCGAAATCAAAGAACATAATGATTTGAAAAATTTTAATGACATCGATAAATATCTTACTTCTGATAATTAACATTACGATTAATATATTTCAAGATGAAATAATCGATATTATATATATATATATATATATATATATATATATATATATATATATATATACATATATACACACATAAATGAGTTCTTTAGATTCGTATAAAATGATTAGAGAAATTTATTACAGTAAATTTAAATGAGATATCGATAAAAATGTTGAGAATAGAGAGATAGAACGAATTTTCTTTGAGATCTTTATGTGTCGTCGTTATTAGAAAGAGAAGGAAGAGGGGGCGGTAGCGGGATGAATATGAAGAAAAAAGAAAAAAAAAGATGGAAGAGGAAGAATAACTTCCCCTTGGCGATGCGCTACTACGGAAAGAGCATTTTCTAATAACCACAATGTAAAGCCGGGGGTTGCGTTACACAAAAGAAATCTTTTTCTCCACCGAGGGTTTAGACTTATCTTAGTAATATTGGATTAAAACTTATACCTATCTCTCTCTCTCTCTCTCTCTCTCTTCTTCTCTCTTTCTCCTTCTTTCTCTTTCTTCCTCTCTCTTTCTCTTTTTCTCCTTCGCAATATGTTATTTTTATTGCTCGTGGCTTTGCATAATACTCGTTGGGGTGCTCGCTTCCCTTGCAACTCACCCACCCCCTAACCATTCTCTCTCTATTTTTCTTTCTCTCTCTTGCTCATCGTCCTCTCTTCTTTTTGCTCTCGCGGGCTAATTTTAATTTTTATACCGGTACCGTGTTGTGGAACATTACGATTTCAGTACCGCTCACTTATTTATGTTTCGAACGAGCACTACCATGTCGGGGCTTATTAGTCGAATTACCTACTTGTAGAAAAAAAGAAAGAGAGAGAGAGAAAAAAAACGATTGTGCGAATATGTAATTAATTAATTAATTTATTATTATGATTTTTTTTATATATACATTTTTTTTGAATCGTTTAGCATAATATCTAAAAGAAAATATTTGTTAATGCAACGCTTACAAAAAATATTTTTTTTCGCAGTGAGAGAGATAGAGAGAATGAAAGAGAGAAAAAAGACTTCCAATTTCAGGAACCCTAGCGAAAGTGTAAAATATCTTTATTACTAGCAGATAGGACACGCAATGTTGGCCATCGTAGAAGGTGGAGTGTCGGGAAGATTAACGCGAATGTTTTGGTAAAAAAAAAAAAAGAAAAAGAATTGATAGAAAATCCTAAATTGCTTCCTATCCCCTGTTCTATGTCTCTATGTTAGATTTGATTACACGGTGAATCATCTAAAACACTTGATCGTTCTAACAGTCCTTTCAAAAGTAAATTAATCGTTAGATACGTGATAGTCTAATTAACGTCGAACAACTTTTCAACCTTCCGGATGTTTCACGTTCTATAAACAATTTATAAATATTAATTACTAAACGCCCGATCTCGAAATGTTCTCGAGATGTTTTTTAGTATTTAATGGGCATATTGAAATTTTTTTTTTCTCGTTGTAAGAAAAAAAAATGAAAAAAAAAAATAAGAATAAAAAAAAAGAAAGAGAAAAAACTGAAGAAGAAGAAGAAGAAAGAAAAACGAGAAGCCTTCGGCAAATAATCCGAAGCGTGACGAGCCTTGAGGTACATATTTCTAGTAGCACGCGATACTTCGTAGTCATAGGAAGTAATACCCGATAATACCTGTATTTGCACGTGGCGAACTGGGCACGTAGCTACTCTCACGACGTGCGTTACATCCGCGTAATCCAGCCAATCTCGAGGACGTGGCTCAGTCTTTGGAACGCGTAATCCAGCCAATTTGGACCGCGGATTATCCTGACTCGCGAAGCCGACGACGACGACGACGACGACAACGACGACTAAGAGAGTGTGCCGACAAAACAGGGAGAAATGTTACGTTACGTTACATTTTTATTTACTAAAACAGAAGACAAAGAAAAGGAAAGAGAGACAGTGTGAACAGAAAGCGAGAGAGAGAGAAAGGAAAGGAAAGATCATCTCGATAGAGCCTATCCCGATTTCCTTCGATATTTCGTTTCTTTAATTTACTATACCTTTTTTTTGTATTTATTTTATATTTACTTCAGTTTTATTCATTTTACTGTTCTTTGAAATAATTTCTTTTTTCTTTTCTTTTTCTCTTTCTCTTTTTTTTTTTTTTTATTTCAATTGTACCACCTTCGATCTTTATCCTCGGTTAGAAATTATTTTCGAAGAAAAAAATGAAAAAGAAGAATATTAAATTACAAGTAATTATTGATCTCTCTCTCTCTTTCTTTCTCTCCTCCCCCCCCCCTCCCCTTATATCTCTCTCTATCGATCGATGTAACTCCATAAAGAATTATTAGAAAACGATATGACGTAAGTAGATAAAAATAGAAGAAAGAGAAGGATTAAAGAAAAAAGTTCTATATAAAGAAACATGTAAGTCATGTAATTATCTTTTCTCTCGAGTCTATCTTTCTCTTTCCAATATACAATTCTCAAAGGAATTCCTTCCAGTCGTGCGACTCTCGTAGTCGTCGATCCGTAACAGGACAAGTTCGATCGGCTTGAAATTCGATTGGACCGCTCGTCGATCTCGATCCTCTTGGAACGTTCGATGATCCACCGCGACGGGTAGTCAAAGAGGATACGTACACAGAGACCGTGTGGATAGCCCACTTCGCGAATCGTCTTGCCACAATATACGTGTGTGTGTGTGTATATCTGTGTGTTTGTATATACCTCGCTCGAATAAAATATATCGCCTCGTAAAGCGTTTGGGGTGGTGGTCAGCCTTTCAAAAGTAAAAAAAAACAAAAATAAAAACAAAAAAATAAATAAAGAGAGAAAGAGAGAGAGAGAGAGAGAAAGAGTCGAGAAGAGAAGCAGTGTCTCTCATTTCAATATTTCTACGATAAATCCGTAGAGCCCTGGCCTTTTTACGACTCACGATGGAATAAATAATAAAGGCGAGCCCTTTGAACATATCTTCTCTCTCTCTCTCTCCCTCTTTTTCTCATTCTCTCATTCTCTCATTCTTTTTCTCACTCTCTAACGTGACGTTCTAGTCCAGCTTTTACGAGCCACCATAGAGTGGTCCGAGTGTCGGATCGAAATAATAAGCGCGGGGTGGTCAAAAGAGAATAAGAAGGAGGGGGTTGCTTGCTTGCTTGCTTGCTTGCTTGCTTGCTTGCTTGCTAGCTAGCTTGCTTGCTCGCTCCAAGGATACTCTTGCCTATATTCATCGCATAAACTCACGCCGACTTATGACCAAAGCTTCGTTGCCACCCCCCTGACGTTCTCACCCCTCTTCCTCACCTTACTCGGGCAACTTTATTAAGTCGTTAAATCGCAAAATCGTCCCTGACATTCGGCTTAACGGGAACAACGAGATCGAGAAAAAAAAAAAGAAAAAAGAAACTGGAAAATTCAGCAACGAATTCTTTAACCAATCGAATGATATTTTCAATTATTTATAATCAATATTATTATCTATCGATATTTCATGATACCTTGTTGAGTATGAAATTTATATAGAAAGGAAAAAAATATTCTAATTCGATGATCGTTTTGTTATTGAAAAAGAAAAAGAATTTTTCGGTCTTGTGAATTTCTTCTCGTTCGATTAAATGAAATGATAATTAATATCGTAATTAATTCGAGGCTATAATTCAAGAGACAGAACGAGAGAGAAAGAGAGAGAGAGAGAGAGAGGGAGAGAAAGATGTCAGACTATGGCACCGAAGAAATACCTAATTAAGGAATTATTTTATGTTTCAAAGGAGATCTCGAGAGATTCGATCGGATGTCAAGGGGCTTCGTCGCAAGTCGACGTTTACAATAACGACAACGACAAGAAGAAGAAGAGGAAGGAAAAGAAAAAAATAAAAAAGAAGACAAAAAAAGAAGAAAAAAAAAGAGAGTAAGAGGGCCATGAAGTCTGTATCGACAAATTGTAATTAAATAACGAACATCTGCAATTATCTTCTTGCACCTGCAACCATCTACCTTTCATTCTTTCTCTTTCATACGCATATAAACACATTTTTATGTATATGTACATGTACGTATATACATTACCTACTCCAATGTATTGAAAAAAAAAAAAAAAAAAATTTGTATACTATGTATCTGCTAATTATTACATACACACACACATATGTATCAATCTACCTACATTTTTTTGACGAAATCGAAATTGACGAATGTAACTACATAAACGTCGAGATTAAAATAAACTAAATCGTTATTTCTAATACACAGCCCTGTCCGAGTTACTCTCAAGGTACATATATTATTTCTCTCGTTTTATCTAGAGTGGAAACGTTATTTACGATGACGTGGTTGGACACGAGAGAGAGAGAGAGAGACAGAGAGAGAAGTTTGTGTGTTACGAATAAAGAGAGAGAAAGATGAAAAGAGAAGAGAAGGGAAGAGAGTAGAGTAGAGTAGAGTAGAGTAGAGTAGAGTAGAGTAGAGTAGAGTAGTATAGTATAGTATAGTATAGTAGTGTAGTGTAGTGCAGAAGAGAAGGAAGAGGATGAGGAGGAGGAGGAGGAGGAGGAGGAGGAGGAGGAGGAGCGCGTGGACGTTGTCGGTTTGCGGTTGACCCGTGCCAGGCCGCACTCCGATACCTCTGCGGTCGCGAGTATGCCGACACACCCGGCTACTACAGCATCCGTAACAATGTCCATGATGAAGGAGGTCTAAGATACCGAGAGCTTTATGCTTAAGTATTTTTTATCGTCAGACTTGTCTTGTCTTCTCTGGTATCTTCTACTACATATCATCTCGATTCTTTTTATTTATTTATTTTTTTTCCTTCTTCATTTTCTTTTGTTCCACATAGATTTATATTTAATTACGCAAGATCTTATATATATATATATATATATATATATATATATATATATATATATATATAGGGTGAGTCAGCGATAATTTCTCAAAACATTTCTAAAAGATATTTTGAAACGAGTGACTACTGCACATGTGCAATCAATAATTCACAAATAAAAATAACTTAATAAATAAATACCAAACTATTTTCCCTTTCTGTTTTTAACGATTGAGAATGACGAATAATAAATATTGAACAAGACGCTGTGGTACTGTCGAAAGGATAAAGAGATGAAGGTTGGAGAACGAAGAAAAAGAGGGGAATAGAGGGTGGAGGTAAGAAATACCGTGTGGTAAAAAGGTATACCTATAGAAAAAGAATATGAGAAGAAAAAGAAGAGGAAGACGATGAAAGAGTAGAAAGAGGTGGAGGTGGAGGTGGAGGTGGTTGGTTGGGCTTATAAAGGAAGATGGTTTCGAAGGAAGAGAACTCGCGTGCCGGTACCTTCCTCGGCGCGTTCGAGCTTGAATAAATCCCGTGCATCATCGTTCTCTCTTTCCTCTGTCGACGACGAGAGTCGACGGTCGTAACGTCGCCAAGCGCGAAAACTAACGCGTCTGAGTTGCCTCTGAAAGTAGTGAAGCGTGAGACGATCGTCGTAAGTGCGATTGCGACTTTCGCACTCGACCGAAGCGACCAATCGCGAAGAATTAGCTGGCCGATTCGTCATTTCTTCCTCCTCTTCCTCCTCCTGCTCTTTCTCTTTCTCTTTCTCTTTCTATTCGTCCTCTACCTCTACACCTCTACCTCTCACGCACCTTTAGACGCTCGAACCCTCCCTTTCTCTGTCCCTCTTTTGGTTTTCAACGAGCATCTTCTCGTTTCTTCTTCGTTTTCTCTTTCTCTCTCTCTCTTTTTTCTCTCCTTCTCTCTCAATGAATCTCTTTCGATAATCTGTTAAACCATCTGGTCTTTCATATTTTCACAAGTTTACTTTACTTCACGACCTCTTTTCTCCTCTTTTTTTTCTTCTTTTCTGTTTCATTTCCTTTTTCTTTCTTTTTCTACTTTACAATTTAACGTTAATACTTTCAACATGACACGAAAGATTAATTTGTACAGGTACACGTATATGTGTGTATTTTACTTCAACGATATTAAAACAAACGTACAGATGAAATCAATTCTCTCGTAAAGAGATGCACTAAATATAAGTAACAAAAAAACAATTAAAACAGAAAAAAAAACAGAGAAGAGAAAGAGAGAGTATATTCGCAAAGAGAGAAAATAAAATCGTAGGTAGGATTGTAAAAGGAAAGGGTGAGGAAAATGGGACGAAGCAAAACAAAATACGTTTCTCCTTCTCTTATCCCGGTAATGGAAAGGCAATTCCCAAAAGGATTATATCGTTGACGTCGTTATTGTCATCGAAGCTATCGCGTTTCAAGCGTTCACTGGTATAGCAACATCGATGATAGGGAGATAGAGAGAAAGAGTGAGAAAGAAAAAGAGAAAGAGAGAGAGAGAGAGGGAAGCGTAAAAGCAAGAGAGGATGAGTAGGAGCATAACCATAGAGAGAATTCAACTCGATCGTTTTCGGGAGGAACGTGCACCCGCGCGCAACTGCTATGATCACTGAGAAGGGAGTATCCAGAGAGAGAGAGAGAGAGAGAGAGAGATAGAGAGAGAGAGAGAGAGAGAGAGATGCTTTATCTTAATGCCGAAATCAAATCAGCTCTTGCATGGAATTAGAGATGGCATTACGAGGCTATCAGCACATATGCACCCTGTTGCAACCGGACGGGTCCGGTTGGAGCGTTTGTACGTGCGTGAGTGTTTGTGTGTATGTGTGTGTGTGGTCGCGCGCGCAATCCGGCAGTTCCGTGAGGCATGGCCTCGTCACAATGCGAGACGAAGGGCGAGAACAATGCATCGCCGATGGGGAAACACGAGAATGCGAGCATCCGATGATATTACCGCATCCCTCTTTTCTATGCCTAGCCAACTAAAGTTCCAAAGAGAGAGAGAGAGAGAAAGAAATAGAGGGGAGTACGCAGAAAGAGAGAGAGAGAGAGAGAGAGAGAGATTACTTTCTAAAATAAAGTAAGATTATACGTGTAATTTCGACGAATTCGTTGGATAGGTTTCTAATCGGCAATCTTAATTCGTTTGTCAATAAAATTTTTAATTATCTTTCGCTTTGTTAACTATATGTTTTTATGAAGGAAATTAATTCCAATGGGAATTAAACGAGATGAAAGTGAATAGTCAATGATACTGTTTTATTTTTTTCTTTCCGTTTTTTCTTCCTCTATGGAATCGAGTGGAGAACGGAAAAAAATGTTACGATTAAAAGTAATCTATGATGTAAATCGTCAATGGTGGGAACATAGTGAATTATACCAGTACTGTTTCCCATAGATACAACGTCGTAAATCGTTGACGAGCTATTTTCCAAAGATACTTAATAATCTTCTACTCTGTGAAAATAATGGATATCATTGGCGAGAACTATTCCCATGGAATTCTTATCGACTAACATTACTCCTCAGGTTGGAATTATTTTATTATCTCTAGATATATTCTTCTAGAGAATTCAGAAAACGAAAGAAAATGAAGAAGAAGGAAAAAGAAAGTATTAAAACTGAAGGAAAAGAGAAAAGAAAAGAAAAGAAAAGAAAAAAAAACGAGAGAAATAATAAAATATCTCTCCGACATCATTAAAGCGACCGTGTTAGAATTAGAAAATTTTACAAAAAATGAAAAAAAAAAAAAAAGAAAAAGAGTAGAGAAAAAAACAGAGGAAAGAAAAAAAATTATCGAATCTGAAAGAGAAAAGTAAAGAAAGAAAGAAGAAAAGAAATAATAAAAAATAGATATATAAGATTTGAATACTAGTATTTGAAAGATAGTTCGTATAGAGAGAAAGAGAAAGAGAGAGAGAGAGAGAGTCGATCTTCCTTTATCTTCTCTTACCCTCGGGATTCTCTCCCTTTTTTTCCACTTTCCCTCTCTTTCTCTCTTTCTCTGCTCGTTTTATACTTCTTTTATCCGCGTCGCTTCCTTCTAAACTAATTTCCTACCGCTTCGGTCGCCCCTCAACGAAGAGCAGCGCACCAGTATACGAACGTATAACAAAACGATGGAGAGAGTTCGTGCTCGTCGACGCAACAATCGAATTCTTTCTATCTATCTCTCTTTTACTCTCTCTCACTCTCTTTCCCTTTCCCTTTCTCTTTCTCTTTCTCTTTCTCTTTCTCTTTCTCTCCATTTACCTATCCGTTTGTATCAACATTTACATTTATATTTGAATAATGGGGAAAATAAAGTGGCCGGGCGGCGTTCTCGCGTTGGACTTTTCAGAGATCCCGGGCTATTACATTTTTAAGCGTTCGCTTTCGAGCCCGCGGCGGCCTCGTTTATATATGCGTATGTGTATATGTATTATATATATATATATATATATATATATATATATATATATATGTACGTGTGTTTGTGTGCGCGCGTGTATGACTGAGAATTACTCTTTGACAACGTGATAGAAAGATAGAAAAAATCGACGAACCAAAGATCGTGAGAGGACTTTTAAACTTTTAAAGGAAGAAAAAAGAAATTGTTTAAAAAATACGATATTGAGTATTAACGAATAATAATGGAAAGAAAGAGAGAGAGAGAAAGAGACAGAGAATGTGTGTGTGTGTGTGTATGTGTATAGAACATGAATCATTGACCAACTACTTCGTATATATACTGTGAATCATTGACGAACTATATCGTAGACACGGTAAATTATCGAATCATTTAATTTCATATTATTTTTAACAAAATTACTCGTACTCGTTGAACGATTTCGATGGAGATACGATAATACATAAAATTATATCGGAAATCATTGACGATATATTATCATAAACTTGCAAGTATTTACATTGACTTAAACCATTGAATCGTTTTATTCTAACCCCATATATATTTCAAGAAATTTCTGAATCTCGTTGAGACACTTTAGGGAAACACTGTAATACGTGATATTACAATGTAACTCCTACCTCCGGCCCGTATTAACATTTAGATAAAGCTTATGTTAATATTATTTCCCAATCTCTCTCTCTCTCTCTCTCTCTCTCTTTCTTTTTCCCTCTTTTTTTTTTCTTTTTCAAAAAGCTCAAGATAGTACTCTAAGCTATCTCTCTCGAAAGTCGAAGAGTCATGCCTCGATTTTTCTCGAGGTCTCGAGCGTACGATTTCGTATAACGACATCGTTCCTTCCAAGTAAAAGACACTCTCTTTCTCTCTCTTTTTCTCTCTTGAGACGAACGAAACTTCGCGATCCTTTTTTCCTTTATTTTCTTCTCTGTCTTTTCTTTAGAAGGAAATACGACGAGCCCGATCGAGAGCTTCCTGTCACGCGATATATACATACGTTCTATATATTCACGTTAACGTACAGCCATAAACGATTAAATATCGATTATGTATATTCTTCGATGTTGGGATTCGTTCTTAGATTATAATCCGATGAAATTCGAAACGATACCATCTTCCTTCCTTCTTTTTTCTTTTTTGCCTTCCTTTTCTTTCTTTTTTTTTATTAATTAATTAAATCGGAAATAAAGAAAAAAAGAAGAACAGGAATAAAGATAAATTATGCGAGATGAACTATTCGATAAATAATCAACAAATAAATAAACGAACGAATAAAGAAATAAATAAAGAAAGAAAGAAAGAAAGAAAGAAAGAAAAAACAAAAGGAAAGGAAAGCTATCAAGTGAAATAAATTCTTCGCAATTAGTTTGTAGTAGGTCCGATGAGATTGAAAAGGAGGGTCAGGAGTCTATCGATCGAGCTTTCGTCGTCCCGCGAGAATACGAGGAGCGAGCGTCTCGTAGTCTGCCTTCCAAATGAATTCCTCTCCTCGGTAGATCAACCCCCCGAGAGCGTTATGCAACGATACAAGGCTAATCCGCATTCTACTCTTTTTTCTCCCTCTCTTTCTCTCTCTCTTTTTCTCTCTTTCTCTCTCCCTTTATTTTTCTCTTTTCTCTCTCTCTCTCTTTTTTTTTTATCGACAATCGAAGAGAAGAAGGGGAGAGGGTGAATAGTAGCAGCAGCCTTACTCATTCTCGATATCAAAAATTCGATTACAAGTGTTCCTCTTTTATAGATTCAATTTGATATTATTCTCTCTTCCTCTCTTTCTCTCTTACTTATGTATATGACTGTGTTTGTCTGTGTACGTGTGTGTGTGTGTGTGTGTCTAATCTCTTAACAACGATCTTTTGTGTAAGATTACACGTACAGGGTGAAATATTTTTTAACGCTAATAATACACGAATCTTGTACTTTGATTAACGTGCATTCGTGTGAGAAAATTTATAGTTTCCGAAGAGATACGAATTTTACAACCCTTACACATACAAATATTTTCAACCTTTATATTAATACTTAATACTTTACGTATATCTGATACTTTAACAATGATCTCTTAATAAAATTGTAATGAGTCATAAAAAATTATAGATAGAATTATTGACAATACTAAAATAATTTGCTTAATGAAAAGTTCTAATTTTCTATTTAATATTTAATATAAATAATCAAAAAAAAAAAGAAAAGAACAAGAAAAAAGATTAATAAAATAATAAATTAAAGATATTGAAAAGAAGAGATATATGCTCGATCCTAAAATTATCGACAATTCCATTGAAATGTTCGTTCTAAAATACTAATCTCTTACATGCCAATACGCATTAATGTCTATCCTCGAGCAACAACTCAATAAACAAAACGATCTAAACAAGAATTCACACTTTCCACACGTTTCATCGTATATCGTGGTTACTCTTGAAAATTTATTCCCTAACAACCAATACTTATTAGATTTTCTATAGATCGCGTGCATGACGGAAAGAGAACGCACACGTACACGCACACGTACACGCACTTAGACAAATTCAGAGAATCGATGTGTTGAATTTGTTACGGATACGAGTAAAGGCGATTTCGTGGCGTTGAAATCAAAGCTATTGCCAGAAGGGGCATCAATTTTCGTGAAACAAGTAAGTAAGCGTCTCCATCGCTAAACGACGTATCCTAAACGCGTTTAGAAGTCCACGCTAGCCCTCGAGCTCGCGCGTTATTCGTTCGCGAAATCGATAAATCACCGGTTAAGGTATCGGACGGTAATCGTTCGAGAAGTCACGGTGACACGCCTCGTCCATAAAAGACGATCTACTTGACCTCGACTTAATCTGCTCTTCCATGTTACATGATCGAGCACTATACTTTTCTTTCTACTAGATATCAAAGTTTAACGTCATTCAGATTGAAATTCGTCCTGACAAATAACGAATATACACGATTGCTTTCTATCTCTATCTATCTATCCATTTCTATTCATCTTTTTGTAATGTCCGAATGAAAGAATTAATTTAAAAATACATATAAGCATGACTAAAAATGAGTAATTGATATTTCTATCCGGAGTAACTATAACATTTCTTAATCAAATTTCGAGATGAATGACGAGCACGAATGTATTTTCATCCTACGTGATCTCATCTGAATCTCTGTACTATTTCGAGAAACATTATTATGTCGAACATCTTCTCAACATTCGATCTATGTATGTACGTATATCTATAGATACTTTAATATAATCTATCTCTGAATTTCAAATAGATTTTAAATAACCACTGTGAATTTATTAACTATCACTTCTAAAAACGAGTTCTTCTTTTAAGAAGATCAAATCAAAGGAACCTTCTAATTATAAACTAAATTATTAACTACGGTAACTTCACAAAACAATTTTATATATATTCAAGAGTGAAAAATTTAAAGACGAAGATCGACGAAGAATGAATCGAAGAAACGGGATAAACATATCGATACAGAGAGTATAGAATAAAATGAGATAGATATATCTATATAGATAGATAGAGAAGGCTAGAGTTTTACGATCGAGCATATTTCTGGTAGACTCATCTACGGCAGTAGCATTTCACAGTAACGTGCCACCCATGGCGAATCGAGGGGGCGTCGTCGCTCGGAATAACATCCGAAATGATAACGACCGATTGTCCGAGCCTTTGCCACCGGTTATGAAGCATTAAACGTCCCTCCATTTCTCCTTTCTCGCGACTCGATTATCCCAACGTTTAGATAACATTTAGATTATCGTACAAAATTAATGATTATTTTAATTTGAATATTAATATTCTAAAACGATTTAAATTTATAATAAATATAAATTCGTCCCCTAATTTTTCATCAACCATATCGATAATTTCAACAAACTCGAGAATCGACTACTTTCGCTCGGATTTAAGAAGAGATTAGAAAAAAAAGATAAATAAAGAAGAAGATAGGAAAAATAAGAAAAATTACAAAATAAAACAAAACTACGCTATGATTCAATAAAATTCTCACAGATTTGCTCGATTATTGCTCTCGAAACGTCGGGGTCCCTTTACTCAACTCACTTAAGTCCGATCCGGTACCTACCTGAAAAATAAAGATAAAGACAGAATTAGTATTGGTTCGATAAATAAAATTTACCTATCTTTATTCAGTGTATAATGATTAATAAATGATGATAAATAAGAGTGTATGATTAATTCGTTCATTTTATCCGATAATTATTTGTCAAGTGTTGTTTCTATCTTTTTACATTCCATAGAGATATTAAAAATAGACAATCTGGATTGATAAACGAGTTTTTTCAAAAGAAGAGAGAGAAAGAGAAAGAATACACTACTTTTTCTATCTCTTTCCAATTTATATATCTATCTTTCTTTTGCTCTTAGTTTCTACTTTGGTCCAGTCTCACTCTCTCTCTCTCTCTCTCTCTCTCTCTCTCTCTCTCTCTCTTTTTCTCTCTCTCGAGGATTTATACGAGCAATATCGGGGCGGGATTAGCACGATCGGACGGACTCGAGTCATGCTCGTAGCCGATACCACGTGGCTATTAGTGTCAAAATAAAAATGTGGCCACAATATATGGCGGGAACCGTAAGCCCTCTCTTATTGCCATGGCCACGATGATAGAGAGACTTGCTTCTCTTGCGAAGAACAGAAAGAGAAAGGAAGAGAGAGAAAGAGAAAGAGAGAACTTTGAGAAAAAGTGCAAAACGACGAGTGGAGAAAGAAAAGAACAATGAAGAGAGAGAGAAAGAGAGAGAGAGAGAGAGAGAAACAAGTTGCATCGTCCTCTTCATCAAGAGAGTCCACCTCACCCCAATTACATCTTCCTTGCCTTTTTTATCGAAAAACTCTCAGAGAGACGCAACCCCGCCTTCGATCTTTTTGTTGCCTCCGATTCTACTAAGCGAGATGATCAGCGTAAATCTTCGCGAGTTTTATGAGGCTGGCAATCAAAATTTTTGAGAAGCACCTACACCAAACGACGTGCCACCGAAATTTTTTATTCAAAGAACTTTAAGAGAGACAAAGAGTAAAAAAAGAGAGAGAGGGGGAGAGGGAGAGAAAGGAGAAAGAATGATTTTTTAAATCTAATGAAATATAACAAACAAAAATAAAAGCGAAGCGTGGAAAATAATAGTAATTAAATCATAATCAAGTGATATAAAAATATCTAAAAAAGAAAAAGATATATATATAAAATATCAAATATACTTATAACTGGAATTGAATAATAATACATTAGAAATGACATTGACCACAAATCTAAAAGCGGTCTTTCATAGAGAATGAAAGTAACAAAAGACAAAGTGAGAATAGAACGACCGATAGTATCCTCGTAAATTATTTAGGACGTAGTCCTGTCCGGAGGTGTCCTAAATAACTGTCCCGATTGGTCCTCGCTGTCCAATCCAGGAGAAAATTAAATAGCAACAAAACGATAAAAGACAATTGTTTCTAAGTTTTATGGCTCTGGCTCACGCCCTGGACGTGCCGACGAGACGAAGGGCGTTTTATTGCCTTCTCTCTCTCTCTCTCTCTCTCTTTCTCTTACTCGTAGGGGTACAGAGTGACTATCAAAATTAACACTAACACCATCAAACGAAAGTCCAAACATTCGTTTACTTTATTTCAGAGAAAATTACTTGAACACAAGTATATACATACGTACGTTGTGTATGTACATATGTGAATTCTTAAATATACAGAGCTTAAATACACTTAGAAAAAAAATATATATATAGTTATATACATATGTATATAAAGAAGATAAAACTTTGAAAAACATTTTTTTGTTTCTCTATTTAAAAGTTTACTCGAACTACATATCCGCGTCGAAAGAAACGTTCGAAAGAACGAGGTGGGAAGTTCACACGAGCTCGTTCCCGCCATCGTTTATAAATCTAAAGCGGGAAAGCACTTTTTCGAGTCTCTCGAGTTCCTTTTTCTCTAAACATTCTCGATCGATGTCGAAGTTTTGCCACGGATCTAAAACACCAGGAACGATGTAATCTAAACGTTACCACGAAAGTATCGTTTATTTTTACGTATCAAACGTGTTTGTATTAGATACGACAAGAGTGACGTGTTACGTAGCGACGCTAATATAAAACAATTTCTCTTTTGACGTAAACGAGAGAAAAAGAAAGGAAAAAAGAAGAAGAAGAAGAAGAAGAACAAGGAGGGAAAAAAAGAAGAAGTAAAATGATGGAATCGAGCGATCCAAAAAAATGATTAAAAAAAAAGGGAGAAAGAGAGAGAGAGAGAGAGAGAGAGAGAAAATAAAAAAGATAAATTAAAACTCATCTCTGACATGTACATACAACGAGATGTCAATGACCTCTTAATATAACAATCAAAATATACTCTTATTCGTATCTAACTAAGTACAATATAATACTGAAATCGAACTGCGTAAATTTAGATGGGGGAGAGTATAGATTGGGAAAAAAAAAATAGAAAAAATACTTCCAATGAAATCAATTCTCTCTGATTCTAATGTTCCCGAATGTGAGTGGAGAACAAATTGAAATAACACGACTGCTATCACAAGTTAATGCTAGAATGTACCGGTACACGGCTCTCTATTTTTATATCCGTTCCTGCAGGAAGTTGGCTCCGTAGAGATGGGGGAGTGAAGTCCCGTGTACACGGGGACCCCAATGAAAATAATTATTAGCGTTAAGTGGACATCGTTAGGCCGACGGAGGAGAGAGCCGTCGGTGACAGACGGAGGAGAGAGCCGGTTACATCGAATCACGCTCGCAACCATCGTTCGGTATACGTGGATCTGCTCATCTGACAAGAGAGGATGCGGATCCATTGGCCGGACAACTAGATTTCATTGCGTAATGCGTAATCTACAACGCATATGTATATGTCGAGGAACGCCGTGTTAGCCGCGTTACGATCAAAACCAACGTCCTCGTTCGAATCTACCGTCTCGAGGACAATAAAAAAAGAAAAAAGAAAAAAGAGCTTCAATGAAAAAAAAAAGAAAAAAAGAGAGAAGAAAATACGTAATAAGTCAAGGTTCCAACATCAATGTTCCTTTCATTTAATTACACAATCGATAAAACATAATTCGTTTTGATTCGTACTCGAATCGACTTATCTAATCCATCGCTATTTTACAAAGGAACGATCAATGTATTTGTCTTGTCTTTTATCGAAATCATGATACTATTTACTTGTTTTTTGTTTTTCAATCTACGAGTTAATGCAAATAAAATGTAATAACTCGACTACTTATATATATATATATATATATATATATATATATATATATACTTTACATCCGACTCACTGATACTAAGACACCTAATGTAATAAATAAATTCCATAGGGTAGATGTTTCAGAGCACTTCGTAGAACATATAAATAAACGGTTTATGCCTGGGGTCTATCTACTAGCCCATATACATTCTTTGTCTTACTCCCTCCTTTCCCATTGATAGAGTTATGAATCGTAAAAGCTAGATCAGTGATCACGCCGAATCCTCTATCTGTCTGGCTTTCTCTCTCTCTCTCTCTCTCTCTCTCTCTCTCTCTCTCTGTCTCTCTTTCTCTGTCTCTCTTTCTCTTTCTCTTTCTCTCTCCCTCCTTCTAACATTCTCATTTGACCGAGGGTAAAAGGACTACAGTAACATTTAACTCTCGACGATGCTATTGACACTATAGTCTCTTTGTAGCTGTACTTTCGTTAGTCCTGTCAGCAATTGTCCACCAGGAGTATTACGACAGGTTCATAAAAGCTTTGCTGACTACTCTCAGACCCTAAGCTCGAACGACGAGAAATACTACTTCTTGACTGTCGAGTCTGTATTAAACTCATTCACCACAATTTATATTTATATATATTACATATATTATATATATATATATAGATTAAGTCAACAATCATCATGATTATTTTAATGATTTATCATTCAAATCTTTTATCTTATATATATATATATATATATATATATATATATATATATATATATATATATATAATTATGTATCGTTTATAATATTTTGCTATTCATTAATTTAACGAATAAATATTTGTTATACGAAGCTGATTTTTTGTAATTAATAAAACACGTTTTCTCATTAATGGAAGAACCTGTATATCTAATGTCGTTTATCGCGTTAAGTCTTATCCTCTTTCTCTCTCTCTCTCTCTCTCTCTCTCTCTCTCTCCTTTTTGTCTCTCTCTCTTTCTATCTAGCTCGTTAATTACGTCGTCGTCGTCGTCGTCGTCGTCGTCGAGTGTTACAGAGTAAGGCTCAGACATTGATTATTATTTGGCTAACGACGTTGCCCGACACTCGGCTTGGCATCAATTTTATTAATAACATTTTTCGTTCAAGCGACGTTCCTATCTTCTACTTTACCTCTCTCTCTCTCTCTCTCTCCCTCTCTCTCTTTATATATATATATATATATTTCTTCTTCTCTTTAAGTTTATACACGCGTGGGTACTTCACATAGTGAAGCTCGTTAAGACACAACTAATTGTCGTTTTTCTTCATGCTCTCGTCAACGACGGACAACGACGAAAAGTCCGCCCCGCGTTTCTTCTAATAAGCATAGTCTTTCGATTTTGCCTCGTTATAATCGATAATAATCTACTCACAGTTTTGTATCATTAGCTTTCGAAACTATTTCCGAAGTATTTCTAAATTTCTAACTTATAAGTCGAATTATTAATGAACCTTGTATGCGCTATAACCTACTATCTATATAAACCGTATATTGCATCCAATAATTTACATATATCTCTTCTATAATGCACATACTTATTAGACAAACTAATATATCCTAAATTAAACGAAATAAACTATACGTTTATTATATACCTATATATATATATATATATATATATATATATATATATATATATATATATATATTTACATATAATCTTCGTAGTTACGCATACACTTATCTCATACTTATAAATGCGTACATCAATTTATCTTAAGTCAAAATAAAAAGAAAAGGAAAAAGAAAAGAGACAGACTATACTAGAAATAATTTCCATATGATGATGCATAAAATTATTTCATAGTTATCATACAAATCGATATAATCAAAAGTCAAACGAAAATTTCGATCTAACTTTTACTCGACAAATTTCATATTATTCCATAATAACGAAAAACAGAGAAACAAAGAAAAACAAAGAGAAAGAAAAATATATATATAAAAGGAGAGAAAGAAAGAGAGAGAGAGAGAGAGAAAGAAAGAGCAAGATAATATGAACGCAAGAAGGAACGCAGGTGTGTCCGTTCGTCGTGGCACAAATCTCGTCCGGAAGCAGAGAGGAGAGTTGACACCTGCACCTTGAGAACGAACTCGGTACACGCAGAGCTCTATTTGAACGGAAACTCTCGGAGGTGTATATCGTTGCTGGCTCCCAGCATTGTGAGATCGCTTTGTAGTCTGTTACACGCACGTTCATACGTACACGCGCGCACTCACGCACATACATACGTATACATTCACACAAAGAGAAAGATAGAGACGCGCACGCACGCATATACACCTATACCGAGATAAAGGACCAAAGAAATGCATGCATCCACGTTACACACGCATTTGCTCGCGCGTACATGGCGCCACTCGAGCGACCAAGCCTTACTACTACTATCGTTAATACTACTACTTTAATACTATTACTACTGTGATATTACTACTACTATTACTAAACTAATACTAATACTACTATTATTATACCTACCAACGTCTTTCTATTTGTATTCCGTTCCACTCATTATTTATTGCTCCGTATGCAAACGAGTGCGATGCGAAGTCGCACATCCGCGTTCACTCCAGCGGAAAAATCGTCGTGAAAATGAACACGTCGTTTATATATACGTTCATTTTTGTCCGATCTCTTCCGATCTATATCGTTCGTCTCCTCGCCGAGCCGTGACCGTTCCGATCTTTCACCAAACGTGAACGATCGAAACGCAATCTCACGATAAGATAAGATCTTTTATGCTCGTTATTGAAGGTGTCTGTTTGTTCTATCTCTGTCTCTGTCTGTCTGTCTGTCTTTCTTTCTTTCTTTCTTTCTTTCCTTATTTCTTTCTCTTTTAATAGGTATATATACCTATCTGTATATGTATGTAAGTAAGCGAATATGTAAGCAAGTAAGTAAGCAACTACTCGCGATTTTTATCGAACGAAATCGAGTTCTACAATTCTTTCCGTTTTACCAACACCTTTCTTCGTCTTTATACATAAGTATAATAAAATTCATACGACGAGTCTTAAGTCTTAAATTCATAGGTACAGGTCGTTTCATAAAAGTTTCGCAAAATTTTCGATCGCAATACGTATTAAATCTTTCTAACAATGACAAAAGCTTCGTTCGTTTCAATCTAAAGAATATCTTTTTTTTTTTTGGAAATAATAATAAAGAAAAATATATAGACATATGAAAAAAAAAAGTAGTTTTTCGGTATATAAAGTTTACATTAGAAAACACTCGAGCGAGAGATCACCCTCTTGACTTAATCTGGAGAAAACGACATATTCCTGTGATACTGCAATACCGTGTAACTTTTTGAAGTATCACGCAGAAGGACACGCATCAAGCTACTAGTATTAAAATTACATAGGGTCTGCTTTTCGTCCTACCGAAAGAACGAGTGTTGGTAAAAGACAGAAGAAAGAAAAAGAGAGAGAGACAGAATGAGAAAGAAACTTAGTAGAGTTCCTTTATTTCTAGTCTGCTTCTATCCATTTGGAGTAGCCGAGACGTACGGCACTCGAGACGAAGACTATAACTGTCACTACGTGGCTATTCCTGAAGGCAAAGACCAGCATGTTCGTGGTCGTTATAAGATAACGAGGTCCTTTTAAAGGGGAGGCCCTTTTTCGAGATAAAAAGCAACGTGTACACCAAAGTAGTTTAGGAACTCTATCATTCTCTTTCTCTCTTTCTCTCTATTTCATTTATAAAAGTTCATAAGATTCTTATCAATCGAATTTAACTGAAAAAGAAATAATTCGATTCTACTATTACATTAAATGGTATATACTAAAATTTACAATTTCACACTTTCACTATCCCGCATTCAAA
Organism: Vespula vulgaris; assembly: GCF_905475345.1. Classification (NCBI taxonomy): domain Eukaryota; kingdom Metazoa; phylum Arthropoda; class Insecta; order Hymenoptera; family Vespidae; genus Vespula; species Vespula vulgaris. The sequence continues at coordinate 2,287,345 of NC_066600.1, read as the reverse complement.
CATGATACATCCTCTTGCCATTGTACAATTCTATTGGTACTATTCTAAAAAGGAATAATAACAGACGTATAAAAGAGAGTATTCTATGTACTCGCATATATTAGAAATTAATCGGACAATCGAGTGTCCAATTAAACTAATCAATAAATCTTTCTTTAATTACATGTTCTAACTTGTAATCATTGAACTCTTAGAAACTTTTTCAACGTGGTTAAAAGAAGATATAGAAGGAAATCATCTAACGATTTTTCTACGAGCTATATATATATATACAGATATACAGATATACATATATACGTACGTATACCGAGGGATACATACTGCACATATAACACATGTAACACCTTTAAGTACGTCTTGCATGAAAATTCTTTGCCGTTCGTAGTTTCTTATCTACCTTATGCCATCGGGCAGCGCGTAATTCCGTATCATTCTTTCGACCGATCTAATTATCCCCGACACGCGGTACCGTAACGTTGCATTCGTTATGCGCATGCGTTTATTAGCGTATGATGACTGCAATAGCGAGATGGGGCCCGATGATGGTTGTAGTAGTACCTTCGTTGCTGCACTTATAGTGCCGATGCGTGTACAAGAGATAGAGAGTAGCATGTATGTACGGGGTGTCGCAAATATTTCCAAGTACTTTGCCACGATCGGAAGGACAAAGACGACAACGACTAGTCGTCACGCTCGACAAAGTTCTAGCTCGACATGTCGACGTGAGAAGCTTGGACGGAAACCGCCTGTCCATAAAAAGAAAAGAAAAAAAAGGAAAAATGAGAGAGAGAGAGAGAGAGAGAGAGAAATACATATGTGTGTATGCATATATATATATATATATATATATATATATATATATACTGGGTGAATCTTTTTTTAATACTATATTTTTTCTCTTCTGTCCTTTTCTTTGTTTTTCTTTCGTTCAAATCATCCATCGTCCTAGAATTAATTCCTTACGAATAAAACTACGATCGCTTATTTTTTTCTCTTTGAAAGAAATAAAATAAAGTCTATTAATTTTTGCTAAGAGATATCTGTCGAAAGGGCAAATATAATTTGTGTCAACTCGATCGGTATATACAGGATGTTTGACTAAAATGTATATATAAAAGAGAAAAGTGAGAGAGAGAGAGAGAGAGAGAGAAAGAGAGAAAAAGGAAAAAACCTTCTACACAGTATCCCGACAAAATGTTCAAAGCGCTTTAATTAAACTCTTTATGAAACACCCTGTAAGTTAATGTATGCGTTCGACCATACGACAATGCATGCCGTTGTTTCCGCGTTGTAGCCTCTTCTCGACGAGTTCTTCATCTTTTTCGAGACAAGTAGACACTCGAGCGTACGAGCACGTATTCGGTGGAACGACATTATACGAGAGGGTGAATTTCTCGGTAGGCCGATCGAGTACGCGTTCTTAGTAGTGTTCTTACTAAGATATTAGTTGGGTCCATTTGAAACTTATTTAAGTATTCGGAAAACAATTATATTATTATTTGTCAAATAATTGATCAACAATTATCGAAAGGATTCTAATGATAATGATAAAACAAATTTGTAAAAATATATTACGTGTCAAAAGTATTTCTAGCTATCTCAAAGAAGAGAAAAAAAGGATAATAAAAAAAGTTTCTAATAGTATCACGTACTCTTTAAACAATTCTAACGATATTATTCGATTCATAATACGATAGATACTTAGTATTAACCAAAGAAATATTATATTATTATTTATCCACTAATTAATTTATATAAATCGCAAAAAAACTTAAACGAGATTCGTGATAAAACAAATTCTTATTTCTAAATACGAACTCTCTTAAAATGATATTTATTGATGGATGTACTTAAATAAAATACATTCGTAATCACGTATGTAATTAGAGATGGCAATCGAAGTAGTATAAACTCGTGATAGCTTGTACCATTTATCTCTATCTTTTTCTCTCTTTCTCTCTCTCTCTTTCTTAGTGACACACGCTCACGTACATCATAGCCATGTCTCCCAAGAGTATTAGCCGGAATGGAACTGAGAAGATTCTCGTCGTTCGGCTGTGATACGATCTTCATCTCGGCCGCTCGAAACTACCTTCGAAGTATCCTCTGCGAAAAGGGACTTAATCAAGCGTCCGAGTGTTTATGATTTTTGTTATTGGTGTCATAGAGCTCGAGGTAGCTTTTTTCTTGGATATATCTGCTCTCTCTCTATCTCTTTCTATCTGTCTATCTATCTATCTATCTATCTATATATCTCACACACTCTCTCTCTCTCTCTCTCTCTTTAATACTACTTCTATCACCCTCTCCCTTCTCTCCACTTACCCTTCACCAGTAAGTACGACGATACACCTAAGACTTTAACTCGAGAAGCCAGGAAATGAAATCCTCTTGGTATAGACGTCACTATATATATATATATATATATATATATATATATATATATATATAAAAGAAAAAAAAAAAAGAAAAAAATGAAACGATCAAAAAAATGAATCGAGCTAGTAATCGCTAAGAGTACTTTCCTAAAGCACGATATAGTAGACATGTTTTTGTATATATATATATATATATATATATATATATATATATATTTATATCATTACAAAATAATTTGTCTAATGGCGTATCTATAATCTATTTGTTAAAAATGTTGAAATCCTAAATCTCTTAAAACGTTCGCTTTCTAAACATCTTTCTGTATATCTTTCGATGTAAGAGAAAGAAAACAGACGGGATTATGGAAAGTTGAGAATCGTATCGAATTTAAGTAAGGAGGAATTCTTCGACCTTGAACGAGCGAAATCATGCCGAATCTCACGGAGAAGTATGTTCGCGAGTGCAAGGGATCATCGATCCCATTCGGATACCAGGTATTTCCTCGAGGCGTTCGGATGCCAAGAGTATTTGCCGTGCTTGTCGTGAAGAAGAGAACGATGAGGGAAGGGGAGAGACAAGAAAGACGAGGAGAATGGATCCAGAAAAGAGGAGAGAGGGAACATGATTGAGCCTTGTCGGCCGTGGCGATCGTGCGGACGGTGAAACGAACGACGAGTTGGATGGCTCGGCAAATATTCTCTCTTCTTTCATCCAAACTTCCTTTTTCTCTTCTATCTTTCTCTCTTCCTCTACTTGTCTCTCTCTCTCTCTCTCTCTCTCTCTCTCTTTCTGTCTTTTTTTTCTCTCTCTCTTTCTCTCTCTCTCTCTTTTTCTCTGTCTTCAACGTTTCTCGATATACAGCATGATCGGTCAGTCGTGAACAGCCGTTACATATGTTGTCCATTTCGTGTACAAACAGCATAGAAATCTTCGAGAAGATCTACGTCGGAGGAATAGAACGTCGTCTTTCGCGTTGGCGTTTATTAACCGGCTAGTTTCTTTCATGATTTTTTTTCTCCCTACTCTTCCTCGTCTACCCCGTCTCTTTTCTCTATCTCCTTAGTTTTACGATCTATGTCTCATCGTTTTTTACCGTGTCTTAGAAAACTGCTCTCAGCAATCTCTTTCAATTTTGCTTTTTAGAAAATGTTCCTCATCGTTTCTCTAACACGTAGGTTAGATATGTATTAAGTATCAAAAGATTTCTCTAATTCAATTTATACAAGTATACATATATATCTTTTTTTCTTTTTACTTTTATAACGGATAAAGAAAGAAGAACATTTTAATAATTTAATTTCGTGATAACAGATAATAATAAGGAAACGCGTATATTCGTATGCAGTACGATCGACGCCCGTAAAAAAATGAACCAACTCGTATATTTGTCACCTTTATACACACAAATAACACCGTCACTGAGCCTTCCCATTGGACGAATCGTCTACAATTCGTGATATCGGTCTGGGCCAAAAGCAGTTGCACTTTTACGAGTGGCGTGTTGGCACTCGCATGTCCGCTACTATACACCCTAACTTTTCTTCTCTCTTTCTCTCTCTGACTCTCTCTTTCTCTCTCTCTCTCTCTCTGTCTTTCTTTCTCTCTTTCTCATTCGCTCAATGTCGGGAGTAAAACGTCGCTCCCTTTCTCTAACTCCCTTTCTATCTACTACCACATTGACGTAATCAACGGAAGTGGTCTCTGTACTTCTGTTACTTTGGAAGATCGACCTAACGATTTCGAATACTATATTATTCTTATACGAGGAAAAAAGAAATTTTTTTAATATTATCAAATGTCGTAATGTTTCATTTCATTTCTAATCAAAGTACTATTTAATGCCGTGAAACACGTCTGACTATTACTCAAATATTTTGTTAACATCTACTATTTAAGAATAGTTTGTAAGTCGAATAGAAACTTGATTGATACTTTGATAAATAAAATTTTCTTTTAGATGAATTTCTTTTTGTAAAGAGACAGAGAAAAAGAGAGAAAGAGAGAGAGAGAGAGAGAGAGAGAGAGAGAGAGAGAGAGAGAGAGAGAGAGTATTCCAATCACAGAATATCGTAATCTCTCGTAGTTCACGTACATTCGCAAGAACGGACTTACGTAATTTACGTGTCTGCCGAGGGCTCGCGTGTGAGTGATGTAATCGAACACGAAGGTAAAGCATAGAACGGAGGACTGCCCTTCGACCTGGCGAACGGCACTCGCTTAGAGAAGGGTAATTCCCTGCGAAAGTATGATTAATCGAGCCTAGTTTCGTACGCTTTTCGTATATTCTTTCTCCTTCTCCGATACTTATTTCATACTTAATTTTTTTATCTACGTTTTACTCTAATCTTTCCTTTCTTTTTCTCTTTTAATTACGACAAGTACAATTAATTGTAAATTTATCTAACAATATTTAAGATAATCAAAATTGAGAATGCGATTAGAGGAGAGGAGGGCTAGAACGAAGAGTGGAAATCCATATTTCGTGAAGTTTGTTTTTATATTTACGAACGCTAACCCTTCTGTAAAACGAATCATATATTTCATCTCTCTCTCTCTGTCCTCCTTCTTTTATACTCATGAAACACGATCACGAATCTCTCTCGACGAGCTCACACCGGGTGTCCCCGCGAGCTCGGATCCTTCGGAACAATTTCTTCGTGAATGAATACGATCGACGCTTTCGAAGGAGAGCCTGACACCTTTGCCTTCGAGTTTAATTTTCCTTAGAGATGTTGCTACAAACTCGAGAAGACTCCAAAAGGAAAGAAAGAGAGAGAGAAAGAGAAAAAAAAAGAAAGAGAGAGATTGAAAGAGAAAGAGTAATTTCGGTCTTTGAAGGAAGTATGTGTGAGAGAAAGAGAAAGAACCATATATATATATATTATATACATATATATTCAAGTGGTCACGGCGTTTCCCGAGCACGTTGAGCCAAGTTCTGCCTTACACGGGGTTGATTCAGGGGCAAGAGAGGGCACGGGGGGGTCGTGCAGTTGCCACGCAGTCTGACTGACAAGCTGACTTATGCAAATACAGCCTCGCTTCGCCGAGTAATCTGATCGCACGTAGGTAGGTACTACGTATATCTACGTTACATACATACGTACTTACGTACGTATGTACGTATATACATGCATATGTAACAACATACATAAATACGTTCTCGCGTTCGTACCCTTTATTTCTCGATGGGATTTAAATTACCTGTTAAGCCGTGCCATTTTACGCTAATAATAATACCACGACGACGACTTTATTGCCGTTCAATCGGGGATTCGCATTCATCTCGTGTGCATTAGGCAATACTTATTTTATTTAATTAAGGAGAGTCAATAATATCAATCATATATGATACGATTGAAATAAATTAAACGAAAAAATAAAGTAGTAGAACAAAAAAGTGTAGACGTTAGTTCGATTCAACTTAAGTAGTATCTATCTCTTTAGTAGTAAGTACTTCGTCAATGAACGAGAACGTTGACGAATATTTTTTATAGACACGTCAATGAATTAAATCTCCCTCTCTCTCTCTCTTTCTAGTTTCTTCAGTTTCTCTTTCTATCGAAATCCAAGAGACGAGAACACCTACGTACCTACCTACCTACCTACCTACCTACCTACATACATACATACATACATACATATATCCTGTAACTATGCTCAAGTAAACTCACGTTGTAATCACATCGAGCCTGCCTGAATTTCGTGTAACTACCGGGTTCTTCTTGACGAGGATCACGATGAATCTCGAGTTAACTAACGCGACGGCAGGTAATTAATTGAAAGGGTCTCCTCTTGGACCAAGTCTAGCTCTCTATCCATCTATCTATCTTTGTCTCATACTCTCTCTCTCTCTCTCTCTCTCTCTCTCTCTCTCTATCTCTCTCTCTAACATAGTAGAATGTCGTCGGTTTGTAGTAGCCGTAGGTGGTTGGTTAGACTGAGCTCTCGGTCTGGTCACCTCCGGCTAATCATAGACCGCGTTATTCCGAGGGACCCCCTTGGCACCCGACTCCAGTCAACGTTGTCTCCTCTATTCTCGTCTCCACCGCAAAACCTCTTTCTCATCACCCCGTTCATCCCTTTCCTCCCTTTCTCCTCCACCTCCTTCTCCTCCCCCAACCCCCCTTTATCCCTTGAGTATCTCCACGTCTCGCGTGGCACAGTACAAGGGTGTCTGATTGTAATTACTTTACTCAAGTGCGGTGATTAAACGTCTCCGTTGACCAATAATACCTAGCTCGCTTACGTTTCTTTCTATACGTCGCCTGATTCCTATTTTTTTCCTTTATTTTGTTTCTCTTCTTTTGTCCTTCGTTTGTTCCTTCGTTTCTTTTTCTTTTTCTTTTTCATTTTTATTTTCTTCTCTTCTTTCTCGATCAAGTATGACGATTAATAGACAAACAATTTCTTCGATCTAATTAAATGATTTTTTATAATTAGAGAGGTACATACAACATATGAATGATGACAAATTTGAAGGTATCTGGTTACGTGTGAAATTGTCGCTCGTTATACTTTACATCGACATTCGATAAAATAAATCCAAGAGAGAGAGAGAGAGAGAGAGAAAGAGAATGAGGGTCGAACGACGATTTCTTCTTCGTCAAGAGAAAATTTCAATCGAGCTTTACATACTGACAGCTTATTCGGAAGTCACAACCAAAACTGGCACCTGTTAGATGCCACTGCGCATTGAATCCAAACAATCATTTCACCGGGATTGGAAAAAGCTTCTTGCTTTGGCACCACGTAACTACGCCGTGTGTATGTGTGTGTGTGTATCCCAATATATACATACATATATACATACATACATATCTACATATATACATACATACATAGATAGATATTTACCACGAACTCGGAGTCCCGTCAGAATAGCGGATTAACGTTCCCACGTAATTCCGTTCTGTCGTCCGCATGAAAATCGGCCGATTGAATCCGTTTCGCGGCTCGACTAAGTGGCCAAATCGTGCGTTGTGGCCACACGTTCCAACCGCGTTTCGAACGCGTTTCCACGCTCGATTAAAATTCAGGAACGAGTATTTAACGTTCGCAACGGGAAACTAACATGATCGTGTAGAACGAGAAACGCTATACTTTCGATGCCCGATCGGATTTAATTGACGACGTTTACGTTAATGATATTCATTCATTAATTATCTCCATTGATTCTCCTAATAGAATGATATTTCTCGATACTTTTGTATTTACTATTAACGATTAGAAAAAGAAAGAAAGAAAGAAAGAAGGAAAGAAAAAAAGAAAGAATAAAAAAGGAAAAGGTCGAAGAGACGTTCGAATAAATAAAAAAAAAAATTAAATAAAGAAATAAATAAACAAAAAGTTCCTAATTCATCATCGATTATAACGTACTTGCGATAATACATCGTAAAAGTTGAATCTAACGATCATCGTCATACTGGCGATTCCCAAGTGGTCAGGAGTTTGGCTTATCGATCCTCCTCCTCCTCCTCCTCTCTTCCTCCTCCTCCTCCTCCTCCTCATCCTCCTCCTCCTTCTCCTCCGCGTTAAGCTCTCGTCGTAAAGCGGGACTCTCGAGAGCACGCGGCAAAAATAATAGCAGGTGCGAACGTACGAAAACGTGCGTGTGCAACGCGCCGAAATGTCATTCCCTCCTGCCCTCGAGCTACTCTCAGCAAGCAACTGGCCCTAACGACTGCACACACGCGTACGCACCTTCTATAACATATCACATATAAACATATGTATAGTAAATATATACAGAGAAAATATATATATATATACATATTATTTTATTATTAAAATAAAATCCTTAATCAATGTATCTCTAATTTCTCAAAAATTCCTATTATTTTTTTTCCATTAGCCGGAAGAAATTTTTGTATAAAAATCTTTTTTTCCTGACCCTGCGATAAATTTAAAAGTCCTTACTTAACGTGTGGAAATATTCGATATAAAACTGGCTACGAAGATTAGAGGTCTAAGCCTATCGAAAGATTTTTTATTTTATATTTTGGATCGTAGAACTTCGCATATGATTCGAATTATACTAGTACTTATATACATATATATATATATATATATATATATATATATAGAGAGAGAGAGAGAGAGAGAGAGAGAGAGAGAGAGAGAGAAAAGGATAAGTATTAGAAATACATTTTTAAATATTCGTTTTTGATTTCTTTCATTGTTTAATTAAAATTCATTCATCTGTAATCTTTGGCTGTTTGTAATTTCGCATAATTAATTTTTTTTAAATATAGATATATTTAAAGAAAAGAAAAATAAAAAAAAAAAGAAAGAAAAGAACGTTCTAACGCGAGTGAATAAACGATATTCATCAATTTCGTGTTATCTTTTCGATCGAGACAGATTTACGATGTATATTCTTCCTTACTCTCATCTTCGATGAAATATTTAAAAAGATGAGGAGAAGAAGAAGAAGAAGAAGGAACGTTAACAGTAACTGCTACCACGAGCTCTTATCGTTCCTGAATTATTTCTAAGCTTGCAAGGGTGTCGATTGGCTGGTTCCATTTGCCAGCGTACAGTAGCATCTGGGACCATGGAAGATGCTGAGAAAAATTATGTTCTACATAGAACGAATGCTTTTTGAACAGCTGCGCATCCTCCAGATCCTCAAAAATTTTATATATATATATATATATACACATCGTCCTAACTATAGTCTAGATAAATTCTAATTGCAATAACACTATCAGTGTCAGTTCCAGACTTGGACTAAATTATAATAAAAATCGATTAGTTATAATCTAAAATTATTTTTAATCGAATTAAATCTTTAGCTAAGATTTTATATCGCTTTTTAATATCTAAAATAAATATTCTAAGTCATCGTACGTGTATTTCAAATTCTTGTCACGTTTAATAAATTTAATTTCTATTACCATCAAATTCCTCGATGTCAATTAATTCTAATAAATTTGAAATTAATCAATTACCATTTGAAAACATTTTGAATTGGATTAAATTTTTGGCTAGTACTTGTATATCATTTCTAATACGTACAATAAATATCCTAAGTCGTTATAACATCTATGTACACGTATTTGAAATTCTTGTCACGTCTAATAAATCTAATATCGATCACCGTCAAATTTCTCAACGATCAACTAAATATTAATAAACTTAATATCAATTAATCATAATCTAAAAGCATTATGAATCTTTGATTAAAAGTTATATAACGTTTCTAATATCTAAATCATTATATACCTATGTACATACGTATTCAAAATTCTTGTTATATTTTCGACCACGTTTAATAGATTACTTCGAAGAATCATATTGACAAATAACTCGTTGATTATTTCGTTGCCTACGAGCAGGCAATTTGAAAGACCGGTGAAGCTGATGGACACGATGGCGAAATTAGTCTTCGCTAGGCACGCTCGTTGCACTAATTATATGCGTTCGGACGATCGTCGACCTCTTCCCCTTCCGTCTCTACGTCTTCTTAATCGCTACGATCTCGCGTCGTGAAAAAGCAACAAGAAAAAAATATCAGCGAAGCGTTCCTCTTGCTTATAAACTAAACGTGAAATTTGAGTTACGACTTTCAAAAGAAAAAAAAGCAAAAGTAGAAGAAGAAGAAGAGGAAACAAAACAAAACAAAAATTGAACAAAATAAAATAAGAATATTTATGTATCGTTATAAACAAACACGTGTGCTCAGGACACGCACTTCATTTCTTGGAAAACTACGCTGTTTTATAACATTGATACTTTCGAGGTCGAAGTATACTTAAATATTCTCTGTAAATATATATATTATATAATTATATTTTAATTATTAATAACGTGTAAAGGAAATTTCTATTCTAAATGATTATCCGGCGAAAGAATCAAGTGACATTTCTCTTATCTCTAAGATAATGTCGGTAATACGAGGAACGTATGTACGAAATGTAAAAATCGATAAACCGAGCGAGAATTAATAATGTTCGTTGGAGTGTTCGCAAATATAATATCGTTTGTGTTCCTTCGAGAGAGAGAATCCAGCCAATCGGAGAAAGAAGTTAATGTGAACCATCCAGGTGCGAAAAGGTAGAGCTGTTACACGGCGAATATACCTATATGGAATATATAAGAACCTTATCGTTCTTTATTATTCCAAGCGAATCGATGTGGTTAAACGATGTCGAAAATAAATACATATGAGAGTAAATTGTGCTGTTCGAGTTTACCAAAGTGATAGAATAATTCAAATATTAGTCGACGGTATAATAAATTCGTTGGATTTAACGAATAAAATGTAACAAATTAAAATTAAAAGATCGTATTTTTTCTTTGATTAATTAAATAAACGTTTCGTTTGGGGAAAGAACTTTCATGATGTACCTATATTATATTATAGTTATAATCTGATTATAACTTAATAATCGACAGTAGTAATAATAATTGCGCAAGAGGTTATATTATTTAATCCTAATGGCGGTCTCTGATCATTAATTATTATAGATGTACGGTTCAGTTATAATTGTTGCTTCAACGTTCGAGCAAGAACGTGTGCCGTTGGTCAGCTATAATTAATGGTTACAAAGGCAATAAAATATCGTCGATACAACGAGTAATTATTAACGAATATTAACGTTGATCATTCCTTACGCCATAACTTCGAACATGCTAAAGCTGCCTTCTACGACGACTGACTCGTTACATCTGCTATCTCTTGACCCTGTTTCCTCCTTGAATCGTAAACACTAACTGAACTGGCACGATTGATATCAAGAAGTTTTATACAAAGTATCGAATCGTAAACAAAGCTCGACGACAAATTCTATGAATAAGAGAAAGCTAAATAAATATATATTCAATGTCACCTATACACACGTGCGGATCTATCTACGCATAAATCGTCCTATAGAAGTCCGATAAACATTTAAAAACATTATATGTCGTATATATTACCATTAATTAATTTGTATATTCTTAAGTTTTATTAATCGTTCGTTCTTATCAGTTCAATTATTTTAAGAAAAGTAAAAAAATACGATCACGTTTGATAGATTAAAAAAAATTGTTCCGCGTACTTTAATATCATTCTAACATAAAAGCTAATATATATGAAAAAAAAAAAAGATCTATCTGATCACTATTCGATCGTAGTATTTATCACTTCGAAAAAAACTATTACTTAATATAATGAAAAAAGAAAAAAATACATGTATACAGAAAGAAGTTTAAAATATATTATTATTCATAAAAAAAAATAATGCTCCGATCGATCCGAAGCTAGCGATATATCTTAATCGCATCGTCGTTCAACGTCGTTCGCGTTTCTTAAAGAAAACATTAAAAAAAAAAAAAAAAAAAGAAATAAATGAATAAATGAAAGAAAAGAGAAGGAGAGAAAATTAGATAAATATATCTACATACCAAATATAAAAATGATATGAATGAAGGAAAGGTGACGATATAGAAGCGAGAAAAGTTTCGTAATCGTCGATTAAGCGTGGAAATAACGTAATAACATTCGGTGTGTTCCCAAAGGGGTTTACGGACTACTCTTCCGGCGCTCTGTCGCGGCTCGCTTATTATTTTAACCGAGGAGCCGTGGAGCAACGCGTCGGACGGCTGTCGGTAGATGTTAAATTAATACCGAAGAGCGCTAAATGCGCCGTGTGAAACGGTCAGGTGCTCGAAAAGCGTGTCGTCCCACGTTACGATCCGTCAACCGTTCTCCTCTCTCCTTCTCCTACACTACGATGTAACGTCGTCTTTGCTTAGCCCTTTTCAAATCGTCCTACAAACTCTTAATGAATTTCGTGATTAGGCGATTCGATCTTACCCCCATCCTTACTTTACCCTTACTGTACTCATTTCTTTCTCTCTTTCTCTCCCTCCACTCCCCACTTCTCATCTCGCTCGGAATAATTATTCAACTTTACATCTATATTATTATCATATTTCTATTACGTAACAATGTTATGTCTATATATTTGTATATATATTTGTAATTGTAAAGTGATTTTTCTTATACCTATACAAGTGTTTACAATTACTAATTGGATATACATTATTGTAATTATTTATCCTACGTAATGTAAAATCTATTTATCTATCTGTCTATCTCGAAATAATTACAATTACAAATTAGATATTATCCTAATTATTTTTTCTTAGATAGATAATGATATAGAGAGAGAGAGAAGGAGGGAGAGAAAGAGAGTAAGATATATATATATATAACTATATATTGTTGTTATTATTATTATTATTATTATTATTATTATTATTATTATTATTATTATTATTATTATTACTATTATTATTATTAATATTTCTTCATTATAATAATATCTGATTTCTAATTATATCATTATCTACAATCAGAAACAATTATCCAATTATTTAATATCTAATTATAAACAAAAATTAATCACTGTCTTTTTTATCTAACGTAATATCTATTTTGTAAGAAGGAACAAAATATATTTAAAAAAAAAGAAAGCAAAAGAAACAAAAAATATTCCATTCCAAAGGAACTAAAAACGAGTTGGTACGAAATAAAGGGTTATAGAATATACATGCTATTTCGATTTTGTAGTATGTAAGTTTAACAAAGTCTCGAATCTCGAAGCGAAGAACAAATCTCGGTCGGCTCTAGAAAACGCAAACCACACGGTACATTATTAATTGCTGTTACGAAGCTGTTCAGAGCATCGAGTACCCTTGATTAATCGGTGGCACGCTCGAGATTTTAATTAATCCGGCGCACGCTCTTCTCTGCCCGCGAACGATAGACTTTCTCTCTCTCTCTCTCTCTCTCTGTTTATCTTACTAATGTTCCTTCTCTCTCGCTCACCAACTAGCCAGCCGCGAAAAGTAGATTGCCTTGGCTTTAACTTGACTTCGACGATATCACCCCGAACTTAAGCGAATCAATCGAAAACAAAGGAACTCCTTTTGTAAAAGAAAGAGAAAGAGAAAGAGAGGGAGAGAGATAGTCAAAGGTACACTCCGGATATCCTCCTCAACCTTTTAATAATAAATTCCACAGTAAGAGAATCCCCTATTTAACTTTTACCTTCCCCATCCGCCACGACTAAGCGAATTTAACTCGAAAGAAAAGACGATGATCTTTCCCGATCAATTTTCGCAAAGATAGAATTCCTCAAATCGCAAATCCTTAAATCGCAATAAATTATCGATCTGAATATTACACGTTTTTCTTTGTTTTTTTTTTTTTTTTATTATTATATCATTCCTCGTAGATGCGTGATCGCGTTCGAGTATGTTATAATTATTCGAAATATTTGTTGTGTTTAGTTAAATATATATATTATCGAAGAGCGAGAATATCTAATGAGTGAGAGAGAAATTGCTATGATTTTCAGATGAGAGAGAGAAAAAAGAGAAAGAAAGATTCGAATAAAAAAGAAACGAGATAGATAGATAGATAGATAGATAGATAGATAGAGAAGAGAGAGAGAAAAAGAAACAAAGCAAAACAAAGCCAAGAGAATATGACGCCGATGAAATTTTCTAAATCGAGACTTACGAGAGACTGCTACATACTATACACCACCCACACCACCACGCATACTCGTGGCGATAGAGAAATTCATGAAAACGTATTATCGATTTCCGAAGTAATTTCTTCTCCTTCTTTTTTTTGTTCTTCTTCTTCTCTTCTCTCTTTTCTCTTTTTTTTTTCTTTTACTCTTTTTACTTTCTCTTTTTTCCTCTACCTCCCCCCCCATTCCCGTACCATCTCACCGAGCTCTCGACTCTTGTTGGAGAGTAATCGGTGAGAAGAGAGGAACCTACTGCTACTGCTGCTACTGCTGATACTGCTGATACTGCTGCTACTACTGCTGCTGCTTCTGCTTCTGCTGCTACTACTGCTTAGGATGGTGTGCCTACCCTGTCGAAGCGGAGGTGGAAAAGTATTCCAGGGAAATATTTCCGTTTTTACGTAAAGCGTAGGGGCAACGTGCCGAAGAGAGGGCGAGAATAGAGACGGTGATGGGAAAGGGAAGGAAGGAGGGTCAAAGGGAGGGAGAGAGGGAGAGAGGGAAGTAGGAGGGAGGGAGTTCTGATTTCATTAGGTTCCGTGTTATGCGATTAATTAAGTCGCGAACTCGAGGAAAAATAAGAGAGGAGAACGGATCGGACTCCTCACCCTCTCTCTCTCTCTCTTTCTCTTTCGTTTCTTTTTACTCTCTTTTTGCTCGTACCACACTTCAGAACGGCTACAATGCAGAGGAAAAAATTAACTCGAGACATTGCGAAGGGAGAGTTGTTAAAAGGGAGAGAAAGAGACAGAAAAAGAAAGAGAGAAAGAGAGAGAGAGAGGGGGGAAAAAATCTCAACCCCTACCACCATCGACCACCCCCACAACCCGAAGCGAATTAACGTTAAAGAGAACTCAGCTTCATGGCCAAGAGTACGAATTTTTAAGCACCGTGAAATACGCTCGAGGGGGTGGTAAAAAGGAGGGATGACTGATGCTCCATAAGTTTCATTTTCTTTTTTTTCTTTTCTTTTTTTAAACGGTTACCTTTTTTTTACGTTATAAACAATTTTATTCATTCATCATTTAATAATCGTAAAAATCCTATCAAACTATTATTCACTAACGTTAATAAAAATTATCATTGACATTCTATCATAGGATTTAAAAGGTTTCGTTTCTTTACGTCACGTATCTATCTAACCTTGTCATCTAATAATTCTGATTATGAATTCTAATTTTATACATTCTATCAAAACTACAATCTCATTATTACTTTCAATGTGAGATTAAAATATAGGAAAAAAAGAAGAAGAAAAAAGATAGGTCGGAAAAGAAATCGACGGATAGATAGATGTTTCAACGAAAAAGAGAAGATTCGATTGACGAATGTCGAGTGAGTCTTTGCTCGTTCGTTAGTACATACATATATAGCTACGTATCATTGACAGACGTTGCTGCTATGCTATAATATTTAATGGTAGTATAGTATATATATATATATATATATATATATATATATATATATATATCTACATATATATATATATATATATATATATATATATATACACGCATACGCATACATTTACGCACGTAGGTATATCCGCTGCGCGGTGCGGCGCGCGGGCAAAGATGTATAATTGCGTTACCCATCGAATTCAGTTATACCGGCATGGCGAGTCTGATGCATAAAATGACAGGGCCAAATTCAGTTATAGTTCGCTTCACAAAGCGAATACGGCCGCGTCGTTAATATCGCGCGCCGTTGCGAACCGGTGTCACATTGTTACCGGAATTTTCGTCCGACCCGAAAAGTCATCGGAGAGGCTCTGGCACGATATATGTATGCTGAAGGGAAAGAGACAGAGAGACAGAGAGACATAGAGACAAAGAGAGAGAAAGAGAAAGAGAGAGAGAGA
Organism: Vespula vulgaris; assembly: GCF_905475345.1. Lineage (NCBI taxonomy): Eukaryota > Metazoa > Arthropoda > Insecta > Hymenoptera > Vespidae > Vespula > Vespula vulgaris. The sequence goes on along the minus strand of NC_066600.1, from coordinate 2,271,574 downwards.
GATGGAGGGAGAGAGAGAGAGAGAGAGAGAGAGAGAGAGAGAGAGAGAGGTCTCTTTCATACTCTTCTACTATCAGACGACTCTTTTCTTTTCCTTTGATACGCTTCACGATATGGGGCTGTTCCCTACTAATGACTAAATCTAATGATTAATAATCGTGATTAATTTCTCCTGGTGTCCCTGATCATGTTACATGATACTATATATAATAGTACGGTTTATTTATTATATCTATCTTATTTTAATTTGAAACAATAAGACTTTTTTTCAAGTAATACGTTCTAAGATTCTTCATGTTGATAATGAAATACGGTATCACACAGTACTGTAATTTTTACTTCTAGTTTGTTTCCTTCTTTTTTTTTATTATCATTCTATTCTTTATTAATTTAAAACAATATGGTTTTTTAAATAATATGCTTTGAGATCCTTGACGATGATAATGAAGTATAGTATATCATACGGTATATATCTACTTGCTATAATGTTTCGTTCTATCTGTCTATCTCCTTCTCTCTACGCCTACTACCATGCGGCGGCACTCAATCAGAAGTCATAATACATTTACCGCGACCTAATGAAGAGTTGATGAAAGGCTACCGCTGGGAGATGCTAAGCAGTGGTTCTCAAAATATACTGTCATCAAACGATATAAATATATTCTATATATTACAATTAAAAATATAGTCGACATCATAGGAAAAAAAAAAAGGGGAAAAGAAACGGAAACAAAGGTATTGATTTTTATCGTAAATAAGAAACGTGAACTCTCATAAGTGCATTCTCGTTTAAATACGTGCCTTCTTTGAAATGATGGATCACATAGGTACGTATACTATCTCTTATCTGTCACTACTCGTTGGTATACATATAACGTTATCTTCGTCGTATATACATACATACGATGAACGAAAGGTGAAATAAAATTATTTCTTTTCTGCGTATCAAAATTATACCGTGAAAGAAAAGTTCTGAAACTGATTAAAATCGACCTACTCTCACGTTGCAATCTTGTTAGAGTCCCTCGCCTCTCTACGTGAAATAAATATAAATGAGATTAACTTTCCACCGAAACTAGCCTACGAAACTGTACTCTTTTCATTACACGAAGTTAACACATACTGCAACCGTAAATATATATATATATATATACACATCTACATGTAATATTTCACTAATAATCATGATTATAAAATGTGTTAAGAATATTTCAAATAAAATTCACAATAGAATTAGAACTATGGAAAGAATATATATATATGTATATATACACAAAGGGAAATATATATGTGTATATATATACCTCCTTATATAAGAGATAAAAGAACGAATTGAAAACGTGAAAACTTAGAGATTATTAAAGATAGAAGACTCAAGTGGTAAATATACTTTGTAAAAAAATGGTAAGGGTAAATCTCACGTATCTAGAAAAGAACCATGGTCATCTTCTTTCCTTTCTTTCTCTCTCTCTATCCTACATCACGAGCAATTCATAATCCTAGGAAATTAAAAATGCCCGCGCACATCTGAAACGTTTCAAAGGGCGGTCCATGTGGCTGGCCACCCTCTTAGTCTCTCTTTCTCTCTCTTTCTCTTTCTCTTTTCGTTCAACATCCCTACGTTGGTCCAGCCACGCTCCATTTACAGAAACTCCATCAAAGGGATTGTGGCATTACGCTTTAGAGTTTAGAAGGCAGGAAGAAGACGAGCAGTTTGTGTTCGGTCGAGTCGATGACTTGGAACGAAGTGCCGAGGTAGCTTTCTATCTCTTTCTTTCTCCTCGCTAAGAGTATATAACTTTCCTTCTCTATCTTACCAAAGTCGAAAGAGAAAGAGAAAGAGAGAGGTAGAAGACTCACGGACATTTACCCATGTCTCCACGGTAAATGAGTATTTGCCTTTGTGAATAAATAAAATGCATTACAAAGTTCCCGCGTGTCTCTTCCGTGTACCAGAGAAACGGGAGAAACGATGGTAGTTGCTTACGAGTGTAAAGATAAAGGAGAGAGAGAAAAAGAAAAAGAGAGAGAGAGAAAGAAAGAGAAAGCGTAGAAGAGAGTCAAGTAAGAGAAAGATAGAGCAGCATATAGCAGACTTTGACTTTGAAGGGAGTGACATTGAAAAGGGAAACCCGAAAGACGTGCGCAATAAGAGAAAAAAAGAGCAAAGTTGTGTCTAGTAAGAGAAAGAATGAGAGAGAGAGAGAGAGAGAGAGAGAGAGAAAGAGAATGTTGTCAGTAAACAAAACGGAATAGAAGAATCGTGAAGGTCTTGTCTTGTGTCCTTCAGCATATACGCACAAATGTTCATATTATACGTGAATGATTAATTAAATATTTTAAATAAATAAAATGGTAAATACGTATAAAATGTAAATGTATGTATCTACGTATTACAACGTATACGTAGGAATATATCCATGTAAGTATTAATTGCTAAATAGTATATGAATTAAACATAGAAATAATGTAATATTAACAATTGATAATAAAATACGTATTTTAATCTTAAACTAACTTTTGTTATCTTCTTTGACGTCCTCCTCTCGGCTCTGTCGAGAACACACACACATACACACAGACGCACATTTATATATATATATATTATTATACGCATATGTACATATATACGGAATGTAATTATTCGGAATGCATTTCTAGTTTAGCATCGTCAAGTAACAACTTCCGCGATTAGATCGCGTAGCTCGGTGTGCGCGTAACTCGGATCGATACTACGTGCGGCGCGTTTAATTGACGCATTAAGGATCGAGAAATGCAGGCCCGTAGAAAATTAATGAGTCGAGCTTACGCTGCGTAACATTATATGCTAGTAACGTACCGTTGCAATGGCTGTTAAATCCGGAGACCCCTAGATACGATATGATCTAGAAATATATTCTAATTTTTCACACCTATTACGGGGGAAGAAAAACCTATAATTTCTATAAGAAAAGAAAAAACGAACGAACGAACAAACAAAAAGAAAAATAATCGAATTCGAATGAATCCATTCGAACGTTTTTATGAACATCTTTGTGTGTGACAAATCCAAAATTATAGTAGATGTAACATATTATATATAAGTGAACAGAGAATATGTACTGTACGTATATCTTTAATACTAATGAATAGTAATACTTTTTGTATTACTTTTTGTATTATTATCAAATATTGAATTATATTAATTAGGTATAGTAATTATAATAATCGTACTAATAATGTACATAAGTAGAAATTAGTATGAAATAGACGATTGCATCTAGTAATACCATACCAATGCTATTTGTAATATAACTCTTTAAGATAGATACCTAATATATACAATACTTATTCTAAATATATATATATATATATATATATATATATATATATACCAATATGTCAAATGAATGAAAAAAATATTTTAGTAACTCACGATTCTTAAGAAGATATCTACAGGAATACAGTGTAGGTCTCACTAGGTCAAACGAGGTGTACTCCAAAGCGTGGTCGACGAGTGAATGAAATCGTCGTCAAGATCATTCCTGCACGATGTGAATAATCGTAATAATTCGTGACCTTTCGTCGAAGTTCGGGAATCAGAATGAAAACAAATAAACAAAAGAAAGAAAGAAGGAAAGAAAGAAAGAAAGAAAGAAAAAAAGAAAGAAAGATAGATAGATACATAGAAAGAAAGAAACAAGAAAAATAATATGACGTAACCATAGAAGAGTGAAGAGTGGGGTAGGCGTTTGTAAAGAGGTGGAGGGGGAGAGGAGACAGGGTGAGGAAGAAGTAGAGGTGGGTGGTGTATGGGGTAGGGGTGGGGAGGGGAGGAGAAAAGGGGGTTATGTAGAAAGTGGAAGGCGCTTGCAAAGGGAGGAACATCTAAGACAATGAGATACGAGCCTTTGGAGTAATCCTCCGACCTTCCTTCGAGTATCGACATTAATTCCCTTGCCCCCAGCTTTTAACCGGAACAGACGCACCCTATAATAGGCAAGTTGGAATCCAATCTGCAAGTTTGCAAATTCAATTCGACCGTCTTCTTGCCGAGAAGAGCGTAGAACGAGCTCTGTGCCGAGGAACAACTATTATATATCGGAGGTCTCGTTGCCTTTGCTATGAAACTTTGCTATGTACGATGATTCGTACGTTTTCATAAGAGAAACCATGCGATTAGATACACGTGTGATCTCTCATCTTACAAACTTATGTCAATGTATAAATCTATTTGGAACGAATACCTATATAAATATATTTGAAACTCGGCGTCAACGTTTCTAATCAATCTTTTATTCCCATCCTTTCTTTTCTTTTCTTTTTTCTTTTTTTTTTTTTTTTAGATCCGATATCTAAACGTCGAAGGAAGAACCATAAGTTATGTATATCAAAATTCCATTAGAAATTCATCTATTATTATTTGATATTACCACATGCATTTCGTTAAGCATCTTTCTATATCCAAATTAATGCGATCTTTATATAAAGGTATAGCCGTTTGATACGGGCTATTCAAATGAGCTCTCACCGCACTTTATGCCATTATGTTTTTAAGGCATATCTAATTTCGAATCGCAATTATAGTGTTTTATTACTTTAATAGGTATATCTAATATTATGCGTAAAAGCCCGGTGCTATGCTTCCGTATAGATACACGCGTTGTACGCACGCTTCGGGTAAAAATAAATCCGTTCGTCTACCTACACCTACACTTACATACATAGATACGTGCATACACACACATATATATATATTACTCTCGTTGTTCCTGTCCTCTACGTCGTATCTGCCAACGCCTAATTTAATGTAATAACATTTGATACTCGTTTAACGCTCGACGAGCGCTTTTAGAAATTTTATATCGAAATATTGGTTAGGGTGAACGTATCACATTGAACGATCAATCAGTTACCTAGCATAGCCATAGACTTTCAAAGTGTTGAAAATAAATAATTTATCTCGTTAATTCATTTCTTTCATTTGAGGAGACGAATCTACAAGCTCGACAATTTTTCCATTCTCATAGAGAGTATCATTTACTAATATTCCTAATTCTCATAATTGATTACATATATCAAACTTCAATTAAATCTGATAACGAGCTTGATATTTTTTTTCTTAACAAGAGAATATCACTTTCTAATACTTCTAAGGTTTCCTAAAATTTATTACACATGCACACACACGCATACATATATATCGAAGAAACTAAAAAATCAAATGCCATAAGCATTGAATAGAAACGACGATCCTGACCTTAGGCTGGCAGTGGCTCGTTTTCCTTCAAATGTTAATCACTTGTACGACCTTTCCTTCGCACGATTTCTCCACTTCGATCTCAATGAGAACGAAAGAGAGAGAGAGAGAGAGAGAGAGAGAGAGAGAGAGAGAGAGAGAGAGATAGATAGATAGATAGATAGAAATAGCAAGAAACTCGAGCTCTTCGTCCTTCCACAAACCCTCGTGAATCATTCAAATTGGATTCCTTGAGAGCAAACTCGACATAGCATAGTCACAAAGCTTGATATAGAGCCAAAATAATTGTCGAGAAAACGTCGACGCCCTTGAATAATCAAATGAGTAGTCTCGTTTAATTCAAGACGTATATCAACGAAAGGAAACAACATGTGGAACATATAGGAAATTATATGTTGAATGAATACACTTTATATTAATTCGATTAAAACTTAAATAAATAAATATATATATAAATTTAATAAAATTAAAATTAAATAAAAATTCTTTGGAGATTAAAATATAAATAAACAGTGAGAAAGAGAGAAAGAGAGAGAGAGAGAGAGAGAGAAAGAGTAAGATTTAGGAAGCAAGTCTGAAGATAGGCAACAAAGTTGGAGAGTAGAATTTCCCGTCAGCCTACTCGTTCCATTCGCATAAACGCAATAATTCGAAAGGGGTTGCAAAAGACGGGGATAGCAGGAGAGCGTGGCATGCGCGTAAATGTAGTTATAAATAAATCTAGAAGCTCTTAATGTTTGCCAGTCTCGCGGAAGTAGAGAGAGAGAGAGAGAGAGAGAGAAAGACAGAAAGAGAGAGAAAAGGAGGGAAGGAGAGAGAGAAAGAGAGAGAGAGAGAGAAAAGTGGAATGAGGTAAAGCTTGTGAGAAGAGAAGGAGGAAAGGAGGAAGCCAAAGAGACGGGGCAAAGAAAAGCTGCGGAAGGGTTGAAGAGGCTGCGGAGAAATCGTGGCCGAAGGGCTTCTCGAGGGGCTCTGAGGGTCGAACGCGTGCCGAGCTAGTCGTCTCCTTGCTACAAACCACCCCCTACTTTCTTTACCCCCACAACGTTTCTAACTTCTCGAATCTTTGGTCCGATTGCTTCTTATCTCACGAAAAAAAAAGAAATATAAAAAGTAACCTTAAGTATATCTCGAATACTCGTTATTAATTAAAAAATCATAATTAATCTAAGCGATCGATAAAATATTTCATAAGAAAATTGTTTTTAATAGTTAACGATCAAGTGTTTAATTTTAAGGTATTCTTGACTAATTATTAACTATATAATAAAAAATAATTATTAACTAGTAGCTAATTAATAAAATTCTTAATAATAATTGTAAGATGGTTCCTACTTAAAAAAAAATAGAAGACAAAAAAAATAGAATAAAAAAAGAAATTGAAAGAAAAAAATAAAGAAATAAAAAATTGATTCAAACTGATAGAAAAAGAAACATAAGGAAAAGAAAGATGTAGAATTTTTTTCAAAGATCTCACGATGCGTTTCTCTATGGAGGAAACGCATGCACACACATAGTAAGTAAAATGCGTTTCGTTGAGCGAGCGCATTTACGAAGAAGGCAAGGAGAGCAACGTACTATTCTTTGATCATAGGGGCTATCCTCTTAATTTGTTTCTCCGGCAACGATCTGCTTTGGATAAGAAGGTAAGTTCCTTCTCTCTCTCTCTTTTTCTCTATCTTTTTATATCTTTCTCCCTCTCTCTCTCTCTCTCTTTCTTTCTCTCTCTGTGTTACGGTGTATTCGCACGCCAAGCAAAGAACTCACGGCGTTCAGCTTCGCACGCTCTTGGAAACCGTATTACGATAATTCGCTAACCTTCCACCTTCTTCTTCTTCCCCCTCCCCCATCTACCTCTCTTCAACTTGGTTCTTATTCAAAGCAAGATAAATTAATTATTCGAGAACAAGTTCGGATCACTTTGGTCTCTTTCACATCTTACTTCGGAAGAATACCGTATCTTTTTCCACTCGAACCGATTCTTCATGACTTCGCTCTTTTTTCTTCTTATCTTCTTTAGATTCGAGAAGAAAAAAAATTTCGCTCGATTAAGCGATCTCCGTATGAAATAATAATACATGTACTATAATTTCATCTTCGGTAAACGTATTCTCTTCTTCTTTTTTTTTTCTTTTTTTTTTTTACTTTAACTTTCATTCTTGATGATTGTTCACATAGAAAAGTATCGATAGAATGATCGAATTAGAACGTATTAAAAAGACGTAGTAGATTTTGGAATTGGTTGAAAACGAAGATAAAAAGAAAAAAAAAAAGAATGAAAGAAAGAAAAAGAAAAAAGGAAAGGGAGGGAAAAAAATGAACTCTCAATTTCTCGCTAATTTCTCGGCTATTTGTCGCGATAAGTTTTCGCTCGAAGAGTCCTATTTCCTCTCTTAGACGGTAGGAATATCTAAGGAACAACGGGAAAGGGCAACCCCGTGTGAAATGAGTCGCGAAATTGTTCCGAAGGAATTTATCAATTTTCTTTGAGGGATTCTAATTGTACTAATTTGTCGATCCCAAGAGTAAAGGGAAAGGCGCAGTGGAATTCTATCGTTTAATCTTCAAGACCGTCTATCTTCTCTATCTCTCACTGACTCCCTCTCTCTCTCTCTCTCTCTCTCTCACTTTTTCTTTCTTTCTCTATCATTCCTATTCTTTTTTATGTTAGCTCTCGAAATATCGAAAAAAGAAAAAAAGAAAAAAATTACGATATTCCGTTCTATGCTTTCGTACAATTAATTTATATTTTTTATCATACTTTCATCCTCTCTCTTTCACGTACATATACTAATTTCAATCGTGTTGTAAAAAATCGTGTAGTAAAAAATCCTAGAAGTAAATAGGATGATGATCTGAATATGACTGAATAGAAGAAAAAGTGATAGAAAGAGAGAAAGAGAAAGAGAAAGAGAAAGAGAGAAGAGAGAAAGATAGTAGACTTGAGAAAGAAAGAATCGAGAGAGCTCCGGGCCGATATCAAAGCAGGGCAAACAATACAGTGAGATGCTGATGCGATTGTATTATGGCTAGTGGACCGATGATCCATTGTCTCGTCACGTTCTACCCACTCGCTTCTTTTATCTCGATCCCCAGAATATACTCGTATCTCGTCGTATCGAGTGAGCATCCATCGAAAGTAGCACGCTTCTGACGCCTTCGGAGGGGTTCTTCGTAATACGAAATCTGCTGGTAGGAGGACGCGAATAATGCATTTTCGCACGCACCTATGTATTGTACGTAGTATGATGCACCTATAGCACTAGATTATGAGAGAGAGAGAGAGAAAAAAAAAGCATGATATTCGATCGTTTCCTTCTCATCTCTCATAGAGCATGAAATCGTCTCTATCGATAGAACGTATTCATTCGTCTATGTCAGATGAACGATACTCGAGATCGAGTTTGTTTTTTAATGTTTTTTAAATGAAATGATAAAAAAAAGAAAGAAAAAAAAAGAAGAAGAAGAACAAGAAGAGTTAAATAGTAATTATCGGATAAAATTGTTTCGAATGAATAAATGTATGCATTTATGATGATAAAACGTACCCTTGTATCTTGTGTTAACATTCAGGAGGAACAATAACTACCTTAAAGGAACGTACCTGTAACAGAAAAATCAAAAAATACAATCGTTTAAGTTATTTTCGAAAATGCAGGGTTATATTATAGGATATATTGTAACATTGTATAAACGACCTAACTATGACGATATTATTATAATCATGGGGTATACATATATAGCCGTGTCGGATAGCACGATTACGAGGCTGAAATAAATGAAACCGGCGTGAAAACGAAATTGGATATACACGATGGCGGCGGTCGCGGTGGTGGTCTCGAACGTAGTCACCGACGAAATTTATTTGCTTTTCATTCAAATCGCCTCATCTCGCATTTATGTATTCCGTGATATTGCACTTTTTCAAACTCGCCTCCTTTCATCGTAGTACGCCCGTAGGATATTAAGAGTCCTGACACAGCTCTGTATTAGTCGTATAAATTTACTTCGAACGACGTTAGATTCCTTCTCTCTCTCTCTCTCTCTCTCTCTCTCTCTCTCTCTGTCTCTGTCTCTTTCTCTCTCTCTCTCTCTCTCTCTCTGTCTCTGTCTCTTTCTCTCTCTCTCTCTCTCTCTTTTTTCTCTATCTTCCTTTCGAAGAAATTCTCCTTCAAAGTACGCCCTATCTAATTCGAATCGATTTGCGAATGCAACAGAAAACTCGTTAGATTTAATCGATCGCGTATACGATCGAGAAACATGCAAATAATCAAAGTATCTATGTATGGAAAATGAATCTAATTAATTCATGAGATAATATAAAATATTTCCTTACCAATAATTTCCATAAAAATTCAAACGAAGAACACATTTCAAATTAATATTAAAATTGTAGAGGTGAAGCTCTTGAGAAACGTTTAAATACATATTTGAAAAAGTCTGATACGAAAGTCATGTACGCGTGAAGATAGATAAGTTCAGCGAGTAAAACGGTACATAATCCAGAAAGATTGCTCATAAATTTTACTTGCTGTAGGGTTTGTTAAGTCGATCAGATTGGTTTGCAAGAAATAGAGTTGTACCAATTAAGGTTTGTAAGGTATTACTGTTCCCATCTTTTTCTCTTTCTCTCTTTCTTTCTTTCTTTCTCTGTTTCTTTCGCATACTCGTACAAACGTCTTAAAGATAAAGAAATATCATTTGTATTCTTATATTTATTTCATTTCCATTTAAAAATTCTTTTATAATTATTACTTCTACTAGAATATATACATATATATATATATATATATATATATATAATTTATAATAACGTAAAAGAAAGACAGAGCATATTTTACACATACTTGATAAAAAAAAAAAACGATTAGAAAAAGTCGGAACGACTTTTTAAAGTATATAGATAAATACGTAAGTTGAAACTAATAATAAACAAATAAAAAAAAAAAAAAGAAAGAAAAAGAACCGAGTGTTATCTCGTATAATTGACTGGAAGTATTTTTAATCGAGCATCGAAAAAATGTACGGCGTGCCAACGTACGATGGGAGAGAGCAGCGACGAGAGGAAAAAAATATACCTATATAAAAACGAGGGAGGAGAAGAGGAAGAAACGGAGAAAGAGAGAAAGTGAGTGGAAAAGAGAGAAAGAGAAAGAGAAAGAGAAAAAAAGTCTTCAACCTCCGATTTTCATTGTAGGCGTTGCTCGCGTTTTTAATCGACTCATCCCCCATAGGAACAGAAATTCCTACGGTTAATTACACAGATTTCCAATGCACCATCGCAACCCCGTGGAATTTTTACGATTGCCGCCTTGACCGCTATTTCTCTCTCTCTCTCTCTCTCTCTCTCTCTCTCTCTCTCTCTCTCTCTCTCTCTTTCTCTCTCTCTTTATCTTTCTCTTTCTCTCTCTCTCTTTCTCTCTTTTACTCTCTACGTTACTTTCTCCTCTTCCTCCTCCTCCTCCTATTACTACTACTACTACGAGTACTATTCATTGGCATCAAACTCGAACAGGGAGGATTTGTACGACTGAAATATTCGAGGGATTTCATTTTATAAACGACCAACCTGTCCCTGCCACGTGCTACCAACCCCTTTTAACGCCGAGCCGATCGTATCCGCTTTTTGTCTCTTCTTCGATTCTCGCTACCGCGACGAAAACAAAATCATTTGCCATACCGAAATACCAAGAGAAAAAGACGGATAAAAAGAGAGAGAGAGAGATTATATGAAATATCATATAGCAAGAATCTTCCGATATTATCGATCGCATAAATTAAACAAAGACGAGCGAATCGATTGAAAGTTTCTATTATAAATAATTAATAATAACGATCGTAAAGAATTTTTCCAAATTCGAGTCAGGTTTCATTTGAAAGCCTTTTACTAAACTTAAACAACAATGTTATCACGTATTTGTGTATTCTTAAATATTTCTTACAATACTTAACAATTTTAGGTATATATGTGTATATATATGTGTATATGTATGTGTGATTTTTCCATTAAAAAATACGTAAAGAAGAGGTATAAAAATCGTATAGACAAATTCTGGACATAGATACGCTTTGGGGAAAAAACTCAAGGTGGCGATAAATCGGTGTGACCGTAGAAAAAGCTTGGATGGGAGAAGAAAATCTCGCTTCCATAAATAATTCAAGTCCCGTCTCTTCTCGGACGAAATACGGCCACAGCGGCTACCTCCTCCTTCTCCTCCTCCTCCTCAACCTCCCCACCCACTTCTCTTTTCTCTCTGTCCTTCTTTTGCTAAGGTTGCCCGGTCAAAGGGGAAGAACCTAAGAACCTAATCTTTTCGCGAAAGGGTTTTCCGGGAGCACCTGAGAACCACCATGGAAAAGTCTTCCGACACCCCCTAAATACTTAATTCCATTCTCTCCTCTAATTGGACAGTTTTATTAAGGGATGCATATTTCAGATGGCATTTTTATTGTGTCCATTGGGAACGACACGGTGAACGAATAATAAGAAGGAGAATCTAAAAGTAAAGAGAGAGAGAGAGAGAGAGAGAGAGAGATAAAAAATAAGAGAATTTAGACAGGGGTTCTGAAAAAAAATTAGATTTCAACCCTTCGGAAAATATTAGCACGCTGGAAAAGAAGAGAGAGAGAGAGAAAGAGAGAGAGAGAGGGAGGGAGAAAGATGGAGACGGTGACTATGAGTTAAACGAGGAGAGACGACAAGAAGAGACCGCAAAGTAGAAAGAGAAAGAAAGTCGATGAGAACGTACAACCCTTTGCCCTGGGCCACAAGCCACGGACTACGCCATGGTATTGTCTCGAGGATTAAAGTACGAAAGTGTAATTTCTCCGGGACCAAAAATGCTTTCGTACCTTATCAAGAACAATCTCCCTGTGTATATATATATTTTTTTCTCGTTTTTGCTTTTTCTTTTTTTCACCGTCTCTCCTTCCCACTATCTCTTTTTCTCTCAGCGAGACTAACAGTCTCGTGCAATGTACTACCTAAGTGATATCTTGATTGTTGTACGCAAGGTATCCTTACAAATCGCAAAAGGCGTTACGAATGGAAAGAAAATACGTATATATAAAAGAGTACATTTCATATATACATGGATACTAACTATGTTGAAGAAATATATCTACTTAATTTTCTATAAGGAATTTATTAGTACGTTAGATACATATAAGAGATAAGAGAAATGACGAGTACAATTATTAACAAGTTGAAAAAACATTGAAAATTAATTAAATAATGAAAAAAAAAAGAAACAGGAATGAGAGAGAAGGAAAAATACAGTAGAGATAGAGAGAAAGACAGAGAAAAAGAGAGAGAGAGAGAGAGAGAGAGAAAGAGCTAACGTAGCCGAGGAGCTGCTCGTATAAATTTTAATAAGTCTCATTCGGCGACCCTTTGAGGCCACCGAAATGAACGAATTAAAAGTTTCTCTCGCTTTAGTGGTCTCGCGGTTGACATTTCGGCTCGCCCGATGATCTCACGGAATTGCGGAACTTTCGTCGTTTCGAAAAACTGCGCGCGAAATTCACCGACAAATTCCATGCTATCTCCTTGAATAACTCATGGGTCTGACTGTTGGCGAAGCTACTAGCACAAACGGCAAAGCCTTTTTTTTCTTTTTTTTCTTTCTTGTAAATCGCTAAACTGAGATTAAAGGATCACTTAAGCCTCCACAATGATAACCCTACCATAATTAACTTGAAATTAAGTTGAAATCTTGAAGAAAATGTGAAAAGAGATAGATAATATTATTGAAAAAAAAAGAAAAGAAAAAAAAACAATGATTCTACATATTTTTAATTCATTCATATCTTTGATATGAATTGATATGAATCATTCATATCTTTGAATGATACTAATGAACGATTGATCTACTAATTTGATCTATTGTCAATATTATTATTATTTATTATATATATATATATATATATATATATATATATATATATACATCCATATTCATATAAAATGATTTTAATCCAAGTGATAACGAAGGAACAAACGTTCGAAGGAACCCTTCGCGAACAGATCTCAGTTTCCACTGAGGAGTGTATGATCGGAGATCTTGCCCTTCGCGAATACGAGGAAGCAGCCAGTAAGATTTCAATTAAAACAACCCCCCGGAACGATGGGGGGATTAACAGTACGAATCCGTTTCATACCCCTCGCTTGGATCTCGGTTATGACACGGCATAAATATCAATGTAAATTGCTTTCGCACGAGCTACTGTTAACTCCTCTCTCTCCTCTCTCTCTCTCTCTCTTTTCTCTTCTCCTTCTCTTCGCCATCTAAAGATGGAAGAAAAGCCACCAAGACACTACGACGGACTCATTTATGAACGCAATCATCTTACGATTTTGCATTTATGAGCTTTAAATTGCTACCGTCTCGCAAATTCCTTAAGATTTCCATGTAACAGTGTCCAAAGAGGAAATCAGCTGTTATCCTTTTCCATAGGGAGTCTCATATCGTTTCGATTGCGACAGTAATTACATACATACTACATCCTGAGACTTTTAAATGATTCATTTTCTACAAGGATCGTCTGATTAAATTTTCTAATCAATTCACATGGTTTACTACAGAATTAAGTGCTTATAAGTGGATCAATAAAATAAAAAGATATAGATATCTATATATCGGACATAACAACAACAACAACAATAATAATAATGATAATAATAAAGAGTAGAATGTATAGTGAAAATCATGTGGGTAGATACCACGAGGAAAATCATACTCTACGAAATCATAATTAACGGAATTATGTCGAGGGTAACTCGATACGTTTTCGAGAGGCAAGAAGAGAGAGAGAGAGAGAGAGAAAGAGAGAGAGAAATAGAGAAGGAGAAGAGCAGACATCGTCGGAACTTTCGAGGGGGCTTATGTCTAAGAAGCAAGGGTTGCTTATGTATATGTGTATGTATGTATGAGAGAGAGAGAGAGATTCAACCCCAACCGTTAAGAGAATGCGAACGCGTACGCACTCGTACGCGTGTAATGAACGTGAAATTAAACGGCACGATGTTTCGAGCTAGCTACGTTCTCGTACGAGTCCAGGAGATTGCCTTTGCCTTATTCAAAAGGTTTTAATTACAATGGCTCCCGGATTGGTAGAACCTATCGGTACCATCTCATTCAGGGAATTCGATACGAGCAAGTTACTCGATATTTTGATCAAGATTAATATATCCTCTCGTTTGCAGAAAATTAACATTTTACTGATTCATCGTCTCTATGATAAATTAAAGTCACTTCTATTTATTTTCTAAACTGTGTGTGTGTGTGTGTGTGTGTATAATCCACCTTATTTTCAATTAGGAATACTTTCCAAGATTATAATCGATGAAATCTTCTACAGTTTTTTTCCTCTATAAAATTTTTTAACCACGACGTAACATCGATCTTTATAATATTACAAAAATTTCCACTCGAATCCCAGTGGAAAGTTACGAAATTACATCGCGTTTAAAAAATTTTACGTACTCGGAATATTGTAGAAAACGTTTCGTGGAATTATTTTTATATTTTATATCGAATATAAATATCAAAATTACGTCGGGCTAAAAAAATATTCTCTCGAACAGCATCCGATTTTTCCACTTGGATTCGACAAATTCGAAGATCAACTCTCTCGAAGGAAGATCTCGTCGCCTTAAGAAGAAGATAAGAAGGAAGGCATCGATGAACGCGTCTCGACAATAAGCCCCTCGGGACACGAGTGTCCTTCTGCCTTTTTTCTGGGATACACTGACGCCCTCCTGAAAGAGGAATCCGATCCTCGTCGATGCGTGAAAACCACCAGGAAAATCTTCGAATCTCTTACGACCTATTCTCTAGTTTCTCTCTCTTTCTCTCTCCCTCTCTCTCTCTCTCTCTTTCTTTCTTTTTTCTTTTTTGGTATGAAACGAAACGAAAAAATCGATTCGCTTTGTTTTTCTAATTCGCACGTCATGCTACATAAGAAAAAAATAAGAGAGAGAAAAAGAAACACAAAAAAAAGAAAAAACTTTCTCATTAATTTTTAAATTATCTTCGGCAAAATTCGAAATACATAAGAGAAAGAGAAAGAGAGATGGAAAATCGGGGATAACGAGTCGAGACTACCGAATTTTCACCTTCGAAAACGTCGCATCTGCCTGACGGAAGATCTCTTTGAAATGAGAGAGAAAAAAGCGGCCAGGTCAGAAATAGATAGAAAGAAAGAAAGAAAGAAAGAAAGAAAGAAAGGAAAGGGCGAGAAAGAAGAACGAAAGCGAGCCAAGAGGGCGTTAACTGAACTTTAATGGAGATCTTAGATAAAACGTTCTTGGGTGCTCGTTGAAAGAACTCTTTGACGGATTACGCCCAAATCGTATCTTTCTACTCTTCCCAACTCTCTTTTTCTCTCTCTCTCTTTTAACATACCTGAAGATTGAAGAAAAAGAGAGAGAGAGAGAGAGAAATCGAAGAAGGGATGACTAGAAGTTCGAATATCTAATGCCGAAGAATGTAAGAAAAAGATAGACTATAAAAACATTATCTTCTCCATTTGAAGAATCTAAGGGAAAAAATGGAAAGAGAAAAAGAAAGATACATATAGAGAGAGAAAGAGAAAGAGAGAAGGACGTAGCTTTTGTCGATAGTGATTGCATTCGTATCGGTATCACGATCTGTCGAGAGTTAAAGCATCCCTCTACCTCTCTCTGTCTCTCTCTCTTTCTTTCTCTTTCTCTCGCTCTCGCTCTTTATCTTCCTCTTATTCTTATTCTTTGCAATACAACAACAACATCTCGCTTTCGCTTCTTTCGAGATGTAGCAATTTTCACGTCCACCTTTTCAAACGTACCGCACGGCTTTCAGAGACGGCTTTCTCTGTGTGTGGGTAGGTACAGAGGTAGGTAGTAGGTAGGCATAATCGTTTTGCTATAACACGCGAGAACACGATTTCCATTCGTTCGAACGATTATCGTGAGAATTCGCGTACTCGTTTCTCGACTATCCCCCTCCCCTCTCCCCCACCTTCTCCCCACCCTTTACCCCTATTTTCACAACGATAGCGTGTCGATCTTGATCGAAGAAATCCTGCGAAATGATCGACAAATTCACGACGAAAATACATTTTTGGTTGATCTTCTTTCCTTTACTTTTGCTTGTTTTCTTCTTTCTCTTTCTTTAATTATATTCATCATAATACGTGTGATATATAATATGTTTCCAAATATCATTAATTTTACTGATTAGATACTATCAGGTGTAGTAAGATAAAACAAAAAGAAATGGAGAAAAAGAGAGAGATTTTCGACACCCTCCTCGAGTCTAAAAAGCTTTTCTCTCTTTTTCCATCTTTCTCGAGCGGAAAATGCACAGCTCGTGCGAACAAAAAAAAGAGATGGAAAGGGGAAAAAGAGAAAGAGAGAAAGCTCAACAAGTCGAATAAAAAGGCCATAAATAAAGAGGAATTGTTCGTCTCTCTCTTTCTCTCGACGTATTCCGGAAACACCCTTTTGCCCTCCGCCCTTCGTCCACCCATACTCCGTTCGAGCTCGCACCCTCGTCGTTTCTGCGAATGTCCCCGCGGACACCTGTTGCTATTTTCCTTTCTCTCTCTCTCTCTCTCTCTCTCTCTCTCTCTCTCATTTTCTCTCTTCAAATGTGGCAAAACGACAAAGAGAGAAACTCAGAGGAGAGAGATGGAGATGGAGAGAATGAGTGAGAGAAAGAGAAAGAGCGAGAAGTAGATAAATCGAGTCGTTTTCGATTCCAAGCTACCGAAAGTGTCCTCACACATAGTTCGTCGAACGAAATACTCTCCGACTCTTGCACATCGCTCCGTTGGACTTGATTCACCCTCTCTAAAAGATACCCTCGCGACTATCATTGCTGATGGGTGAGCGAGAACGCGTGAGTAATGTTTCTACGTTTGTTGCCGATGGCTTTCTAAATCTACAAGGGCTAAATTATCTATTAACGCAATGAGTTACAAATTTTCGGGAACGTATCCTTTTATTGATAAGAAATATATGTACTTACGTAGACGAAAAGAAGCGAAGGATATGACTGATTCGTGTGGCTGTTAATCAACGACTCACTCGAAGTCATCTCGAGCCCCTTAATACAATTTTGTAAACATACCCGTGTTTTTAAATTCTTGGAAAATATCTATTCTCCCGAGTATACTTAGAGTTAGTATATTTAGAAAATTGTAATGAAATCCGTTTTATTATACTCGTAGTATCCGAGCATGTAAACGAATAGATAATATTCTTAGCTTTAATATGGTCTTTGTTTCATGTCTCTACGACTTCCCGTTCGAAAGATATGATCGTTTAAATATCCAATTCATAATTACAATGACCACGTGACTGGAGTACGAGACGTAGTAAAAGAACAAAAAATAGTTTACGTCGAACAGCTGAGTGAGTAACGTAAATTCCAGGAATTTATATAGGTCAACATTCATTAATGAATTATGAATGAGTACTTATGTTTATCAATGGACAATTTTTGATTCATCATTAATATTAAAATATCTTCGAAACTAAAAATCGCAGATAGTTCAAACAAATACAGTTTTAAAGGTAATACTTTAAACTACATTTCCGATTAATTATTAAACAAATTTGTTATAAACAATTAACTTTTTTTTTAATTTAATTAAAAAAAACAATATCTCCGGAAAGAAGAGAGATAGAGACTTGAAAAAAAGACCATATTAACCAAAAAAATTATTATTTTTATTTACCCTTATTTTTTTTATTTAACAAATATATTATACAAAAATAATTTTTTTTTTTTTTTTTTTTTTTTTTTTTTTTTACATATGACGACAGCCGGGGATTCGAACCTGGAATCTCGCAACATGGAAGTAATGCCTTAGACCATTAAGCTAAATAAACATTTAAAAATTTTTTTGATTTAATACTATTTTAAGAACAACATGACACATTACAATTTACTATAAAGAAAAATAAAATTTTTTATAAATTAATTTTTACAATTCGATTAATATACATATATATTAGAGAAAGCTTGCACAAATGCAAATAAAAAAAAATGTTTTATTTTCCACAAAGAGATAAAAAATTTCTGCAGTTCTCTCTGAAAATCCCTTTTTGTAAATCCATCAAAAGTTCTAGTATTTTCACGAGAATAGCAAAACGTCTCGTTACGATAAATGGAATCCGGAGAACGCGACGATAGCAGGATATTATACTTCAGGCAGGCCGCTAATTGCAGGGTACCCTTGAATAAATTACGACGCGGTAAAACGGCTGAGTTCGCTCGCGTAACTTTGCCTTACGACATTTCTTTTCTTTTTCTTCTTTACGAAAGAAGAACGAAAGAGAGAGAGAGAGAGAGAGAGAGAGAGAGAGAGAGAGGAGGAAAAAATAGAGAGATAGCTATGAAAGAGATCTACCATCTAAAATAACCATCACCTACGAGTCACAGGAAGGAAATATGCGGTTCATTTTATTTCCCAATATCGACAGATATTTCAATTTCTGACTCACGATGTGAGGAATCGACCTCTCGACCCTTAGCAAATCGAATTGTACAAAGCTCATCCCTACACCCTACATCCTTTTCTATCAGTCGAATCGTTCACGAGAGCAATGACTTCGTTCGATTTTCCATTTTTCAATTTCTATCGTGAATTTCGTTATTTTCATCGTTGATTCCTCGATGAATTTGATCGAGTATTATATTTGTTTTCCGTCGAATACTTGGTAAAACTTCAAATGATTTTTCGATCTTCTAATGAAAAAAAGAATTGTCTTTTAATTTTATATATAAAAAAAAGAAAAAGAAACAATACGTATAAATCTTCAAGATATACTTATACTATATCTAAATAAATAAAATACGTTATATAAATATGTACGTATATAGATCTTTTAAAGAAATGTAACAAAAATATCCGATTATAAATAATACTAAACTTTTAACAAATAGAAAACGAAATTATCCTATGGAGATTTTTTTTAAAACTCACTATGGGTGTATAAAAGGGAGAAAAGTTGTAGCTGCCTCGAGGACGTTCATGCTCGAATAATAACAGCCCCGTCCATTACTTTATTCCGTGTCGAATGCGTTTTCGCTTGAGAAGGAAATAATAGAAAAAAAGAAAAAAGAAAAAGAGAGAAAGAAAGAAAAAAGAAAATAAAATAAAAGATAAAACTCAAAGTCTAATAATCTCTCTGCTTTGCTCTTTTGCTCCCCTTCGAGTAACTGACTATACGATTCCCTCTCTCTCTCTCTCTCGATTACAACTTTTTATTGCATTTCCATTTCATCTCTCGCCCGGCTGAATAAAGAAAGGAAAGTCTCTTTGGCTGCTTGAATGACGAAGAAATTGAAACGAATGCGTTTTAAACGTGATTATTGCGCTAAGATCTGCCTCAAGGGAAAAAATGATATCGTGATATATATATATATATATATATATATATATATATATATGTATATTTATATATGTATATATATATTTATATGTATATGTATATTACTCTGAAACGAAACGTTCATATTCGAGAGATAGCTATTTGAAGCGATATCTCGTTTAATCTCGCGTGTTCACAATTCCTATTACCGTGGCTCGTGGATCTACTAACTGGAATAATTTTCCCAATGGACCGAGAATGAATGTTTTTCAAAGCACTTCCAACGGAAACTAAAATCACGAGTCACGAATAAAATGAACGAGGATGATTAAAAAAAAAAAATTTGAATAAACTATGAACCTATGTGTAGTAACACACTAGCCAATTTTCGATCACAATAATTCTCGGTCACGAATGCGATAACTAATTTCTTATGATTTCTAAAAAGAAAAAGAATATTACATAATATTACAATAAGGTAATAATAAAAATATCTAATTAATTTTAACAATAAAATAAACGTTGTATATATATATAATTATTCGTGTTAGCGTGAGATTTGAAAATGTTAAGTTAAATGAGACGTTGTTTCGATAAAAATGACTTGGTAATTAACGAGATAGTCATTTATAATTTGTTCTTATCACTTAACACGAGTATAAGTAACCCTCTTTTTTTTATTATTATTTCTTTCCATGTCTCGTTATGGACTCGTAGAAATGAAATGGAACTCTCTCTTAATTGCACTTAACGTACATACATACTTTTTCTCCGATCGTGTCAGCTCGCTTTTATAAATACCTTCCGTTTCCTGCCGACGGAAACTGACAAGAAAACGATTATTTCTTTCTGCGAGAGCACGTACGTACATGCCACTTTTCGTTCCCACTCGTCGAAGTAAGTACTTATTAACAAAATGTCTTTTAATAATTACCATCGTAATTCATTTTATATCACGAAGTTAAAATATATTTCTGCGAACTCGTTATAATAAGATTATTTTCATCGTGTATTACAATATATAAACAGAATGTATAATCAAATTATTAATAACATTATTGATATTACAACAACAACAAAAATCTTAAATATTAATTATCCCGTTCGGTATATATGTATATTACATGCGTATATTACAAAGAAACGATGATATAGAAGATATCGATTTTATATAAAAATTCGCGGTCAATACTTTTATTTAATAAATAAAAATATCGGAAAGGAGAGGCTACTGGGATGCAGGACGTGAATTGGAAAAAGAAAAAAAAGAGAGAAAAAGGAAGAAAAAAAGGAAACAAAAAAAATGAAGAGAGAGAAACAGGAAAAAAAAACTTTCTCTATTCTCGCGAAAAGCAGAGGAACGGTAAGATCAAGCGCAAGGGCTTTGCGTCAATAGCGACCCTTCTCTCTTCTCGTTGCTACTGTGTCTCTCTTTTTCCCGAACGTATCTCAAATAATTCGGGGATGCGTAAAATCCAGCGAAGACCCATTTAGTGTGATAATCGGGGCGTAAATAATTTCGAGAGAGCGAAAGAGAGAGAGAGAGAGAGAGAGAGAGAGAGAGAAAGAGATAGAGAGAGAGAGGTTTAGAAGGCATTTAAGAGAAGGGCAGAAACATCGATGGCGAGTGTGTCCTCTAAGTTACGCAACGAAATATCCTCCCCTACGTCTTTTACCCCTTGCCACCCGTCGAGAACTTTGGGGGCGAGAAATTGGGCACCTTTTTAAATGCAAGATGACACCCGCGGTGCGATTATGCGTTTGGATGCTACCGTTCTCCCCGTGGGGCCGACATTACATAATCTTTCAGGTACAGCCGTGCGTACCCGAACGGAAATTTTAACGATAAAGATACTTTGCTGTATTGTAATGGTACTGTAATAACGTATAACAATTATTAAACGAACATAAGTTTCACGAAGCTCGAAATTTTTTTTTCTTTATTTCTTTCTTATCGTTATAACGTGTTTCTATCTAATACACGGATAATATATATTTCTCGAATTATGCATTTAAAAAAATAAAAAACCGTATATTAAAATCGTCGAGATACTACGATGCTTTTACCCATAGGAGAATACTTAAAAAGAGATATCATCCAATCTCGAGATAATTGGCATGATGAAATAAAAAAAAAAGAAAGACAGAAAAAAAATTAAAGAAAAAAGAAAGAAGAAGAAGAAGGAGGAGGAGGTGGAGGAGGAGGAGGAGAAGGAGAAGGATAAAAAAGAAAAAAAGAAGGAAAAATAAAGAGGAAAGAAAGAAATAACTATTGATCCTCGATAGAAAAATCGAGATTCAAGGGTGAAGAGAGGAAAGGGGAGATAAGTATGCGACTGTGTAGAAGAAAGAACCTCGTCTAATAACACGCTCCTCGTTTCTATCTGAAATCTCGAAAGTACGAAAGAACGAAAGAGAGAAGAAGCGTCGTTGCTCGGCTCGGGTAAATAGCTGTACGTAGCGGCGTGCACAATCACGATGCCTCGGTGCTCAGGTATTGCCATTACCGTAGTCGTGGGATTATTTACGGTTACCATAACTCCCAGGGCCTGTGTTGCACTTAAGATCTTAAGAACCTTCGCGCACGGTACGTGAACACTAGTAAGATAGAGAGAGAGAGGGAGAGAGAGAGAGAGAAAGAAAGAGATTGAAAAAGAAAAAAAGATAGATAGACGGAGTGAGACAGAAAGAGAGAAAAGAACGCATAACCATGGACCATTTGTTCATAAAAACCATTTGTTCATAAAACCATTTGTTCTAATCTTACCGTTCGATGATTCGATGCCAAGGGCTTAGGCCATACATTGACGAAATAATCCCTTTTATCAAAGATAAAAAAAGAAAAACATGGATATAACTTCGGATGCTAATCTGTCGACGTAATACCTTCCACTATCATCCTCAAATATATTGATTATTTGTAGAAAAATATTTCAAAGTAGTTACTTTCGTTTATCTGAGCAATTTTCTACTTATCTACGCATCCGACGGACGAATACGCACGCGTCTTTCCGATTAAATTCTATTTGTCGGATGCAACATTTATCGAGATAATTTGTTTGCTCCCATTTTTATAACATTGTTATTCTATTTCCACAAGCTTCTTTTATAAATATTTGATAAGTTATGGATATTTGTTATACGACGAAATCCTTATTACGTTTCGACGATTAATTCGATTCTTTAACGATTTTAATTTTTTTTCATACGTATATAAACTTACGAAATATTATTTATTTTTCTTTGCTAATTTGTTTAATATAAAAAATATATTGTTTTAAAAAATGAAAGGCCACTATTCATTACTTAATTTCAACTTCCCTTTTGTATTCGTATCTCTAAAAAATTATTATTTACCTTCTTTATTTCTAATTTATTTAACATATTTGTAGTTAAAAAAAGAAAAGGAAAAGGAAAAAGAAGGTAAAGCAATAAAAGAAAAATATTTATAAATGTCCAATATATCGTAAAATAATTTGAATATTACCTTAAGGCCACGTGCCAGTAGATAAGTACTTATTAGTTACTTTTTAAAATGCTTTTCGTTTACTATATTCGCACATATGAGGATTTCACGTTTTTTTTAATGAATCGTTGCCGGTATTAAGATGAAATTAACTCGTAATAAAAATGTTATCGTTCCCAGTCCCGTCGTCCATGTCCTGCGACTATAAAACACTATTTACATATTCATACTCGAGAATCAACTGTGACGTTGATTTTTACCAGTGATCGTTATATGCATAACTACGTATGTACGTATGTACATACCTATACATAGTTTTATATGTATATTCGTATGTGAACAAGTATGAGAACGTTTATAATCGAAAAAAGGATATAGGGAGAGAGAAAGAGAGAGAAAAAGAGAAAGATTGTAGATTTCACACGAAAGAATTCTGATTTCAGATCTAAGTTGGTGGAAAAACTCGAGAATTATTAGATGTCAAGTCTCTCTTTCTCTCTCTTTCTCTCTCTTTTATTTTTCTTTATATCTGTCTCTTCCTTTCATGTAAATGTAACACGGTATAAATACAATATACGTCCAACTTTTATCTATAGTTTAATCGTTAACACCGTAACTTTGCTACCTTCTTCACACCGTCGTAAAAATCACATACGTCGTTGTCTTATCTGCTTGGTTTATATCTATCCATCTCTCTCTTTCTCTCTTTCTCTTATTTCTCTCTCTTTCTCTTTCTCTTTCTCCTTCATGTTTTTTTCCTCGATCAATAAAGTTTCATTTTAACGTAGTGCAAATGCTCTATTAACAGAAATGAATGATTCACTTTGTTTATCCAATTGTAAGATCTTCATGAATATATATATGTAAAAGTTACTATAGTAATGTTAAAAAAACATTTCCGTGAATTCTTCATTATTCAATGTATCTGGAAATAGTAAGTAATGATCATAATAATTATAATAATAATAATAATTGAAATAATCACGCGATGCAATTAATAAGTCGAGTGAATATAGTTGAACTCTCCGATATCTATGTATCTATGTACGTATGTACAAATGTAAAAATTCATTGCTATAACGCCACTAAACCGACTCATCCTATCTAATCTCTCGAGTGAATAAACTTGAAAAAAAGGAAGAAGAAAAATAAAATTATTTATGTACGTAAATGTGGTTTGCTATCTATACACGCACACACGTATATATATGTACAATTATTTTTTTCGAAAGTAAAATATTTGTTTCAAGGCTTAGCTGCCAATGTTGTGAAAATAACTTTTTATGTGCTCGTCAACATATAGATGTACACATATATTTAAACAATGTTGTTATTACAAGAATATATTAATACTAACATTCTATTAATCATTTAATTCTAATACATGTATAAAATACATTGGTATATCGATTACAATCGAATTAAAATGAAAATGAAAGAAATTAGAAACAATGACCTTGGCCTTAAAGATGATCTTAAACACGTTTCTAATACCGAATACCATAAAGATCGTGCAAGACGAGTATATTGTGGCCATTTTGATCGCCTTTACTTAACGAAACGTTCAACGACGCGTAACATACGTATCTACGTTAGTAGATATGTATGTACGTACCTACGTAGAATACGTTCGAGCGTGAAAGCGGCATCGTACTCGCATACATAATGCATAATGCAGCGTGCAATATCGCTGACATGCAATTCCGGCCCTCTTGAGTCTCCCTCCGCGACGTGGCCCTTCGAGAGGGCCCACCAAGAGAGAGAGAGGGAGAGAGAGAGAGACCAGAGGAAAAGCGACAAGTCTTACGGATGGTAAAGCTAATCGCTAATTACTCCTTGACAATTTTCTCATATATTTAAAATGAAGATACGAGAGATATTTAAAAAAAATGTTATATTCGACAAAGAAAAAAATTTATCTTCTTTAATGATTGTTTAAACGTTGATTATCTAACAAATTTTCTATACGTCTTTCATAATTTTGTTTGCGAAAAGAATATTACAAAAAAAAATTACGACATTGACAAATTACTACTTGGATAAAGATAGGAGCGTCGACGAAATACTTAGTTGAATTTTTCTCGTTGCTGTTAACATTGATTTAATGTAAGTAAAAAATTTAATTAGATATTAAATAAATATATAAATGATTTCAACACATAACATTATAACGCAACTAATTATGGATAGAAATGATGTGTTGTTGTACATAACTCCCTCGTTGGCGATATAAACTATGTTTCCTTTTTGATAGGAAGAGGAAGAAAATAATAAAAAGAAAAAAATATATATATACCTTTACCCTATAAAGAAAGAGATAGATAGACAGATAGGTAGATGGAGAACAAGAGAAAAAGAGAGAGAGAGAAACACGAATCGTTGCTATTGCTACTGCTCTTGTTACTGTTCCTTCTTGATAGTCGGTATCATTAAAATGTAATCACTGCAGTTCGCCAAGCTCAGCGATGCTAATTTATTCGTTAATTAATGCTAAGTCTCATTGTGCTCGAGAGTATACATACATATATGCCTACAAAAGCGATTATTTACCGAGGTGTTAAGAGGATGCGCGTTCCTCTCCATCATAATACTTTTTTCCTGTATGTTCCTACTTACGTAGATGAGAATTTCAAAAAAATTCTAATATTTTTATACAATCTCTAACTCACCCCTTCCCCCACCCTCCTTCTGTGAAAAAGAAAAAATAATAAAAAAAAAAAGCGAAAGATTAGATAATATGAAACTATAAAAGATAAAATCTTTATAGTGAGAAATCATGTGAACGAACGCGTATGGCTCGATTATTAAGAGGGGGGTTTGAGCCCACCTATGAAGTACGTCACGTGACGAAAGCACCCCTAGGACGCTTTAGCACCCTTTTCGAAATGCATCAGGAGAAAGACTCCGCCTCCTCTGGAGGCGGTAAAATAGATTCGATCGTCTGCCATCGGATTCGTCGGCCATTTGGCAAAGAATAATAAAGAAAGAAATATAATAATGTGAGTTGGGTAACGAAAAAAAAGGAAAGAGGAAGAGAGAGAGAGAGAGAAAGAAAGAACCAAAATATGAGAGAGAGAGAGAGAGAGAGAGAGAGAGAGAGAGAGCACGAGGAAAATTCATGGGCTTACGTGGGACAATTACAAGTTTTCTAAAAGGATCTCTTTTGTCTCTAAACAGCCGGTGATCCTTCTCGTTACAAGTACTCTTTTTGATCAGAAGAAAGAAAGAGAGAATCATCCAAAGTGTTTCTCACTTCTTTCTTTCTGTCTCTCTCACACACATACACACAATTTTGCTCTTCATTATCGTCAGCGACAGACGATGACAATAGCTGTTGAAACCCTTGCCTATACTTCGTTCGCAAAATAAGTTTTGTTCCTACACCTCTTCAACAATGATCTCCCTCGTCTCCATCGAGTCTCGATGCCATCCGTTCATTCGTTCCTTACTTCTTTTCTTTCTTTCTTTCTTTCTTTCTTTCTTTCTTTCTTTCATTCTTTTTCCTTTCTCTCTTACATCTCTAATAACGTTCTTATACTACGCATACTATGTGTCCACTTACCTCTTCAAGACGTCCACGACATGTTCTTTAATAATTGAAATACTTCGCTTGGAATAACACCTGGACGAGTATTTCGTACGGTATTGTCGAGAAAAAATAACTATTTAACGAACGAAAGATTATCAAATTTCGAAATTCGACCGAAACACTCACTTAAAACTTAACAAAATCGTATATATTTCCTTGTACCGCGAAATTTCTATATAACGAAATAACATTAAATATAATTCGTATAATTATATAATAATTAATTAAAATCTCAAATTGTAATAATCTATTTCTACGCAATCAACGAAACTAACTAATATGTTATATAACTAACACTCACGAATAACCGTGTGATCTGTTACGATGCCGAATACGTACTGAGATTAATCTCGTCTTTGAACAAAGGTCAAATAGAAACATATCATTACGCATAACATGAAGTAAACACGACTCGAATGTCCTTAAAGTTAAACGTACTTAACATCGTAAACATGTATACATAAATAAAATAAATACCTATGTACGTACGTACGTATGTACGTAAATACATTGTCTTTTTTTTTAAAGATCAAAATCGTTTTCATCGATCCCTTAGAATCTTTGGATAGATGGAAAAAATATTTGGAATATCGGGAACCCCATCATCCAGCAATCGACGCTATCGGTCAGCTGCTCCTCCGTCTGCCTTTTGTAGATACGGCTGACGTTGCAACTTCAACCCTCCCTCCCGTCCCGTTCTAAACTCCCTCCCTTTCTCCCCTCCTTCCTATGCGACTAGTTGAGTTTTTTAGCGAATTTAATATTTATACCGAATGACTGATGACTGTAATAAAGAAACGGGGTCGTATTGTACAAAACGTTTGTGTCATTGATCGATACGACTCCTTCTCTGTATCTCTCTCTTTCTCTCTCTCTCTCTCTCTCTCTCTCTCTCTCTCTCTCTCTCTCTCTCTCTCTCTCTTTCTATTACCTACGCACGCACATACACACATATAGTTTGGTTTAGAAAAAAAATATAGAAAAAAACAGCAAAGGAAAACTCGTATCTACTTCGTCACCCCGACTTTACGTTTCGTGTCTAGAATAGAATAGAACCGTATGTCCCGTTTCGATCGATCCTTCTTTTTCTCATCGGGCGAAAGAAAAAATACAAATTCACTCATAAAACAGTTTAACGTTAATCTCAAAATTCTTCTCTTCTTTCTCTTGTTATTATTATTAGGATTAGATATATACACACAGCGGACAAATAGACACACACGCTCACATGTGTATCAAGATCGTAGAAAAAAAAATATAGGAAACAGAAAGAATATATTTAATGCTTTCTAACTGAAATGAGTTTTCCACGAGCTACGTTTTATTATACTATTATGCCTGCTGGTTTCTCTTTTGTGAACACACTCCGGCTAGTGTTTCAGTGAATCGTTTAACTAATCCGCGTGAAATTTCGTTTGTTCCATCAACGCGTGTTCCGTCACGATCCAAGTTACTTTGTACATATGTATTACCTACCTATCTACGTATAGTAAAAGAGAGAACTAAACCACTAAAGTACAAAGTTCTATTTTCAAAGGGCAAAGGGAAATGGTTCAAGCTTAACCGTACTAATGTATAGTACGCGTGGAATCATTAACGAATCATTATCGTTTGGTTCGAACACGTTGAAACAGAAAACCATTAATGATTTCTATTTGTATTCGTTCGGTGTGGTGAAAAAGGAGGCTGTAAGAGCTTCGGGCCTAAACCGAAGTCCAACCCAATGAATTATGTGAGAAGTTAGCTTATTTTCGTTAAGCCGGACTCCCGCGGCGCGAACAAATCGTCCGTCGCTGCTGCTTCTCGAGAATGGAAACTGTTTTTTTGTTTGTCGATTTTTCGAGTTCGTATTACTTCGACAAAACGAATACAAATAAATAATTCGTCTCTTATTCGATCGCTTTGAAAATATTTTCTATGGGTTTTCTTTTCTAATGAAGTTATAGTGTACATATACATACATATCTATGTATATTTGTTATAATTAAAAATAAAACAAAATAAAAACAAATGAAATATTTCCTAAAAAAAATATCTTCGTATAGGTGCATAAGTACTTAAAATTTCACGGATACCTAAACTTAGTTTTCGTCGAGTCAATCATTCGAGATTGTTGTTAAACGATTTGTTAAATTTTAAATGATTCCATGTAGACAGTTCTTTGATCAATGATTTAATCGAAAGTCTTTACGGGTTCAAGAGAATCGGTAGAATCATGATGGAGAGAGTATAGACTCCGTTTACAGACAATATTTCATGGAGCAGTTTTGTTGTAAACAAAACACTTGATCGCTTCTATGTTTCGCTTACAACGAATATGTGAAGATGGAGATCACGTGTTTGAAATTACAATAAATATCAGAAGCCGATTGGTTTCACAGACTTGTTTTCACAGATGATAACGTTTCTCGATCGGAGCTCTTCTTGTGTTTTCTAGACTTTTTTTATTCTCTATTAAATAAGATCAAATTTATTTAATAATCAATGATATTATAATTCTCGAAAAAAATACTATCGTATTACTATATTGGTATTCGTCAAGTATCTCACAAATAATTATTATCATTTACTATCCATAAACACATATTGTATATGTAATGGTCAATTGATTAAATATTATTCAAAATACATGATCTTTTATCATATTCCATTAATCATATTATTAATCTGACGAATCTTGTATTGTTCAGTCAAAATTAACACAGCTTTTACAAACAAAATAAAAAAAAAAGTTAAAGTAACACGTCGTAGTTCACGGATATGTTAAGATCTCAGAAAGGACTGCTATGGTGGTACAAGATGTTATCTTTTTCAAGAGAAAGAGAGAGAGAGAGAGACAGAACGAACGAGGGGAAAATAAGAAAACAAAAAAAAGAAAGAAAGAAGAGAAGAAAAAAAGAAACAAAAATAAAAAAGAAAACTCACTCTTTTGCGTCTCTCGATCGGTGTTCGCAAAGCCAATAAGTATTCTATGGCGTTGGCGCCGTTAATGATATTGGTTTAGGCGCATCGTTCTTACGATTGCTAATAAATAACGACGAAATAGAAAGAGAGAGGGAGAGAGATGCTCTTCTCGAGAGAAGAAGGATGAACGATTGGATTGGGAGTAGGGAGAAAGTTACCGGCGGTGGTCCAAAGCGAGACTAGCGAAGGTTGTCGAGAAGGGGAAGAGGATTTTAAAAGGGTACGGAGTGGGGAGAGAGAAAAGGAGAGAAAGTGGGGAGAGGCCACGTTTGACGGGCCGACCATCCTGGATCGGCCTCGTCTGTTTTCTCAGGCAAGAGCCAAAAAACGAGATGCATATGCACATGCATGCAAAATATCTATGTGTACGTATAAAATGTAACATATTTTTATGACGTCAAATTTTTTTCTATTTTATAAAAGAAAAATTCGTAGGTTTCAATGATCGAAAAGAAATTGTGTAATCACTTATATTCTCTCTCTTTTTTCTTTTTTTTCTTTCTCTCTGTCTCTCCGTCTCTCTTTCTCTCTCTCTCTCTCTCTCTCTCTCTCTCTCTCTCTCTCTCTCTCTCTGTCTCTGTCTGTTATTCATCCGTAATTAAACTGCAACGTTAACGAATGCATCATCTTGATTTTCTGCATACCCGATACATGACACGTTTGTGGTAAGGAGAAGACAGAAAAGAAGAAAAAAGAAAAGGAAGGAGGAGGAGGAGTAAAATCGAGTTCGGCGTCGAGGTCGACCGGAATAAGAGCAATATCGTGGCTCGAAAACGAGGGAGTAATTAGTGGGATTCGTATTTCGTATTCCAATCTAAATCAAGCAAAGGAGACGCGAGGAAAGAAACGAGCAAAAGGAAAGAAAAGGAAGAAGAACAAGAACAAGAAGAAGACGACGATGAAGAAGAAGGAGAAGGAAAAGAAGGAGAAAGAAACGGAGAAAGAGAAAGAGAAAGAGAAAGAGGAGGAGAAGAAGAAGAAGAAGAAGAAGAAGAAGAAGTAGACGAAGAAGAAGGTCCATTCTGATGGTA
Source organism: Vespula vulgaris (assembly GCF_905475345.1). Lineage (NCBI taxonomy): Eukaryota > Metazoa > Arthropoda > Insecta > Hymenoptera > Vespidae > Vespula > Vespula vulgaris. The sequence goes on along the minus strand of NC_066600.1, from coordinate 2,240,924 downwards.
GTGGTGGCGATTGCGACCACGAGGACGTCGGCGCCGTTGAACACACGAGGAGAAGAGCATTTCTATACCTGGACGCAACCCTCGGAGGCACTGACAGAAAGCGACCCGCCCACAAAAGTAATCTCGACCTCGAGAGTCCCAAGAAGAAGTAGACGAGAGAAAAAGAGAGAGAGAGAGAGAGAGAGAGAAGGAGCCGCACCTGATTCATCAGCGTGGAATAAATCGAAAGCCAAGTTAAAAACAAAAGGAATCATCATAGCGAGGTCTCTGACTGGAATCTCTCTCTTTTTCTATCTCTCGATCTCTCTCTTCCTCTTTTTTCTATTCTTTTGAACAATTCGATTTAGTGTCTCTCTCTCTTTCTCTCTTTTTCTTTCTCTTTCTTTCTTTAATAACCCTGACTTGCTTTATCCACATCAATTTTTACTCTGTTACCTTCCATTAAAGCAAACTCTCATTTTTGTCCTCTCTCCCTCTCTTTCTCACTTTCTATTTCTGTCTCTTACTTTTTCATCAAATACAATAATCGATCTTTATAATAATCGTAGGTGTATTTATGTACATCGTCTTCCCTCTCTCTCCCTCTCCCCCTCTCTTTCCCTCTTTCCGTTCGTCTTTTCTTTGCCAGGAAGCATGAGAGAGCAAACAGAGAGATATGGCCCATCCTTCTCTCTGTCTCTTTCTTTAGCGTATATAAATTACCTTTTTAATTTCTCGCCAAGACAAATGATTTAATTTATTCTATCAATTATCGGCGGACTGGGAGGATGCGAGAACGGTGCTGGGAAGTCGATTGGGGAGGACTTGTTTGGTTTTCATTTCGATTCATCGATATTCGTGCCTCGATCAATCCTTCTCTCTCTCTCTCTCTCTCTCTCCCTGGCTCTCTCTTTCTCTCTTTATCTCTCCCTCTCTCTCTCTCTCTCTTTCTCTTTCTATTTCTCTCTTTATCTCTATCTCTTTCTTTTTCTTCTTTATCTCCCACATCTCGAACGCTCCTTAAGATTCTCTCTCTCTCTCTCTCTCTCTCTCTCTTACTTATTTTGTTCTTCAAACCTACAGCTTTCTTGCTTTTACTTACACTAGCATCCCTGATACAGCAGCAACGGAGGCTGCAACACGGCTTCTAGTTCGCCTGGAGCGATCTCGTTCGATTGACCTCTCTCTCCCTCTCTCTCTCACACTCTATCTCTTTTTGATCTTCTTCGTTCGACGGCTTATTAACAAACGGACAAGTTGATTGAGAGACACATGGGTATACATATGTATACATGTATATATTTGTATCTATATCTATATAGATATATACATACTATCTGACATCTCTTGTCAAAATGTTTCAATTGCTAATTGTTGGTAAAAATTACAGACTCGGTCCAGATCATCGGATTTCTCTGTTTTACAAGACTATTAATCTTTAAAAAAAAAAGAAAAAGAGAGAAAAAAAAGAAAAAAAAAAGAAAAGAAAGAAACGACGGAACATTTCTTTTACCTCGAACTAAAGTTGCGAGTGTTCGTGTGACTGATAAAATGTAAAGTAAGAGTGAAAGAATGAGAGAAAGAGAGAAACAAAATAGGGGAAATTGTAAGCCGACAGAGAAAAGAATCGAGATGAGTAGATAGGCATGCAACGCACGAGTTATGAGCATCGTGCAGATAAAATCGAAAACAAGCGATTGCACTGTGCAACCGTGTTCTACGGATTTATATATGTATGTATTTATGTATGTAAGTATGTATATACGTATGTATATATATGTATAAGCTCGCACTTTGCAATACTGAAGGGAGAAAAGAAGGAAGGATTGGTGGTGAGAGGAAAAGGAAAAGGAGGAGGAGGAGGGGGAGGAGAAAGGGGAGGAAGACGTAAGACACATGTTTCCATCGTTGGTAGACACCGGCGAGACTTCTCTCTCTTTTTCTCTTTTCGAAACCGGTTCAACGTGTGTCCGAATCCGGGCTAGGTCAGTTATTCAAAAACTGAAATATCGTTTCATCAAAGAAGTACTTATTTACGAACTTTTGTTAGAAAAGTATATTGTCTTTCTCTCTCTGTCTCTATCCTTATCTCTATCTCTCCTACTATCTTTGAAATCTCATTATTTTTAGCACGTTTGACTACGTGATTAATATACATTCATTTATCAACATTTAACTTGTTTCTCTAATTATTGACTGTCTACTTTGACTGATGCAATATACCTATTATATATATATATACATATATCTAGAGATTTCGTAAAGAGATTCTATGATCCATTCGATATAACGATGAAAACGATTGGGAAGGAAAAGGTAATACGACTCTTTAGGAGAAGGCCAATGGAAAATAGTATCCCGCAGATATTCAGAGGGCTGGAAATAAATAAAAAGAAAGGAAAAGAAGGAAAAAGAGAGGGGAAAAAAAGAAAAAAATAGAGAGAGTTAGAGAAGAGAAAAGAAATCTGGAAAAGAAAAGAGCAAGTAGACCAAACAACAGAATATTGCCGTTCACGAAATGCCCCTCTCTGCAACGGAATTCTTACATTGCTTCCTTTCCTTTCTGTTGGACTGGTTCGTTCTTTCATAACCGGGTCTCTCTCTCTCTCTCTCTTTCTCTTTCTTTCTCTTTCTCTCTCTTTCTCTTTCTCTTTCACGAGATCGGCCACTTCGAAGAATCGTGAGGGTGATGCGAGATAAAACGACCGCAGAACTTGCGTAACGCTGGCCGCGATCAAAAACGATTTACCGGAACGTGTATAAACGTTGATTCGCTGTTAATCGCGACTTGGACGGCTTTGCGACGTGACTGCTCGACCGAGAAAAGAAAAAAAATCATTTTTAATATGCTTTATTTATCTCCGATAAATTATTTTAAGAATAGTTCAAACGCGACGATTATTGTTACTTTTGTTATTGATAGAAGAAAATCACTGTGCGATTTAACAAAATTCCTACAGGTATATTATATTATTACACGGTACCTATATAAAAATAATATTATAGATAATATCACTTTTTTTTCTTTTTTTTTTTATAAAATCAGTAAAAAGCACGATACACCAATTATTTTAAATGCACGCACGTACGTACACGTATGACATGCGTACATACGTGTAATTATCAATCACTTTATAATATACATATATTATTGCGACACATATAATATTCTCATTGATTAAATTTCTTCTCTACGGCATTTCACGCAAGCCTCATCTCCGATTAATCATCGATTTTTACGATTATACGGCCAATCAAGAAAGCAAGTCCGTTTTTGCAATTCTGATTGTCTCTCGGATCGTAGTATGTGTACCGTACGAGCTGGCCCGTTCTTATCTACTATATCGCTGGTACGGTCGAATTAAAATGTACTTTATGGCTCGTGTCAGGCGATAATAATCGCTCGAGCCTCTCTCAGAAGAGATCGAGACTCTCTCTCTCTCTCTTTCTCTCTCTCTCTTTGCTGCGTGGGTGGAACGCTTGAAACACTTGAGACGATTCTCATTCAAGAAAGAGAAAGATGCGAATAAAACACGCGATCGATGAAAAACAAAATATCAAGAGAAAGAGAGAGAGTGAGAAACATATAAAATATCTTTTTTCTCAATTATTATAACTATTATTATTATTATTATTATTATTATTATTATTATTATTATTATTATTATTATTATTATTATTATTATTATTATTTACAAACAATATGATAATCTCTCTTGGAAATATTCGAAGACTGTTTAATCCACTTAAGTACTTAAGCCTTTAATAATTTTTCAAAAGAAAATTGTCGAATATTTCTATAAAATAATTGAAGGGTTAGATATAGTTAGAATTGATTCGTCTTAGACGATCTTGAACTAGCTAATACTTGCGAAACGTTACAAGTTAGAGATAGAGGATAGAATGCTCGCTCGCGTGTTGCTTCGTAATAAGATATTATTATCGTCACCGAGGCACAAGTTTATCGTTTACCTCGGATGCGTGAAACCGTCGATCGTCGCTTTTATCGAGGAAGAAGAGAGCTTGGAAAGAAGGAAGAAAGTAAGAGAGAGAGAGAGAGACAGAGAGAGAGGGAGAAAGAGACAGAGAGATCGCTCTTTGACTCTCGTCGGGTTGAATGAGAGGGCCAAAGGGATTCGATCGTCGGAGATTCGCCGAGTCGAATCGTTTCTCGGATCGTTCTAAATTGCCCTTTCATTATCACGGCACCGTCGTGAAGATGCTGGAAGAAGGAGAAGAAGAAGAAGAAGAAGAAGAAAGGGAAGGAAAAGGAGAAAAAGATGGCGAAGAAAGAATAGTCTGTTTCTTCTTCTTCTTCTTCCTCTTCTTCTTCTTCTTCTTCTTCTTCTTCTTCTTCTTCTTCTTCTTCTTCTTCTTCTTCGGCATGTTTCGCGAAAGAGAACATCGACGATCCCGAATCAAATCGGCGAAAAGAAAGCCGAGACACTCTCCGACGTGTATAACGAACGTGTTCGAATGATACGAACGTATTTCAGGAGAGAACGATGCCTTCCGAAATATATCGAGAACCGGCTCTGAATCTTCTTGTGTTATTCAGAGAGAGAGAAAGAGAGAGAGAGAGGAATGAAAGCGATGAAATTGCAAAGAATCGTCTCCACTTCGATCGAAGTTAAATTGGCTTGGATTGTAAAGCGTAATATGGAGTGTATTGTATCGACTGGAGTTTCTCAGTGCTACCGTGAAAGTGGATGCTGTTTAGAACATGCATCTTCCTTTTTTACGTTTTTATTTTTTTATTCTCTTTTTTTTTTATTTTCTTTTATTTCTTTTATTTTCAACATTCTTCCTCTAACTCTTCCTGATTCGTTCTATCTTTATATAGATATCTGTATATCTACTATATATCTATATAAAAACTCTTCTTATCAGTTTTAGAACAGGTAATTAACTATTATTAGTTAATAGGTAATTTATAAAGCATGATACGATTCAGTAAGATTCAGAATTTATCGAATAGTAGAAACGTGTAGATATATATATATATATATAAAAGGAGAAGTAAGCAACTGCAAGCAACTGTTGACGAAATGGCAGAGAAAGAACGAAGAAGACGAAGAAGAAGAAGAAGCAAAGGCATGCGTGCATCACGCGAGCGGAGGCGAACGCGTGTAAAGATGGCTCCTCGGTTCGCCTGACGCCTGGCAAACGCCGAGTTGGCTATGAGTGAGCTGATTGGACTGACTCGGGCTGGGTACCCTTCGCGGATATATCATGGACTATCAGGCGTCCATGTACGTAAGATCGACTCGACATGGAGTACAGGGATCATTACTATAGGAACCCTAGCAAGTGCCCTCTTTGATTGACGCACGACGTTACGCCAAACTCTAAGGCACGCGAACCTAACAAAACGAGGCCTCTTTCGTATTCCAATCCTTTCAGTTTTCTTCATCGAAAACTGTCTTTGATTCAACGAACGTGATGTTTCTTTTATTATCAAACAAGATAATGGTAACATATTGTTCGTCTCTTACACGTATGTAGTAAATATATATATATATATATAGAGAGAGAGAGAAAGAGAGAGAACAACCCCTACAGAATGTATAATATAATACTTAAGAGGCTAAAAATCATCGCAGATAAAGGAAATTCACAACCGTTTTCATTTTCTTGTAGAAATAAGAGTCTTAACAGCGACTTAAGTACACCCTTACGTCTACCCACCATCATCACTACCACCTTCCTTACCTACCTACCTACCTACCTACGTACCTAATACTACTACTGCTAATACTAGCATTACTATTACCAATACTACTACTACTCTTTGGGTTCTCGTGCGTCGTTTAATTACCGTGTGTAACGAGTTAGAGTGGCTGGCGTGCGCACGAAAACCCTTCTCGCGAGAAAGGGGTGCGATATGCTCGCTGACGTCGTCCACGAATCACTCGAAATTACCAAGAGTATCGTTGTGACAGCCACTACTACTACTTACTATTACAATCAAACATCGCCAAGTTTCTCGCGTGTTATTTCAAACGTCTTTGATCGGATTCAAAATTTACGTAAATACGCGTAGGTGCCTTTAAAGCTTCTTCAAACTCCAATATTCAGGTGTCTTTCGAAGGTCGAAACATTCTCGTCGACACGATCCACAACGTCGCGTGTCCACTCGAGGGTAATTGCTTCGAGAGTACTAGGGGAAGTATACGAGGGAGAATTTCCAACGAGTAGTTGTCTTCGACTCGTGGAAATCTCCTTGGTTGTTTGAATGATCATTCTTCAGGAATGTCTAAACGACTCTGAAAACTTTCTGTCTATCAAGATCTTTAGATAAGATAACTACATATACCCGTTGTGTATCTACTTATTATCAGACGAGATAAAAACAAAAATATAATAAATTGTTAGCTCTTGATCTTTAGAATTGTTAGTTACTTTTCAAGATATTTGATTTTTAATATTGATCGACTCGGTCGTTGATCGTGTATAATATGAAATCTGTCTAAATGTGAACGTGATCTATCTAAATGTATTCGTATTACTCACGATCTAGATGATTTACTCGATAAGAACTGTAACTGCTTGTCAAGGGCCATTCCCAAGCGTATAGATCACGATCGATGTCGAAGGAAATGAATAACGTATTGGTGGTGGTATCCGTCGATCACGATTGGCATTGACGATCGATTCGATCCCTAGCATAATCTCGCCAATTTGTGAGTGCATCTACGAAACGTTCGAGAATCTAAATGCAGGAAGAAGATCGAGAAGCGTGCGTGCTTGCCATTACCGGGAGGAATCACTAAAATCGAGAAGTGAGGAGAAGAGAATGAGAATGAAACGAAAAAAGAAAAAAATAGAAAGAAAACGGTAACAATTTTATTATAGAAATGTCTTGCATTGTCAAGGTCGCGAAATGAATTTGAAGCAAGTCCAAAGTTCTTTTAAGCAAAATTATTTTTATCTCGTACAAATTCATTGATTTCTTTTTTTTTTTAATATTTTTTGTGAATCAATTTTTTCTCTCTTTTTTTTTTTTAAATGAAATATAAATGAAAAGTATTTTGAATAAAGAGTTTCTTATGGAAGAATGCATGAAACAAAGTGAAGCTTTGGAAAAGAAAACGATGAGAGATCGGATTATAGAAGCACGTGGGAGACACGTTTGCGAGGGGTGCTGTATGCGAGGAGGGTGTAACCGCCGTTACGAGGGTGGTTCGAGGGTAAAGAACAAGAAGCGGGTTCCAAGCATAGTCAGCTGTTTTAATATGGGTCACTGGTACGTTCCGGAACGATCGATTTCCGTCGGTACGAAGTTTGCTGTTCAAAAGAGAACAAGTTAAGCTTTCGAAGGCCACGGAAAAAAGAGGATGAGAATTTGAAAAAAAATTTTCCTATCGCAAGTTAAAACGGTATGTACGATCGAAATGCAACTAGGTTCGAAGACCTTTCTTCCACTTCTACTTTTCTCTTTCGAATATATAAAACGATAAAATCTGAGTAGGGTTGGTCAGGCACGAGGATCGATCGATCGACCATATGACCGTCTGGCAACTCTTAACAAATAATTATATAACATAAACTCTTGTATTTTATTTTCTTTAAATTTTTTATTATTTTCAATAGAATACGCTATTCCAATTTTTTGAATTAAGATTAGAATGTTTTCTGATGTTATAGAACTTCAAATAAAATCGTTTGTAACGCTTGGAAAATAACGAAAAAGTAACTTTCGCAAAAGAATCAACGTGTAGCAAAAAGGGAGAAGAAAATAAAAAAAAAGAAAAGAAAAAGGAAGACTCTTTGCTGAACAGGAGCCTGGCGCCATTGCGATACAATACGGAGCCCGATGACTTGCATTTGTATCTCGCCATCGAGAAGCCTCGATGATTATAGCCATGGGCCCTTTCGTCCTTTTCCTCGTCTCTCTCTCTCTCTCTCTCTCTCTCTCTCTCTCTTCGACTTTTCTGTCCCTTTCTATGAGACGTACTATAAGCGTTCTCATCGTCCTGTCGAGGAAACGATCTCTTCTTCTTCTTCTTCTCTTTTTTCTTTCATCGATAATAATATTGTGACTTTAGTTACTCGAACTCAATTTGATATTAAACTCTGTCTCTTCTCATTAATATTATAAAAAGAAAAAGAAATTAAAAGAAGAAATAAAAATTGATTCGTTTGCGTGTTATCTATTTCAATTGGAATTATATTAATAGTTCGTATATTAGACTCTCGTGATTTTCGAGATCGTTTCCTTTAAAAAATATCTTTCACCTCTCGTATCTAATAAAAATAACTTTACCGTATAATTCGTAACAGAAGGATTTTAACCGTATATATTGTACTTTTAGACATGTATATGAAGTGTCGCGTGATCTCGATCACGCTCACTCTCAGGTAGCTCGCAATCGCGACGACCTGGACGGATTTTATGAGCGCGACGCTCGTGTCCCTTTCGTGTCGTTTGAAACTTCCAAGTACGAGGAGAGCGTGCCAGCGATAAGCCTTTTTATCGAGTTCCTTGCTAGTTCTTGCTTTTCACGAGGCTACCTTACGATTTTTCTTTACGTTGAATCAGGAAACATTTCAAACCTAAAACGATACACCTTGCATGTGTATTTTGTGTATTTAGATATTTACCTTGTATAGCCATATGTATATTTTAACATAATGATAAAAATCTAACGATCAAATAATTAACAAAATCCAATTAACATATTTCATATGTTACGCTTATTAACTAATTTTATCGAATTTACAAATTCTTATTAAAGTATATATTAAAAAGGAAATGTGAGATTTTCGTTGGAATCTTTGGCAAACAGTTCGTTCCGTCGGCCATCTTTGACATCGAGATACGACGGTAATAATCGGAAAGAGATTTGCAAAGAAAAGATTTCGAATAAGAGAGAGAGAGAGAGAGAGAGAGAAAGAGTGAGAGGAAGGGAGAAAGGAAAGAAGAAAGAAAGAGAGAGAGAGAGAGAGAAAGAGAGAGAGAAAGATAGAGACGATTTAATCCTTCTTGTTTGTCTTTGCATTAATTATCTAGAATTAAGAACGCCGCTTGCCACGACGCCAGCCAGCCGGATTACTGGCTTTATTATTACTTGTTGCAGATTATTAATTACCAGGAATTACGAGCGTGGTGCACGGCACTGGACGAAGAGGGTGGTGGCGACGAGGGTTGCTGTTGCTGTTGCTGTTGTTGCCTGGTGAATGTTATGAAAAGAAAGGAGTTCCTCCCCAGATTTGTGCTTTCAATTAATTTTCCTGAATTAAGAGACGATTGTAAGAAGGAATTAAAGCTTCTCTCTGAGTACGAGAACTTTGCAAATCGATAACGTCCTTCGGCTTAGAAAATTACGTTTATCAATTTTTCTTCTTCCTACGACGAGAAAACGATTATATAAAATTTCTTTATTATTTAATGAAAGAAAAAAAAGAACCAACGTGGAACGTTCTAATCTCGATTGAAAATGCATTGGTAAGATACATACGTTATTTTTATTCTTCTATACGATTAGAAACGATGAATAAAAGAGAGAAAGAGAAAGGTGGTTCAGCTTGCTAGACGCAGCAAGCGTAGGTAGTCGCTACTATAAAGTCTACCACGTATCTATATCAAAAGCAAAGCCAACAATGGGGTCATACGAGCCCTTATAATATCGTACCGGCTCTGAGAGGAGGAAAAAAAGGAGAGAGAAGGAGAGAAGGAGAAAGAGAGAGAAAGAGAAAGAAATAGAAGGCCAGCTGCCATAACCGATACAATTGTTAAACGTGTACACGAAGAAAAGAAACAGAGAGAGAGAGAGAGAGAGAGTTTTGAAAAAAAAAGATGAGTAGATAATTTTAGTCCTATTTGAATAAGAATTTTTTCAAAGAGATAATTCTTTAAATTAATTTTTATAGAAATTATCAAACGAATTTTGAATTTAAACAAAAAAGTACAATTGAGTTGTTTCTTTTGAATTTACAAAAAAAAAAAGAGGAATGAGAGAATGAAACTCAACGAAATCGTGAAAAGAGAAGCCTCGATAAAGACGAGGGTAGAAACGCGAGAAATATTCAAATCGCGCTTAATTCGTATGATTTATGAACGTAAAAAACGGGCACACGCATACACACGTACTTACACATGACACAAGAATACGATGGGTGTTAGACGAGCCGTGTTCCTCATAAGTACGCATCGATGCATCAGGACTATGCACCAACGAAGAACGTTGAAATAACGAACGGTGGAAATAAATATTAATAAAGAGCTCTCTCTCTCTCCATCTTTCTCTCTTTCTCTCTCTCTCTCTCTCTTTCTCTTTCTCTGTCTATCTATCTACCTATCTATCTCTGTCTGTCTTTTTCTTTCTATCTAACTCACATAATTTTGTTTCACTACTTCTCTCTCTCTCTCTCTCTCTTTCTCTCTTTTGCGTACTCTACGTGCCGGTGCATTGTTCAGGCCATTACGAGAGCCAATTAATCTATGCACAATTTTATAATTAAACGGCTAATAGTGCATAGAATTATAGTCCAGGGACGCTCAAGTGCTCCCACGTACGGCGCTACGGTGTTTTCAGGCGTTACGATGGGAAGAAGACACATAGATGGTCACGGGAAAAAGAAGAAAGAAAAAGAGAGAAGGAAAGAGAGAGAAAAGAAATAGGAAATGAACAAAACGGGAAAGACTACGTTTCTTCCTCTATTCTTCTTTATTTTTCTTTGATCTATCTCTTAGAATTTCATCATTATCAAAAGACTTTGACTGCTATTAATGATACTAGTCTACCTATTAATCTATTAAAGATAAAGAGATAGAGGAATTAATGACAGCATTAAATAGAAAAATAAAGAGAGAAAGAAAGAGAGAGAGAGAGAGAATTTTGAACGTCGATTTAATGACGAACATTAAAGATCAAGCAAATAAAAACGATCTTCGTTCGATATGCGAAGGCGGAAAAAGGCAATGGATCAACGATACTCATTTTAAAATGATCTCATCTTTCTCTCTCTCCTCTCTTTTTCTCTCTCTCTCTCTCTTTCTCTCTTTCATTCTGTACCTATTGCGATCGCGATAGTCACGATGATCGATAAGGAAATAATAATGCGGCCCCTCTTTGTACGCGGCTAACGAGTCGAGTCAATTATATTAATTAATTTGCCTAACTCGGCCGAAGCAACGATTATATACTAGCTGGTTATATTATCCCATTGGATGGCAGTGAACATTCGTGCGCAACGAGCCCTCTCGTCTTTAATTAGTTGTCTATTAAAAGAAAAAAGAAGGAAGAAGAAGAAACGAGAAGAAAAGAAAGAGAGAGAGAAAGAAAGAAAGAAAGAAAGAAAGAAAAAGAGAAAGAGGGAGATCCAAAGGGAGATGATGATCGATCGAAAACAGAATCGTGGAAAAGTAAGATAGATGAGAATGAATAGATAGATCGATTTATTTACTTTTCTGACGTCAATCGATAGGGGACGGTCAACAAGAGATCTTCACATACGATTAGATTTTATCATTTAATCTGATAAAAGGTAACTGCGGAAAGTGAGCCCATGGCTAAGTAGCTAATATTACATAGTAGGTAAATCAAATTGAATGATCATAAAAACGATTGTTTCTGATACATAGATACATGAAAAACTTCGATACCTACTGATTTTCTAATTGGTCAAAATTGCTAAAAAAACTTTGGAAGATCGAGGACGAAGGTCGCAAAGCGAGTATTTCGATGGACTTTTCCGTCGCTTAAAATGTTTAATTCGCCTAATGAAATGCGTCCCAAGAAAGCACGAGTCAATCCTCGAACATTGATTCTATATCATCGCGAATCCGAACGAACGAACGAACGAACGAACGAACGAAGTATCGCACCTGGCGCCGCTCCGGCAAACCGCAAGAAAAAAGCTCTTGAATTATCGATGCGGTTCTCGATGCATGCTGTTGCATCGATGCTGCTGTTGTTGGTGCTGTTAGTAGTAGTATTAGTAGTAGTATTAGTAGTAGTGTTAGTAATGGTAGTAGTAGTGGTGATGATGCTGCTGCTGTTGCAGGCTGTAGCTCGTAGAAGTGCTGCAACTACGATGGTCGTAGTCGATGAAAACGTGTATATATACATGCTTGGTATTTGATTGTAAATGCAAGAGATCTGTGTTTCCCCGTAGTCGTTGTTGCCGTTACTGGCATGGTCGTGCATTATCAGAGTGTAACGATGCCAATGGTACACGCGATCGGACCACACACAAGCTCTCTACCGTGACCTCTTAATCATCTAATTTTTCGTTACAACTTTCGACTCTTTTTATCTGTTATAATGTTCAATAGCCAGGTAATTCAGAGTTTCTGTTCGTATCACAATAACGATCAGGAATGAGAAAGAATATGGAATATTTAATATCATTTAGGGATTCTCTAACTAATCGAAAGGTTCTTCGGATATTAATCATTTTTACGTAACACATTTTACGATACAATTTCATTGCAACGACAGAATTTTACCTTTGACAGTTCATTCACCGACGGTTACTGATTCGGAAACATCGACGATGAAAATAAAGCTGATTTCTACTATGCGATGTCTACACTCTGACTATGTCACTCTAACTACAATGACTAATCAGTTTGACAATAAACGTCACGAGAGAATATTTACGTTAGATTGCTAAAGCGTTGAATACCTAAGTAAGTACATAATTCTCTGAACAATTGAGAATAATGGAAACTGAATCTCGACAATCTCTTCAAGAAAAGAAGATCCGCACGAGCCGACGGCTCGCAGAGTTCTGCTCTGTGACTCCGACTGGGATTATTTGGATCCCTATCCCTACGGCTTTCTCCCTCTTTCTCCCTTTCTCTTTCTCCTTTACTCTCCCTCGATCCTCTTTCTCCCTTCTCTGTGTCGCGTTGAATCCGTTTCCGTTGTGACTGCTACGGCACGCTTCTCACGGAACAAGTGTTGTCCGAGAGACGTACTTTGATTTCAACGAAAGCAGATACATCATTGATCGGCAAAGCGAAAAGAAACACGAGAAGTATCTTTTAAAATAGTATAGAAAACTTTTAGACTCGATCGAACTACGAACGTAAGAATTTTATCGATAGGGAGGTCGACTAGAAATCGAAGATGAAACTGACAACATTTTCTCGGGGAAGTTGGGATCCCCTCGTTCCGTTTACCATTCCGTTTCGTCTGTCGTCTGTAGCGTAGGTGGGGTAAGCTTGTAGTACACCACCTCTCGCTCTCTGTAGCTCTCTCTCTCTCTCTCTCTCTCTCTCTCTCTCTCTCTCTCTCTCACTCCCGGTGGGGACGATTCATTCAGAGAAACTGCCGTGAAAGGGACACCTGTTGGCACGGTACTCAATGTGACAATCCTAGAAACACGAGCACGTGCCATGCTCGTGTTAACGATGCTTTAGCTCGTCGAACGTAACTCGATCAGTTACTTACTTGACATTAAAATGCGTCGATAAAGATACGCGTTATTGAAGATGAAAGAATACCTACTATCGCGAGAATGCATCGATAAGTTTAGAACGTTGCCTGCCGGCAGGCAACAAGTCCAAACGATGATTAAGTCTTAAGGAACGGTAGGTGGTAGACAATTAAAGTACTTTTAGGCCGAGCAGTAGCGCCGAAAGGCGGATGGGCGAAGATAAAGTGTTGCCCAGGGGCGACACCATCCGTTATTAATGTATGCGAGGATCGTAGCTTCCGCGAGTAAGGCCTTAGCGCGATGATTCCTATAGAAGGTTGACTTATCTCTTGGAATTATCGAGCGAGCCTGTCGGTGACTTTTAGAGGGATTCCGTGCGACGAATTGACAAGTATCTTTCTCGAAAGGTAGCTTTCCATTGAAACAAAATGAGATTAGCACGAGTCTGTGTACAAGTTAGATGATCTTAAAACTGGTTCCATCGATTACCGATTTCACACACGATCTGTCAATCTTCCGATCGTGGATTTGCTTGATTAATTTTCGCTTCACCTACCTGGCCGTTGTGCAGTCCCTGTAGAGAATGTCGAAGTCCTTGCAGCTGAGAAGTTTACAACGATTGACGCCCGGTTGGATGGCTCCGAGACCGCGTAGGATTCTAACCTGCTCGACGTTGCATACCAACGGCACGATATCTAGTCTCTTTAGCTTGGTATAGACGGTATGTAAACCACCCACGAGATGTTTGAGGAAGAGCTCGAAGGCCTGAGGCAAGCAGAGCATGGTATCACCGGCGATGATGAAGGCAGCGACCTTCTGGCCACGGTAATCGACGAGTTTGCATTCGTTCGCCGTTGGATCACTGGTACTGATCGGCGGTGGACTGTTGTACGATCTGGGTGGTAGTACAGCGTGATGAGCAGCCATCAATTCCAAAGGCGATCCATGATGACCGCTTAGCATACCACCTAACTGACCCAAGAGACCCAGTCCCGGTGGCGGTAGTCCCGGCATTCGTGGTACCATTCCTGGAGGTGCACCGGGTCCTCCCCCGGCCGACAGAGGCGGTGGACTCAGGGGAAGACCCTGTGGTGGTGATCCTCTCGTCGGTGAGCCTGGTGTCGGTACACCTCGATGCTGCTGCTGTTGCTGTTGATGTTCGCGTAACTGATCTCGTGGGTGGGATTGTTGTAAGGAGGACTGATGCTGGGAGCCGTGCAGCTGCTGTTGCTGTTGACTCTGTTGTGCTGATGGACTGTGAGGATGTTTTGGGCTGCCGGTTACGGGACTGGCACGGCTGCTGTGTTCGGAAGAGCTGTCCATCGCTCCGTGGTCCATCGATGGCTAAATTTTCTCGCTGGTTTCGTTTTCTTGTTCCGTCGACTCTACTTCTACGTGTACTCTCCGGCACTTTCCTCTCTGGTCGTTTTAACAGTAGCAGGCCTTATCGTCAAAGTCACAACAACGAACCGCTTTTACGAACGAAGACGGATAAAGATGCTCGCGAAGATGTATATCACCATACGAAGAAAAACACGCGGACTTAAGATCACCGGGTCGTTGTAACATACAACGTCGACCGTCCCAATAAATCTTATCACTGTCACTTGAGAAATCCTTGTCCCGTGCGATCGCAAGAGAAAGTACGAGGTTCACCATACGCGAGAACACGACAAGTCTTGATCATATCTCTTTGGCGAGTCTCGATGTTAACACTTAGACGAAAGGACGAGTTGGCGTCCATTTGTCGTCCATCGCAACGTCCTTGGCTCCAACAGAGACGTCCAGGACGTCCTGAGGACGACGACAACGAGCACGACGATAACGTTGATAACAACTGCGACGACAACAATGCCGATAACGTTTCGCGAGAATCACAGACAATTCGACGATCACACTCGATCGAGATCGTTAAAAACGCGGTCGCGACGACGAGGGTTGCCAGCGCCGACGACGGCGACGGCGACGACGGCGGTGACAACGACGACGAAAATCACCGCGACGACGACGACGACGACGACGACGACGGCGACGACGACGACGGCGACGACGACGGCGACGACGACTACGGTAACTCGCGCAGGGACGCGCGTCGCTCGTTCTCAAAGTGGCAAACGCTCTCTCGGTCGAGTCCGGAGTATTTCCCTACCCAGTCACAGATGTAATAAATAAAAACATCAGTGGGAGCACCGCGAACGGGGAGGATGGGCGTTCACTGCGCGTACCAGGCAATCCGGTTGGCGGAGCCAGCAAACGAACGAACGTTACGATTGGCTCTTGAAGACCGAACGTCGACGCCTTTGGAACCTTCCCTCGGTTGGTGGCGGGTCTACCGGTGCTCTGCCACCCCTCTCTCTTTATCCTCCCCACTTTCGGTACCACCACCACCACCACCAGCACCACTGCCGCCACCACCACCACCCCAACAGTGGCAGGAGCACGACGGAACGCGCTTCGGTTCTTCAAGCCACGACTAACGGCGAGAACAGACGAGGAGGACTGACTAGAAGAGAGCGCGACGGCGCTTCTCTCAGCGCTTCCCGGGAGCCAGTAACACGCGCGCGCAGACACACGATTCCATACGAAAGACGGAGAGAGACAGAGAGAGAGAGAGAAAGAGAGAGAGAGAGAAAGAGACCGAGGACAGTACGACTCGACGAGAGAACGTACCGGCGGCGCTGACGGTTCTACGAGTGGGGATTTCTTCTTTTTCCTCGCGACTTCTACCCCTCCTCCTCCACCTCCTCCAGCCTCTCTCCGAGGTATACGTCGAGATCCTCCGGCCCGCCCTCCTTCCAACGATCTCTCTAACATTCTCTCCGTCTCTTTCTACCGCGAGACGGCCCTCTTTACCGCGTTTCCTCCACCTCCCAGGGACCATGCCCTCCTCCCTCCCTCCTCTCTTCTCCAAAGAATGTCGCCGGCTACGTTCGAATCGATCGTTCGCTCTCTCGCGGTACTCCTCCCACCCACCTCCACCATATTCGCCATCAGCATTACACGCGCGCACTTATTTCTTCCGTAGGTAACTCCGCTTCCTCGCGATCTTTCTCTCCCCTCCTACACATCTTAGTCGTCTTTTGCCCACGAACCTCTTTCTCTCTCTCTCTCTCTCTCTCTCTCTCTCATTCTTTCTCTTTCTCGTTCTCTCGCTCTCTAGCTCTCTCTCTCTCTCTCTCTCTCTCTTGCTCTCTCGCTCTCTCCCTCTTTCCCCACTCTTCGATATCCTTCTATCTCTATCTCAGTCTCTCTTGCGAGCTCATCTGACCCCTACCAAGCTTCCACCGCCACTTTCCCACCCTCGATCCCAACCACCACTACCACCACCACCACCACTATCACCAACGTTCTTGTCGTTGTCGTCGTTGTCGGGGTATGGGTGCTTAATATCTTTGTGCCATAGCCAAGGCGTACGTATCCACCGACTGTTCCCGGAGGTGAACTTTTCGTGCGAGTGTGTCTTGCGAGGGAGGAAGGAAAGAAAGAAAGAAAGAAAGGGGAGAAAAAAGGAAAAAAAAGAAAAATATGAAAAAACGTGAGAGAACTTTGTTCTCCCTCTTTCTTACTTCTTTCCTTCTTCCTTCTCGTGAACCGATCGGCCGACGTTGATAGGTCGATGCCAGGTAATGTACAAGTAGAAGGCTTACTCTTATATGTCCACCGTGTTTTAGTTACGTTTCCAAATTTACTCAAGTACTTTCGGGTTTTCAGAAGGTTGCGTCGACTTAAAAAAAAAAAAAAAGTACAGAAAAAATAAGAAAAAGAAATTTTCTTCTCCCTAGTTAGATCTAATTAGATCGTGCTTCTTCTATTACACTGATGTTTCCTCAATCTAATTTCCAAAAGCTGAGGTAAGAAAATCGATTATTTTTCGATGCACGCGACTGTCTAATCCTAAAGAGGAAACAATAATTATTCGAAATAAATGGAAATGTTTGTTTCTCTTGAAAAAAAAACGTTTCAAAAGTCGGACTAACTTCTGAGAAATCCAATGAAAGAAGGCGAATGCGTTGGCAAGAAAGAGGGAGAGGCAGAAGCCTGGTCCGATTATCTTGTCATAGATGTTTCAAGAGTCGATGGGAGAGAAAGGAAGAGGGCGACGTACTAGCCTCCACCCCTTCTCCTCCTCCTCCTCTTCTCTTTTGGCCGGTCATCCCCTCATCGGCCCGGTGACCTAGATCTACCGATGAAGGAGAGACCCTCTCCTCGCCTTCGTTACATTCGTGTAGGTGTCTATTTGTGTTTGAAAGAGTGAGATAGAAAGAGAGAGAGAGAGAGTGTACGTATATTCCGTAACTTCGCGCATACGTTCGCCGACCGCAGCTGATCCCTTGACCTCGTCCAACCCCGAACGAAACGGGAGACCCCGATGGGCCTAACGTTCATTGACCGTTGGCGCTCGAGCGAAAAGGGCTAACTCGCGATTCGACCGGTCGACCAACACGAAAAGGACACAACGTTTCTTTCCAAAATCCCTGTTCGCTTTGTCTCTCTTCACGCGCATCATTAGACCTCAGAAGGGGCTAAATTATCCGCTAAATATTCGCTGTTTTACCTTAGGATACTTTTTTTTTCTTCTTCTTTTTCGCAAGACCCTTTATCTTTAACCATGACAATATATGTAGTTTTTATCGTGTTACGTGCGAGAAAAAAAAATTGAAAAAAAAGGAAAGAAAATGTAGGACATTTTCGTATCGTCCATTAAAAATGTATTTTCAAATATATCGATAGATAGGCGGGTGTACTTGGAAATAAAAAATTGATGCAACCTGTCTCATTCATTTATTTTCATTGTAATTCTGAATCCTAAAAAAAGAAGAAATCTTAAAAAAAAACAAAGAGAAGATACATTACTCGTATTCGAGTCTGATTCCTACGTAGAAATAAAAGAAAGAAAATGAAATAGAATCGACCTTCCAAAAGACAAACTCGCTCGTTCATTCGCTCAGTCGTTCGGTCATCCGAGATAACGCGAGAATCGTTCTTTGTCTCTTGAAAGCGATCGATCATGAGATCGATGTCCGCCGTCCAACTAGAAGGCGGCCCTCGATCGGTAGGGGGACCGATGTTTGCCTCGACCCAAACCACGTCCAATTAGTGGAATTAATACCGGCTGGCTTTGGGGGAGCTAATGCCCCTGTGTGCATACCTACGGGTATGCACGTCGATGACTGCACTTTCCTTCGTGCGTAATGAAGGACAAACGCGCCGACGCTCGCACCACCTCGATGCGTTCGCTCGCGATGCCGATCGGTGACTGCGCTCTTGTGTTCTCCGCGGCACGACGTGAAATTCCGCGACTCTGCGGTGTCCGCACGACACTGTTCTCTATCTCTCTCTCTCTCTCTCTCTCTTTCTCTTTATCTCTCTCTCTTACGCGAGCGACCCGTTTGGAAACTCGTGCGCTTAATTACGTTTCGATGCCACGCGTTCTCCGCAGACTTGTTCATCCTACTGTTAATAATAATAATAATAATAATAATAATAATAATGATGATAATAATAATAATAATGATGATAATGATGATAATAATAATAATAGTAGTAGTAATAATGATGACGATGATGATGATGATGATGACGACGACGACGACGACGATGACGATAATAATGATAAATCAAGCTAGCCATTAATAGTGCTGTGACAAACATGGCAACGAGAATTGACTATTTTTTTCCTTTTTTCTATCCCTTTTTTCTTTTCTTTCATTCGCATACAATTTTTGATACAATCAAGTGTAGGAATATTTTAAAGAACGTATGTGTGTGCGTATTTATTTATTCGAATAGAATAACCAAACGCATATCGTAAAGAGAATATGACTGAATTACTTTTGACTTGCACCGTCTCGAGCGTCTCTTTTACTCGAAAATTTTCATCCCATCTTCTTCGATCCTCCTCCTACCAAACGTTTCAACTTCATGAGTATGCGCATTGCCTCTCTCTCTCTCTCTCTCTCTCTCTCTCTCTCTCTCTCTCTCTCTCTCTCTCTCTCTCTCTCTCTCTCTCGTTTTACACGAGCTGCAGCACATTTTCAGGCAGACTGCCGTGTGATACGCATTGTTCGACCTGAACACCATCCTCTCTCTCTCTCTCTCTCTCTCTCTCTCTCTCTCTCTCTCTCTCCCTCTCTCTTTCTCTTTGGTTGGCCAGCGCGTGCACGCACGACGTGTGTATATGCATCGTGCATAGACGTCGTTGCGTAACCCTCGTCATTGTTTGCGCCTCGCGTCGTTGTTACACGCCGGCACGCGGAAAGCCGAGGGTAGATTTTAGCCTCTGACGGGAGATGTAAAAGAGTGCGCCAATTTTTGTTCACCTAACACCGCGAACCGACGTGTGCCAACGTTGAATTCGTTCTACTGGAAATCTCTCTTTCCTCTCTTACGATCTAGTACAAAGTATACCTACCTAGCTACCCCTAATTCTTCCTTTTCGTTGCGCCTTGAACTTAGGAATTTTTTAAATGCGTTTAAATTTATTTTAAATCTTTCATGATGAATTTTTTATCCTTTCTTCAAGTGTTGGCAATGATACTATTTATAATAATCTAAAATTATGGAGACATCCTATAAATCATTACTTACAGAAATTTATATATTCTTATCTTAAAATCACATATATATGTGTGCATACATACACTACATATTTTACAATGATCATATATTTAAATCTCTTCATATGGAATAAAACAAATTAGACGTCTTTCCCTTATATAAGCCGACCGTCGTCATTTTCAAAGTCCTTACCAAGACAGACGCCGCAGAATCCACCATACGAGCTTACCGCGACCGCAGATGTGCGAGTAAGCGGTTAACCCTTAGCGGTCGACCATTTGGTATTTGCGGCATCGGTAGTTTTCAGTTTCAATTGCAAGCCCTAAACTTAGCACGATACACTTACTATCATTCTTAATCGTATAAAATAGATAATTAACAAATACAGATATGTATACGTAGATACATTTTGAAAAAATATATAAAATATATATACATATATAAATAAAAAAAAGAGAAGAAATATTACCGATCTATGGCAGAGATGTCGAAGAGACGAAAAGTGCGAACATGCTATTACACGTATGTCCAACGAGCGGATATTCGTAAAAGCTTGCAAGAGCGAGCATACTCGCTCGAATTTGTTCGAAGAGCGAGCACGGACAACGGGAGCGAGGTATGCAAACGAGCCGGATACAACAGACAAAGTGAGAGAGAGAGAGAGAGAGAGACAAGAGAGAGAGACAAGAGAGAGAGAGAGAGAGACAAGAGAGAGAGACAAGAGAGAGAGAGAGAGAGAGATAGAAGCACGTTTACATTTTCCAGATTGAAATGTTAACCCACTAGGAAGGTGGCCGACGTGCGTGCGCATTATGGCTTATAACCCGATAAAGCCGTGCTTGTGTATGCATCCCACCCTTGCAGGCAGCATCCCTGTTGGACTCTCTCTCTCCCTCTCTCTCTCTTTCTCTTTCTCTCTCACTCTCTCTCCGCGATGGAGCAATCACCGTCGATAAGCATTGTGCCGAGCCAATACAATGGACAAGACTTTCCATCCGCTCACCCTTCCCTCTTCTCTCTCTCTCTCTCTCTCTCTATCTATCTATCTATCTATCTATCTATCTATCTCTCTCTCTCTTTCTCTCTTGCTTTCTCTATGTCCTCCCCATCCACCTTTCATCCTCTCGTGCAAATTCTCGGTATAATCCTCCGAAGCCGATCCTGAATATCCTCGTGAATCAGGAATAAACGAGAGACTCTTCGATTTATTCTTCAACTCAGGACCCACGTAGTATAGTTATCCGAGTACCAAGGGTCTGTGAAGAGTACTTTTGAAATCAAATAAAGCCGATAGAAACGTATGAAATAGATCCGAAATATAATGAAATAAATTGCTTTGAATATTATCTACAATTCTATATGTTTTAGCAGAAATAATTTGTACAACTTTGATATCTACTTGTCAAGTAAAAACTTAAGTATATATACAGTGGAATAGCTTTCACTGAGCTATAAAGCGTTATTACCTACACTGTTGAAAGTCCGCACCGTTTTAACGCGAGGATGACGACGACGATGACGACGATGTCTATAAAACATTTTCTTGACTCTCGAATACGGCCGATAGAATTATCGTTTCCCGTAGCGGCGAAGCATCATCGATAAAACGTCCTTCGCGTGAAGAGTTTTAATTAAAAGGCGATACCTGTCTACGCGCTTGGAATCCAAGGTATATGATTGAACGTTAAAGATGATCATAATGATGAATATCAATATCTTTTTAGTATGATAAGAATAAATCTCAGATACGCAGATATTTTATTGAATTTTATTGCTTAGGCGTTAAGCTATTAGTGAATAAAATTAAATAATTTATTAGATGATAAAAGGAGAAATGATAAAAAGTAAAAATAGAAAGAGAGATGAAATATAATGAAATAATTGTCTAACACATGTGACAACAAACAAAAAATAAACAAATAAATCAAAGATAAGATGAGAGTGATTATCCATGGTTAGAAAAAAAAAAGGGAAATAATTTATAAAACAGAATGGGAATAACGTGTATAGAGGGATTATTGACGATATAAATGAAAAAGCAGAGGCAATATTTTTCTCCGTCGGCGGGCCGGCGTTCGATTTTTCGGCATGGCTTTGCGCGTAGCTAATTACCCGTGTGCCACGTGTTATTATAAATAGCCAATCGTTACCGGCGGCGGCGGCAGCATTCGCGATTGGCCCATAATGGCGTGTTATCGGATAAATAAAACGGATAGCCGCTTTCGATATACGTATAGCTTGCATCCCGATTGTGCGACGCGCTAACGCGATACCAACGACGCGGTGCCTATGTAGGTACGTTTTCCGATTCTACGGATCGCTCGTAAATCCTCCTGAATCATTTGCAATCTATCGATACGAAAATCATTTTTAATCTAATAATACTATAACGTGTACCTCGTGTCGATGATGGCAAGAAAATTAGGGGTGTATAGTATATAGGGATACATGTATGTATGTATGTATGTATATAGTTTATATATATAGTTTATATATATATAGTTTATATATATATATATATAAACGATACTGCCAACGATCATGCAACTTATTGTCATTTGACAAATTGCATCACTTGAAAAACGAGTTTATCGCTAAAATATCGTCGACATTATCGATAATAATTATTCATTTTCTCTAAGATCAAACTCAACGATATCTACCGATATGCCATACATTACTCTATAGATTTGTATCTTTCAGAAATATATTTACAAATAAGGTAGAAAATTGAGAAAAATAAAAGGTATCTCTGTATATTCTTTAGGATAAGTATATTCAGAGCTTTACTATGTGAAATAACCAAGCGCATCATACAGGGTTCTTTCACGTGCAGTGTGTCTAAGCGATGACGGTGGCCGATGGCGGTAGCAAAATGCGTCTTTAACGTAGCCGCGCGTCGTCAGAGACGCCGGCTAAACGCATTAGAAAACTCATTTGAATACGACACACAATGGGGGAAGACGTGGTCGCGCCGGCTCGTGGCTAAATTCGCTTGCCAGGTATAATATTGTCCGGGAACAGTTTACAAAATCGTTGGGAATCTTAGGGAAATTTTTTTTTTTTTTTTACATAGTCAGATTAGTGAAGATCAGTCAAGTTCAGTGATCAGAGAGCTCGTTAACTCACGAACGAAGTATCCACTTCATCGATGAAAGAAAGAAAGAAGAAATCTTTGAGAAAGTTCTTGCCGCGAGGAATCTTCGTCCCTTTAAAACGATGAACGTAAATGGTCAATAATTTTCCTTTCGGCTTTACGCGCTGCTACGAGAGACAATCACGTTGACACCGCGTGATGGATGTCCCAGCTTGCTCAAAATAGGCACCCTCAGTTTTCCCGCCAATAAAGCCCATTGTAAATGCGAACTATTCGAAATATTAGAGCGCGCACCGGCGATTACCGGCCGTTCAGTCATCGCTGCTGACGCACCGTAATCCTTTCCCCGTTCTTTCTCTTTGTCTCCTCTCCTAGCTCGTTATATGTTCTATCGCGCTCTCTTTCTCTCTTTTTCTCTCTATCTCTATCTCTCTCATGTATCTTTCTATCTTTCTTTTTCTTTTTCTCTTCAATTTCTCTTTCAAGATCCATACGCATTTTCTTCCGATCGATCGTTACCCCGATTAAAATCTTTTGAGTAGCTTCGGAAAAGTAAATTTCAAAAAGAAATCAAATCTTAACACAATACAGATAGCATGTAATTGTTAGGAAAGATAATTTCAAATAGATTTCATCGCGAGGCCAGAGTAAGATGATTTATCTTTAATCTCGTGGTATAAGACGGTTCCTCTATCTAGTACCAATAATCTGACATAGTTCATACCCAATGAACAGAGCACAATGATATTTCAACAACCGCATACACATTGTAAGCGGAAAATCGAATAAGCTTGTCTTGATACCTATATCGTATGTCTAACAGAGTTCGATGCTCGTCAAGATATAATGATGAATTATATCTTGAATAAAAGTAAAATTTATTTATCGTTGTAAATAAGTTGCAAGAGAAATATAGATATTCTATTCGATATTTAAACGTAAGATTTTTGTGTGAATGATCCACCGAACGATTCACACAGGCGTGAATAAAAAAAAAGAAGAAGGAAAAAGAAAAAACGTTTCGGCACGCTGTTAATCTCCATTATAATTGCACGCACGGCCCGAAGAAGGAGATGACCGAACAATTTCGAAGTTGGATTGTCGAGACATGATGGATCGCCCTTTTGTAGCCGGCACTGATGATACCTCGCAGATGCGTATCCGGCGTACCCTTTTCGAAACGAAACCACTTGCCAGCGATTATCGATTAAATGCGTGCACGTTCGACTCTCTTCGATCTTTTCCTTTCTTCTTCTCCTTCTTCCCTTCTTTCTACTTATCTAATGTTTCTTTTTTCTAAACTCGTCATCCATAACGTCTCAACATCTGCGGTATGTAGATATTATATACGAATCAATTTTTAAAATATCTTCTATAGTATTTAAGAAATGAAAATAAAAATCTCATGAGAGAGAAAGAGAGAGAGAGACATGCTATCGCTGATTCATATATCTTGAAATTTTCTAAAATTTCTGTATTTAACAGTTTTTCGAAAGACTGAAGATTGTTTTTCCTCGCTTCTTCTTCTTTTTCTTTTTCCTTTCTTGTTTCGAATATCTCTCACTTTGCTACGTGAATTTGACGCACAACTTAATTTACATGAGTTACCCGAAGAAGACAGCTATGTACGCGTTTCGGACTTAGCCACGTAGTAGTGCGTTGCATCGAGCAATCTTGGTAGCATTAAGAAGGTGTTTACCTTGATACGAACCTGCAGAGTCAAAGTTTACTCTGGCATAGCCAGGAAGCATGGCTCCCAGCACGATCCTCCGAAATACATTTACTCGCACTCTTCGTCCATCGTTTTCCAAGGAAATACGAAAATTTTTTTCCTATATTACATATATATATATATATATATATATATATATATATATTAATATACATACACACATATACTTATTAATAGTTAGATTTACATAAGAAACAATTATTCAGTAAATTTTTGTAGATTCATAAACGTACCTATTGAAACCGAATGAAATGAAATTTGTTTCATTAAATTTCAACTTATTTTGATCGTACAAATCTGAACTTACTCTATATACGAAAAGAAAAAGATCAAACTGATAGATAGACTCGAACAGGAACAGATGTCCCCACTCCAAGTAATCCAATGCTTTTACACTAATCTAATCGGTATCATTAAATACAGGAATACATTTAATAATCGATAGATTCTACTGGCAAGCACATTGGCCATATGATATCCTTTCTCTACACTCGAGAGATAAATGAATTTCCTCGATTTACCGTGTCACTGTGATAATAATGATTTTCATAGTGTCTACCAGTAGATAGATAGATACATAGATATATGGATAGATATATTAAGCGGATCCTCTCTGATAATAATCGAATTCAATGGACTACGATATACCTAATGTATCTTTCGAAGGTGCGCCGATACCTTGACGAAAGGCAAATTTACATAAGACAAAAGTAAGACAAAAGTTTCATTCGCATAAGCGTATGTGTATACATAAGTACGTATATATCTGTGCGTTTAGCGAGGAAAACTTTGAGAGGAACTTAAAACCATGACTTTTACATACTATTATATTGTCTGCATATGTACGTATCTGTGATCTATCTCGAAAGAATTTTTTATATTTTCCTTATTAACATTATACTTAAGCAAATATAAAAAATAATACATCGCAATAAATATCTAGATATATTACGTATTAAACATTCTTCTTCTTTCAATTTCATATCTTTCGTAACACTAAAATATTTCATAGAAGATGTACATCTGAAGTTTATATATAATACACCAAGCACCTATTTCTTCTAAACAAAAAGGAACCGAAGCAGACGAAGAAGAAGGAGAAGCGCGAAAGTCCTGCCACGTCCGGTCCCCAGACTTTCGTGACTTTTGCTGCCGGGCGTAAAGTCGCATGGCGAAGTTAAAGCACGCCCCAGCGCAAGCTCCTTTTACTTTATAAATAATAAATTTGCACAAGGAGACGCGGGGTGGTAACGCAAAATAGAGAGAAAGTAAGAAAGAAAGAGAGAGGGAGAGAGAGAGAGAAAGAGAGGGAGAAAAAGAAAGAGAGAGGGAGTGAGAGAAAGAGAGAGGGGGAGGAAAAGGAGGGACCAAAAAGAGATGGTTGGTAATAAAGAGACGGCAGTAAGAGCGCCGAAGTGACGTCCTGTGTCGCGGAGCTATAAAACTGGGCCCCGGGATCTCCAGCTTACACTCTTATTAAAACGTCGTCCTGCATATTGACGGTTATTGATCACCCTTCGGTACACGTCGCCGATTTTACGATATAAGGGCGAAGCCACCTTGAAAACAAGCAACGGAAGAGTATCAAAGAATTTCTTTATTCTCGCCGATTTCAATATCGATTTATGATTCCAATTTCATCGATCGATTCGTTTATTCCACCTGAGGTTAATCTATAAATATATCTTTCTTTTTTCTTAAATTAATATCTAATCAAAATGGTAAATAAAATGAAAATATCATTCTACGAAATAGTTAATCAATGAACGTAACATCATACCATATACATCATAGACAAATTGTGAATCCTTGATAAACTACTTGTTAATTGTTAATATAATTAAATATTCCATTAGAGATTTGAAATACCATTAAATACTACTTAAAAATTATTTTATTGGGGGAACTTGTATATTATTCTAATAATTAAAATAATTCGGGAAGTAAATTAAAATAATTGTCAAAAAAATATTGAAATTATATAGCGGCTGTCAGATATGTCAGAATAGGTCATTGATTACGATGATTCGTTTTGAAGGTATTTAAATAAATTCTCGCCTATTAAATTGTCGCAGTCTTGCTAGATCGGTCCAGGATTCACTGACTCCTGCAACTAACTGCGCCATCTGTATTCTTCAAAACAAATTCTGCTCTCTGTCATTACTGATCGTTCATAAAAAGTTGTGTATTCTTTGCTTTCCAAACTAAACTGAAAATAAAAAACTAAATATGTCCTATCTTTTACCAACCAAACAAAAGTCAGTAATAGTAGAACTCTGTTTTATCTGACAAACAATCATTGACTCATTGACTCATTCACATATTATTATTAATATTATTATTACTACATTACTATCTCTATTACTACACTAGACACTATTACTACTCTAACACTTGTTTTTACCATGAGCCGGCTTTTTTTCTTAAGCAAACAAATCTACCTTACCGACGAACAATGTAATAGGAAATTTCATTACTAATTGGTTATAAAACTAGTCCTCTAGACTGCCATTAGTCGGTAACAAAGGTATCTACTTTATTATCAAAATAATTGTTTTATATCGATTGTTGTTGAAATATTTACATATACTCCATGTATATTGTATATTGTTAAATGAATGTAAAATAATTAATATTATTTATACTGAGTCATAAAAGAATAGAGCATTTATGTTTACTCGAAATGCACGAGAATACGAACTCAATCGTTTAAATATTACTTTATTATACTCCGTATACATTATACATAGTTTTAATAATTATAAAATAATCTAAAGTATAAATTATTTATACTGATTAAAATTATGTTATATTTAACTTGTGTTAAGAGCTTTGTAACGTTTAAACAAATAGATTATTTTTTAATTATTAGTTCTACTCAATGTACATTCTACATTGTTTAAATAAATGTAAAATAATCGAAAGTATTAATCATTTACGCGAAATAGTATAAATTGGTGAGCTGAGATATGTACTAATTAGAATATGAAAGATTGACTTTTGTGAAAATCATATATTCACTAAGAGTTGATTTTTTTCTAGAGTCTGAACTCTAAAAAAATTTCCATTCATGTATTATAAACTTTGTTTTTTGTAATACTTTATAATCTAAATCAAGAAATCCTGCAATATCATTGATCATAACTAATTAATCACGTACCATTTTTTGAACCAGATCCTAAATTATATTTTACAATACATAAAGATCTAAATAATTCATTGTGTATGATAAAAATAAATATATAATAGGCATGCCATGTGTAGAGAATATTCTTGAAAACTTATCTCTTAACAATACTGATTAATTAAACATGTGACATACATACAATAAATACAATGATAAATTGCAATTAATATAAGAATAATACGAATAGAATGACATCATTTTATATATATATATATATATATATATATATATATATATATATATATATATATACTTTCCTTCTCTTTTCACATATTTTATTATTAAAATGCTCTATGTACATTTCGTTAAAATATAGACAAGAGTTATATATATCTGCTTAATAATAACACCAACCATCATTTCCATTAAATATTTAATTATATGTGAGTATCATAAATGCTGTAGACTCAGAGTTATACCATTTAACACGTTTTCTTTTACACGTTTCTGAAATAATCATACAAGCAAATAATTTTACATATACTTATAAATTAATTACTGTTTTTTTTAGACATTTTACAAACCATTTAAAAGTTTTCTTCCAAATTCTCCATCACCAAAACATCCAACTAATGGCACTCTTGGAAAAAATCCTTTAAATATAGTTGATTCTACATTACGTTCCTTAAACGTATTCGTACCACGTACACAACAAGCGAACATGAATCCTATAGAATGTTTTTTCAACTGTACACTGTCTTTAAAGGTCCTTAATTTATCTTCAACCCTTTCTTTAGTATTACAGTTTGCATCCAAAAGTACAGAACATGTTCGCATTTGTATACCACTTATTATAATAGCAACGCAATTCGCGCTGTTTTTACATACACGAGCATTATTTATAGAAGTACAAACTGATAAATTTTTAGCAATTCCACCCCATATAGAAGCTCTTTTATTTGGAAACCTACATAAAAAGACAAATTCTAGATATTCGTGTACAATACAATGTATAGTCTTTGTAAATGTAAAATTATGTATACTAAATATTTGAAATATTACCAGTTTTTTGAAGATTTCAATAGACTCAATGCTATAGAACGACCACTCCAATCGCACAATAAGATCAAACAGCTGGTCTTACGACAATCATTATTGAAAGGAGTCTCAAACTCACTTTTTAGCTGATCACAATATGTTTCTTTCAAATTCTTCCAATCATACACATTAAAAGTAAGTGTTGAAATTTTTATATTAGGTACCTCCGGAAAAAACATGCATACAATATTTTCACTGTCTTCCTCAGATTCTGCATTATTTATCACAACCCCATAAGTGTTCAATGATATGGAGTCACAATTAGATGGTAAATAATCACAATGACATCCTTAAAAAAAATCAAAATACCTTAAGTAACAATATTTCATGAATCGATCTATAATCAAACATACTTTGTGAAAGTGAACCTTCATTTCCAACAGTAAAAAAAACACTTAAACTAGGTTTAACTGTTGAACATTCTATAATTTCTTTTTTTACACCATCCCAACTAGACGACGTATATCTCATTTCTCTCGTGCTTCTTATAAAACATGATGGACCTCTCGTTCTTTTTTCACTATTTGCTACTTCTAACCAAGATCTATAATCATGAAAAATGTTTTAATATATACTAAGCTTATTTTGTAAATAAACCTTTCATTGTCATATAAATGCTTGTTATAATTATACCTGCAAACCTGTGATGCATTAGACAAATCCAAACCATTTAAATATTTAAAAATAATACACAATACATCATAGGTTAACTTTTGCCATGATTTGGAAATATTTTTATAATTCTTGGTATTTTCATCTTTATTTTTTTCTTTATTTCTTCCAACACGAGTTCTCTTACGTAATTGCTCCATTCACAATAATATTTAATATAAAAATATATATATTTCAATCTTGATCAATCACACAAGTATTATAAACAATATTATATCAAAAGAGACCTCGGTATAATTTTAATTGCTTATCAAGGAATGATAAATTTTCTGCAAGTATTTTATAAATAAATGAAAATAAATCAAACTTTCAAAGTTTTAATGTAAAGCTTATGTCAAGCAAATAAATTTTATGAAAAACGATATTTACTATTCTACGGTGTATCACAAACATTCCAGGAACAAACGCAATCTTAAGGCAGATTCCCAGTTAAGTTCACTATTATATTCAACATTCGTTTATTGGTTACTTCTTGTCGAAAAATGTAAATTATACAAATATAGTAATCTATAAAAAGATTTTATATATAAAAGTTATATATTGTGAATAATTCACGTAACGTCTACGCAGTAGTTTGTCAACGATACAACTAGATCTGCGAAGAAATTCGTCAATGGCCGAGTTTTGATCATTGACAAACTACTCTATAGATACGTAAACAATTAGTTTTATCCTACGAATGTTTACAAGTGATCATTGACTAACTACTCTATAGATACGTAAACGATTAGTTTTATCCTACTAATGTTTACAAGAGATCATTGACTAACTACTCTATAGATACGTAAATAATTAATTTTATCCTACGAATGTTTATATATAGAAATCATTGATTAACTACTTCATAGATACATCGAATAATTTTATTTTATTTTAATCTTTCATTAGTACCTGAAGACTATTTCTATGGATTAAGACCTTGATAATCATTTTTTTATACTTAATAATTCACTTCAATAGATTCTTTAAATTAATGATTATATCAGAAAAAAGTTAGGTTACCTCATGCACGATAGAATTGAACTGAAAAAAAACTGAAAATTTTTAATTCTTCTATATATTGAATTCTATTTAATATATTTGTTATGATTTTTTAATAAACTTTCTTTCTGAAATTTGTGTAAATATATAAAATCATTTTAATTACGCTTAAGTTTAATTTCTTTAGATAAATATAATTGTCTACAAACTTCTGTTATGGGTATATCAAAAACAGGAGGTACACCACCAGGAATAGTTTCTTTTCTATGTTGCGCATAATTATCGGTAATGGTTCTAATATCATCGATATCGGGAGTCATTAATAAATTAATAGCAGGATAAATGATAAATGCAAATGTAGCGAGAGCCGTTAAAGCCCAAACAGGAATTGCAATAGCCCAATATTTGGATGGATAATATGATAAACCTAAGTAGTCTTTTAAAATGTAATCAGGGACAACAGACCATATGAGATAAAGTAGAAAAAGTAAGTTAAATCCTATATACATAGCATACCCATAAACTGCTCTGGGTGCATACGGTGCAGGTGTATGTTCCATTCTGTTTCTTTTTTAATACATAAACAGATAAACAATTCTTACATTTAAACGAAATATCTTAAAAACTAATAATAATCATACACAGATTCTGGTGGTCCAAATTGTTGTATAGTTTCTGTAATTAAGGTTAAACTGTCGAAGAAAGATGTAATACCAACACGAAGTTTACGTATTTCTGTACTGAAAAACGATCTGAAATAATAGTATAATATAAATATAAATTTAATTGTTACAATATAAAATCGAATAATATATTATCACTTACATTTGTAAAAGATTATCTTTCTGTTCTATATTTTTACTAACACCAGATCTCGGAGGTTCCTTATCCACTCTGAGTACTTGGTAAACAACATCCGCTTCTCTCGCCGTTGCAAATGGTATTGAGAATTCTCTGTCGAATATTTAGGTTACAAATACTATGTGTTTATTTACTATTATTGTGTGATTGAAAATCATATATAAAGATATATACACTTTAAAATCATTCATCGCAAATGTTATCAACGCGACTGATACAACACAAATGTCGTACGATCAAATGATATAACTAAACTAAATAAAGATGGCGGGAAAATCGTATGTGTATATCTTCAAAGCAAATTTTCAATGCAACTTGTTATATCATAAAATAATCAATGATTAGTGAAGATAGTGAATACGTGGATTCATGTTTTTATATAATTTTTTGTTAATTATTAAGTAAATCATATAATCACAAATTTTTAATCAAACGTATTACAATTATATTTGTTAATTTATTTTGTCATAATAGTACTATTCAATGTTTTAAAGTGTTGTTTTTCTATCACTTTTTTGATACAATTGTGTATCGGCTTTAAATAAAGAATGTGTTGTGTATTACTCTTTTGATTTCCGAAATATCAGACAAAAGATACTTTGAGTGGGGACAATCGAGAATAGCACAAGTAGGTGAGCCCATTTCTCTTCGACGAATATTTCGCATTTATCTGTCACGCCTCACGTGGTGAACGTATTAAGAGACATAACCAAGCAATAGCATAAATAATTGCTTGTAATTCTATGTAAAAAATATTACATAGGGCTTTTTCTAAAAAAATATAAGTCAAAATGGGACGTAGGAAGAGTAAACGAAAGCCACCAAGTAAAAAAAAAGCTATACAACCCTTGGACACACAATTTAATTGTCCTTTTTGTAATCACGAAAAATCATGCGATGTTAAAATGTAAGTAAGATTATTTTAATTACAAATAACATTTATGTCAGGGCATTTTTTCTTATAACAATTTTCATTCATTTTCAGGGATAAATCTCGGAGTACAGCAAGAATTACATGTAGAGTTTGTTTAGAAGATTTTCAAACCACGATAAATCTTCTATCTGAACCATTGGATGTATATAACGATTGGATCGATGCATGCGAAAGTGCAAATTAATATATTTATGTTTATGTGTAAGGACAGATTTAATTAAAATTTTTTAATAATTTATAAATCATTCAGAATACTTGCATTATATTTTGATATGATATTGTCAAAAAGTCACTCAAGAAGTATTCACGTTAATCAACCCAGTATTTTTCTTAGTTTTGTAATCGTTATATTATATGTAAATATCATACGACTGTGTATATTCCAATATTAATCCGACTGGTAAAAGAGTATGAGTGTAAGATAATTATAACAACTATCTTTACAATCTTTAAAATATTTATGATCTTTGTAGTAATATAAAAAGAATGAAATACTTTCACATATATTTTTACATTAGATTTGTGTCAACTGGATAGAAGTACATTATATATCAATGTATTCTATAAAAAGAACAAAATATAAAACATTTATATGCTTCTACCGCATTTTTTATCTAATCCCGAATTTTCGATCTTTTTTTCGAGCGAATAAAAAGATTGAAAAGAAAATTTCGGCGAATAATTTTTTTTTTTTTCGTACATAAAATAATGATTAATTTATATATAAATTAATGATACGGTAAAAAAATGTTGAGTAAAGAAGGATAAAAAGAGAAGGAAAGAGAGAAAGAGAGAATGGAGATAAAAAAAAAATGTTAGAAATGTAATAGGAATCAAGAGACCGTTCTCTCGCAATAGCTCTCTCTCCATAGAATGATGGTATTCTGGCGCAGTCAAGATGGCGTTCGATCGAGAGGAATACGCTTACTAGAAAAAGTATGTGGAAAAAAATGCCGCGTAAAGGCAAGAGCGACGCGTGCGAACGTGCTTGAAGTTTCGCTTTTGTCGTTTAAAGATTTCGATAACCTCGTGATCGTCCGCCATCCGGGCGGGCCGAATTTTAAAATGCCGACGTGGAAGAGCTCAGACGTAATTAGACGGGATACCAGATTCGTTTGCTGATTCTCAAACGCGTTTGCCGGAGAACCGCGATCGTCGAGCGGCGAACAACGACGCTATGGCGTCCATCGGAGCCGTGTATGTGTGTGTCAATAATTTTTCATCTACAATTAACGACTAATTAAATGGTCACTTCTTAACTCACGAACAGCAACAGGATCGTAAGAGATTTTCTTTTAAACCAATCATTATACAAAGGGATTTCCTGATACTTCTTAAACGAGTTACATACTTAAAAAACACAAACACTTTTCTGAACTGCCTGGCTTTCCTTCTGTACGTTTGACAGTTCTTATATTTCGATTAATTCGAATACCATTATGAATGTCTCATCGCGTTTAAGATTCCGATTATATCGGTATCATTTTTTATATACCTTCGTAAAGAAATGTTCTAACCCCAATACCAGGCATCATAAACTGTTTGATTGTCGCCAAAGTTCTCGCGGGGGTCAAAGCATTTAACGAGCGTGTTCCATTAGGCACTTTCCAAACCTGATTTAACATATTCGTCTTTACGAATTGGTAGAGAAAAGTTGTTGTCAAATAAAGTTGATACAAAGTACTATTCTTCTATTTACTACTTTTTAGAATGTTTTTATATTAGAGTATTGTACTTTTATTTTCAATATATATCATTTACTCCATTCATAATGATTTCTCTAACACATTTCATAGAGAAGAATAAATATTTATATAATATCAAAGATAAGTATATAATAATGGAGACCATAGAAAGTATGTATTATTACAGGTATAAGGGAATAGAGAATTATGAATGAACAATGTAAGAGACAAACATAAACGTCACAGTTGTCACAGTGTTGTGTACAAAAGTGTTAAGACATTCCATGATTTGGTATGATATTTTGAGGGGATATATATATCCTGATTTACTAGATTTTGCACATCATGTCTAATAGTTTGGACAGCTTTTTAACGCGTATTGGGGATGTCACTATCGAACGTGTGACACCTCGTGGGGGCCCTAAATCTAACGAAGCAGCAGTTCAGAATGAACCTTCGACAAATACAAATATGAATAATGCAGAACCACAGACGGCTAACGAGGAGAGCTCCGAAGAGTCCAGTGGGGAATCGTCCGACGGGGAACAAGAAAAGAAGCATGGTGCCCTGCATACAGAAGAAATAGAAGAAATACGTTCAGAAGGTTCAGGAGACGACATGGATCTGGACGAAACAATCGATTCTCAGATCGGTGTGAGGGTAGATTCTGAGAGACAAAGTCATTGTCCGCCGGAAGAAGATGACGAGGAACCAGTTAATATTTTGGATACTTTACCATTGGAAGGTTTGTACTGAAGTTCCTTAGCACAATTTACAAAAAATATTGTATATTTAAATATAAATTAATTCGCTGAATCTATTTTTAAAAAGGGGCGCCGATTGAAGGGCAAGAGGTATCTGAAGCTGATTTACTTGGAAAACCAATTTCCAAGGATACAGATGATGAAAGTATAGATAATGAGAAAACAGGATCTCATTCTGGAGCGGAAGATGGAGCAGATGGTAATAAGAGGCATGGAGATTCTGAACATTCTGAAAATGTAAAAAAGAAACAAAAAAAGGATGATGGTACCGAAGAGTCCACATCAGAATGTGAAACGAAAGCAGAGAAGAAGTTAGCAAATATGAGAAGAAATATTCGCGAGGTTATGGATGAAACTCAACTTGATGAAGCTACATTATCGGCTCAGCGACAAGAAATGGAACGTTTGCGACGAGTACAAGAACAACAAAGGATAATTCGGGAAGTACAACGTCAAATGACAATTAATCGTCAAAATAATAAAACACAAACCAGAGTAATAAGTCTCTTACAAGGTAAACAAAATCAGACAGGAACTACTATTTCCCAATCATCCTCTTCATCATTATCATCTTCATCTACTCAAGTTCGTTTACCTAACACTGTACTATTGAAAGTAAATTCGAGTTCAGGAACAGGATCTCAAACAACTTCTAATGTACAGTCTGGACAGATTCAAAGAAAATCTATAGAAGGAACACGTTGGCAAAAGGGTAGAGGTGTCTACCAAAATGCTCAGACATCTATTTCACGAGTTCCAAATCGTTCTGTTGGTCCAACTATGTTACAACAAAGAATAAGAATGATGACACCTTCTGTAAGCATCTCACCAGTGGTTCCTAAAAAAGAACCTATTGATAGACCAGAATATTATTCTGATTCTGATGTATCTGATATTGAGGCGGAAGAAGCGTTGCGTGAGAAACATATGCATCTGGCGCGAAAAATGTCAAGTGGCCCTAAATCTCAAAAAGTAGCGAAAGGTAAAGATGTAGTAACGATATCTAGTTCTAGCGAAAGTTCAGATGATGATTGCATAGTACTAAGTGATCCTAGTGGAGAAGAAGAAACTGACAATGAAGATGATCCATCTAATTCAGGCATGCATACAAATGATAGATATAACATTCCAGATGAACATGGTAGAGTCTTAATCAATGTAGGGCATCCTGAGACAGAGCCAGATGTTTTTTTAGCTCCACAGGTAGCACGTATCATCAAGCCACATCAAATCGGTGGTATACGTTTTCTATATGATAATATTGTTGAAAGCATTGAGAGGTATAAAACTAGTTCTGGATTTGGATGTATATTGGCACATAGTATGGGTCTGGGTAAAACACTTCAAGTAGCTAGTTTTTGTGACATTTTTTTTCGGTGTACCACTGCCAAGACTGTACTTTGCATTATGCCTATTAATACTTTGCAAAATTGGTTGGCTGAATTTAATATGTGGTTACCATATGAAGATCCTACATCCATGGAAAAGAATAAAATTACAAACATAAAGTCAGAATCTGAAATGGAATCTAAGTCAGAAATAAAAGAAGAATGTGGTAGCCAAAGCGATATGTCAAACATATCCAGGCCTATAAGTACAGAATCTGCTCATCGCTATGGACAAGAAAATGTGCCACAGTCTTTAAATATTATGCCAGAGAATCCATATACTCATCAAGGATATGAAAATCATATGATGTCAAGTTATGTACAAGACAGTATGTTAAATAAAACAATGCCAGATCATCATGCACGTATCAACCAAAACTACCCTGGAGATATTACACAATCTTCAATGTATAATACCAATCCAAACTCCATGCCTAATTTTGATCCTATGAAACCAGAATTAAATTGTCATACCATGCAAGGTAGACCAAATATACCTCCACCAAATATACCACCATTGAATATACCACCACCTAATTTACCTCCATCCAATTTACCTCCACCCAATTTACCTCCTCCCAATTTACCTCCCCCCAATTTACCTCCACCCAACTTACCTCCACCAAATTTACCTCCACCAAATTTACCTCCACCAAATTTACCTCCACCAAATTTACCTCCACCAAATTTACCTCCACCTAATTTACCTCCACCCAATTTACCTCCACCTAATTTACCTCCACCCAATTTACCTCCACCCAATTTGCCTCCACCTAAATTTGGTATGGAAAATCAGAATTCTAATATGTACACAACCATGGAAAATCAATCACAAGGAACAATGTATTCAGATATGGAGAACAGAACTTCTGGGCCTATGTATCCTAATAATCATCAATCTGGACCAATTTATTCAAATTATAATAATCCTCCAAGTACCTTTCCCAATTATAATCAACCTCGTCAAGATTTGGATCATGAGCCAAAGAAAGAGAATATTTTACATCAAAATACGGAAGTTAATGTAAAGAGAGAACCGGAAGAAACAATAAAAAAAGAAGAAGCTATAACTAAAGAAGAAATAGAAGATAAAAAGAATATAGAAAAAGTCAAAACAACCTATATGGTAGATGCTCCTATTGGTATGGAATTAAGACCAAGACATTTTCGTTTACATATTTTGAATGATTCACACAAAACTATGACAGCAAGAGCTAAAGTTATACAAGAGTGGCAAACAGGAGGTGGTGTTTTATTAATTGGATATGAATTATATAGACAGTTGTCTATGAAAAAACCGAACAAAGCAAAACGAAAACGAGGTCAACCTTTTAAAGATACGGTTGATGTTGAAGAAGAAGACAAAAACAAAGGTTTGTTAGATGAGATGCACTCTGCATTAGTTAGTCCTGGTCCAGATTTAGTTATTTGTGACGAAGGTCATCGCATAAAAAATTCTCATGCTAGTATTAGTATGGCTCTAAAACAAATGCGTACGAAACGAAGAATTGTATTAACTGGTTATCCATTACAAAATAATTTGCTCGAGTATTGGTGTATGGTCGATTTTGTAAGACCTAATTATTTAGGAACTAAGAGTGAATTTTGTAATATGTTTGAAAGGCCAATACAAAATGGTCAGTGTATTGATTCAACACCACAAGATATTCGCTTAATGCGATATCGAGCGCATGTACTGCATGCTCTGTTAGAAGGTTTTGTACAGAGAAGATCTCATTCGGTACTCCAAGTGTCATTACCACGCAAAGAAGAATATATTCTTCTTGTTAGAATGACACCACATCAACGTAAACTCTATGATACTTTTATGAATCAAGTTGTTAAAACAAGAGCAGTCCCAAATCCTTTAAAAGCCTTTGCTGTTTGCTGCAAAATTTGGAATCATCCAGATATACTATATTACTTTCTTAGAAAACGTCAAGCAAACGAAGAGGATGATCTAGACTTAGAAGAAACAATAGGAGAAAAATTAATACCTGGTGGAAAACGATCGAAAGCTCGTCAGTCAAAAGGAGAATCTAAGAAAGGGAAGAAAACAAATTCAACTATAAAAAGTAAGCCTGCAGCAAGTGTACAACCTAATCCTTCCTCATCCAATGTTGATAGTACAGAAGGAGACAGTACACATTCTAATACAAAACAAAATAATTATAGCAATTATTCTATGCCTACAAATAATTCAGGATATTCGAATTCTATATCACAGGCACCTTATCCTGGATATCAAAATTATCGTTCGAACGATCAAAATACGTATTACAGAAATGATAATAATCACGGGGAATATAATGAATTCTACAATAATCAAGGTCAACAAAGATATGGAAATCAACCCTTTCCAACATATACACAAAA
This sequence comes from Vespula vulgaris, assembly GCF_905475345.1. Classification (NCBI taxonomy): domain Eukaryota; kingdom Metazoa; phylum Arthropoda; class Insecta; order Hymenoptera; family Vespidae; genus Vespula; species Vespula vulgaris. The sequence goes on along the minus strand of NC_066600.1, from coordinate 2,202,283 downwards.
TACTAATTATAATTCTACACAAGGATACAACAATCAGTCACAAAATTATATACCACCAAATGATCAATCTGTTAATCATCCACAAAGATATCCTTCGGGACCACCTAATTCAGATTTTCGTCCGGATCAAAATCAAGGAAATAATTATGAAACATCAGGAATATATCCACGTCAACCATATACGTATCCGGATCAAGGACGTAATTATGGAACATCCGTAAATCAAGGGCCTAATAATTACTCTCAAGTCTCAAATCAGACCTCTGCCTTTCAGGCTCAGTTACCTAATCAATCTAATAATATACCTGTTCCTGAATATTCACCTTATGCTCCACCAAATCAAACTCAAAATTATGGCAATGCTGCAGGACAAACAAATCCTATGTATACACGAAATGATAATCAACCTTTACAAACTTCTGCTTTAGGATATACTCCTAATCAAGCAAATCAGAATGCAGGACCTCCACCACAAACTACGGGATATCTTTCAAATCAACAAGGACAGAATCCACCACCTAATCAAAGTCGTGGTTTTTCTCCAAATCAACAAAACCAAAATCTTGGATTACAGAATTCATCTCATGCTTATGGAAATCAGCAAACACAAGCAATGCCACTTCAGAATCAACAGCATGGCTATCCAACACAAGTGAATCCTAATTCTGCTCCACAAACACCTCTTAATTTCAACCAACAAACTTCAAATTCAATACCACAAAATCAGTCTCATGGATATATGACAAATCAGCAAAATCAAGCTCCAATTTCCCAGAATCAAATGCGCGGATATCCGCCAGCATCAAATCAGATCAACGTACCACAAAACGCAACGTATCCGCAAAGTCAAACAGCTCCCAATTCTAATATTTCGAATCAAGTACATGCCTATTCGTCCGATCAGCAAGGTCCTAATGCAAGCACATCAAACTCTATGCATGGATATCCTCATCTTGTACCATCATCAACCCCGCAAAATTCATCCTCTACATATCCACCTCCACAACAAAGTCAACAATCAGCTGCTCCACCTAATCAGAATCACGGATATACTACTAATCATCAAGGATCAACACCACAAAACTCTACTCATAGATACAATACAGCACAACAAGGACAAATTTCTCAACCTACAAATCAGGCTTTATCTTATTCTCAAAATCAACAGTCACAAAATTCAAACTTAAATCAAAATGACCAACTTTATCCACGAAATGATAATCAGCAGCAATCGCAAAATTATACATCAACAAGTGCACCTCATGAATTTCCAAACGATCGTCAAGGTGGAACTACATCTGCAAATTCTACTACTAATTATCCGTCTAATCAAACACAAACGCAGAATCCTATTTTGTCAACTTATCCTTCTGATGGTACACATCAAAGTCAGGTTGGACAAATAAAAGGACCTGATGATCCATATTGGCAACGTGATTATTCTGGACAACCATTTCGGACGGATCAATGCAATGATACATATTACAGAGATCCTAATGTAAATAGGTTTCAGAATAATTATTTCCCTTCACAAAGTTATTCTAATCAGTCTTATGATTATGCAGGAAATCATAATACCGACGTAAATTCTCGCTCTGATGATCCTAAAACTTCTCAAGCAAGTATGGGTCCTCATATACAAAATGCTGGTGCTTGTGATAAAGGCAATAAGGATATGCCACCTAATATAATCCCAAATCAGTCCATGCATCAGAGTAATCTTTCTAATAAATCGAACTATAACACAGAAGCCAATTGTCCAAATTCTACAACTCCAGGACCTAGATCAGTACAAGGACTTGGACCATCTCACAGTCCTCGATTAAGTCAGGCTGATTTGTCCAAGGAAGAAGAAAAAGAGAAAGAAGAATTACTAGAAAAAGATAAAGATGATAAGTCGGACGACGAAATTCTTACCAAGGATGAAGAAAAAGAATGCAAAAGTTCTCCAGGAGGAAGAGAAGATCCTGGAATACCATATGATTGGGTAAATATATATATTTATAACATATGATTTAATTATTTAACTAAAACTTTTTAATAATTTTTCGAAATTTTTTTAGGCGACGGAATTAATGAAAGGCTATGTACCTGGATTGATTGATGCTTCCGCAAAAATGACCCTTTTTTTCTGCATATTAGAAGAAGCGATACGTTTAGGAGATCGCGTCTTGGCATTTTCTCAATCATTATTTACATTGAATCTCATAGAAGACTTCTTAGCCAGAAACAGTTTGAAATATCCAGACGGTCAAACGGATGCTTGGATAAAAAATGTGAATTATTATAGACTAGATGGAAGTACTAGTGCGTTAGAAAGAGAAAAACTTATCAATGAATTTAATAATAATCCAAAAATACATCTCTTTTTGGTATCAACGCGTGCCGGTTCATTGGGTATCAATCTTGTTGGAGCGAATCGTGCGATCGTATTTGATGCTTCTTGGAATCCTTGTCACGACACGCAGGCTGTATGTAGAGTGTATAGATATGGACAGCAAAAGCCTTGCTTTGTTTATCGGTTAGTGACAGACAATTGTCTCGAAAGAAAGATTTATGATAGACAAATAAGCAAACAAGGAATGGCTGATCGCGTTGTCGATCAGTGCAATCCTGATGCACATCTATCTCTTAAAGATGCAACTACGTTATCTTGGGATTGGGAGGAAGATAGTCAAGTACAAGATTTTTCTCAAACAAAAGATAGTTATTCAGACGAAGTTATGCATCGCGTATTGGAATGTCATTCTTCTCTTCTTACCAAACAGCCATTCCATCATGAAAGTCTTTTGGTAGATCGAAAAGATAAGAAACTCAGTCAAGCGGAAAAACGATTGGCTCGTCGTGGTTATGAACTTGAGAAAATGGCTGCAAATTGTTCTAGACCAAGTTACAATTATGTTCCAGGAAATACGGCAACGAGAGGTAAAGGGTCATTTTATAATTTATATTAAACTGGTCGAATGTAATCAAATTATTTACTTCACTATTTTATTTATAGCAGGAGGTTTACAAATTAGAGCTATTCGTGGTGGCGACACTGGTACCACATCAAAACCAGTAGCTTCTGTGAGACCAATGCAACAACGTGGTGCTGAAAGTTTAGGCTCCCGAAGCGTAACTGGAAGTAGGTGGATACCTGCAGAAGTATGGCAGAGACAAGGAATGAGCGCACAGGAAATGACATTACCCTTAGATGTAGTTATACCAACTAACTCACCAGACAAAGGAAGCATTGTATTGAAAGCAGGACAACGTGTGATGGTATTAAAAAGTCCTAAAGGAATCTATATGCAACTTGAATCTGGTAAAATCATTGCAATTAGAACTGCACTTAAATTGAATCAACAGAAACGAGAAGAAGAGCCTAAAAAGGGTAAGTTGCTCTGTTCAAGTATTAATTTATTATAATCCTTCCAAGTATTTATTTTTATTTTAAGAGTGAACTGATATAATTGTAAATTATATGATCTTAGGTCTATCCTCTATGGTTCAGAGGAACTCTAAACCCGAGGTTAGCTTCCCATTAAGAAATAATTCAGCAATTTCTATAATACCGAAATCATCAACAGGCAATCAAACTAGTGGACGACCAATCAATAAATCCGGAAGTGGACCTGGTTATAAACCATTTGCAGATAAAGAAATTTCAAAGAGACCAAAACCTGTTGCAACTGCAGCTGCTAAACCTTATTTAAATCAAGTTAATTTAACTAATCAAGTTTCTTTATCAAGATTACCAAAAGTCAAACAAGAGCCTGTTGATCATTCTACTCTTGGCGAAAATTCTAACTCTTCTGATGGACAAGTGAGAACGGAACAAAGAGTCGAGGAAGTTAGATTAGAGGATGTAGTTGCTGAAGTTAGTTCAAATACAGATTATAGTCCTGCCACTCATAATCGTATTTCTAATTCAGACACGGATCCTACTGTACAAAAGTCTGCTGAGGAAGGTACACAGGTCTACATACCTGATAATGTAACTAGCGCACAAAGTGTTCAAACGCAACACGATCAGTCAGAGTCAGAATTATCGACGAAAGTAGATAAGCAATGTTCACAGCCAGAGGAAAAAGAGTCTACGAAAGTAGACGCTATAACGAGTTTTAATAATCCATTTTCTAACCAAAATGAAAAACGTGATACTACTACAACTAACGATGATATTATAATAGAAGAACAACCACATCCAGCACCTTCTACTTCCGTACCACTGCAACCATTGTTAACGCCACAACCAGTATCGTCGGCTATGCGAGTACCATCGACATCTTCTCTACAGAGAAGTACAGATACATCTAAAAATGTTATAGAAACATCCAGTATGTCCGTTACGTCTGTATGCACCGGAACAAACACTACAACAACACCAAAAATAATAGAACCATGTGTACGCGAAGCAGCAGTTCAAGGAGATCCTGCTAATCTTCCACAAGGTTATCCTTATGCTCAATATCCAAGGTACTACGACTATGCAGATCCAAGATCACGTTCATTGCCCAGTCCTTATGGGACATATTTCCCTGGCGTCCCGGCTCACACGACGAATCCTCGATTGCCAGTGGATACGAAGTCACAATCGGATGCGGCAAAGCCTATGGAAGATCGGGCGATGATGAATGTACCTACTGTATATTCTCAAGTATCTAGTACAACTGCCAAAACATTAGGAAATACAACTGAATCTAAAACTACAGAGACAACTGTTACAACAACAGTAGCTACTGTCTTAAGTAGAGATGAAACACATATACCTACTGCGTTCAGTCATCCCACGAGTACTCGTTACCCTGGACCTTATCCACCTGGACCGTATGATCCATATACGCAACATTATCCTCCAGCTCCGGGATCTACTGCTGCTTATCCACCAGGTGGTAAGTTACATAAAACTTTATATACCATTATATTTCTAAAGGACATCAAAATATCTACATTAAATACTAATTCTAAATATATAACGTAGGAGCACCAGGATATCCGGCATATGGTGGACCAACATACAACACCGAATACGCTCGTATGTACTCGGCATTCCATGGTCCACCTCCTCCGGCAGATCCGTATATGCATAGGGGCTATGCGCCACCTTCTTCACACCCTCCTAATTATTATCCACCCTTTCCCCATCCTCCCCCACCTTATCCAAATTATTCGTTTCTTTCACCATATCCCAATCCAAACATGCCCAGTGAACCACAACCACCAGCCCAGTAGAATATTCGGTTTATAATGTAATTATTTTAATAATTTCGTGGGATGTCATATGTTATATGGATTTGAAGGCTGTCGGGTTTCAGATCAATAGCTTAATAGACTGAAGCTGTAAAACGCATCGATGTAAATAATTAGTTACAAAATATTGTATTAAGGAATACAATTGAAAAAAAAAAAAAAAAAAGTTGTGTCTAAAGCACTAATTCTGTATCTAAAAGGATGAAACGATAATCGCCGTTAACTTTGAACTGTGCAATTTGTTAAAATGTTCAAAATACTTTAACCTTCATACAATTCTACGATGCGTTTGTTTAACTAATCTATTAATGTCTATAAGAGTATAAGAATCACTTCTACGTTTGATCATCTACAGTTTCATAAAATATTACGATTATTTATAATTCGTAATTTGATAATACTGATTTTTAAGTTTACATTAATATAACCAGCTTTGCAAAACAGATAATTTTCGAATATTTTTAGAATACAAAAGGTCAATTGTCATTCGTAAATAGCTATATTATTTAGAGGATTACCATATGCTATGGTAGTATTCTGATCAAATTTATGATCAAATTGTTTTGCGTATTAACGATTTTTTACGTTTATTGTAAAAACTTTGGCAACTGTAAGGTTTTTTAATAACAATGGTAATGTGTTGGATTGTAATTACAGATGACACTAAGAAATTGAAATATGATTCCATCACAGAAAGAATAACATAATGGAAGAGAAAGGAACGCTGTATACTATCAGTTAGCATTGTGCACATACACATACTCTATACAAATCATTTTCATATATTCCATATATACAGAAAAAAATTTATTCTCTAAACAATAGTATTTGCTATTTAAAAGGATACAATATTATGCGAACACATTGTGAAATCCACACCACAGCATTCCATCTTTTAAATAGTCTTCTTTCAATATTGAAAAAAAACTACAAGATTTGAAAACTGACTGTTCCTCCGTATATATTAATGTGCGAAGAGTAATGAATAGTTGCAAACTGTCCAATTTATATATTGTAAAGCCTAGAACTGTTAAAATTATTATTGCATCATGCAATATTCCATCTTAAATGAAATCTCTTTAAACTATTTTATAAAACATTGATGCTATTATACAGCATTGTCTAAGATAATTTCGTGTGTTTCAAACCAGTTTGCAACATGCATCACACTTCCATAAAATAAGTTACGCGAATTGTGCATTACAATTTTTATTCGTATGACCTTTACTAATTATTCCATGAGATTAGTCTTCGCAAATGCAACATGTGCTGGATCTACGTGTCATCTTTGACTCTTTTTACGTACATTATACGTACAGTATTCACTTGGAACGTTTAGCAATCAGTATACAGTTTACAGCATCCTTAGCAAGTTGTATATGACTTCATATTAATACTAAACGTTACGATTTCTTAAATAGATAATCTTACAGTAGTATGTAGGATTGTTGTTAACTAGAATGTCTTACAGTTAATGACTTAATGACTATCTTGGGATAGGTTTAAAACAAAAAAAAGAAAAAAAAATACAGGAAATGCCATGATTTTCTCAAGCGACTCTTCAAACTCGGAACTGTGATATTCCGTCATATTCTCGTATATCAAATTTTTGATTATAAGCTAATTTGTTTAGAGATAAAACTGATCTTTTAATTTTTATGTGAAATAAATAGAAACGAGAAGTCTCACTAACAATGCTTCGCGATCATAGCTGAATCGAAATTATGCATTTACGGTAGTGTAAGTTAATCGGAAGTATGACTACGAGATTTCTCATCAATTTTCCAAGTACTATGTAAGAGTCGCAATGATGTTTATCATGGCCAACCCTTCTGAACATTATAGACGAATTATTATAGCAAAGTAAGCATTCATGCTACATATATTATTGGTACGTGTTTCTGATTGAATCTGTCACGTGGTTGATATTTCTAAAGTGACAGCACCTTGTGAGTTTCTTATATGTTATGGTGGTATGTTTCATAGGTTCTAAGTGTACAGGTATTACATAACACGACACTCATACGAGGTGCACCTTTAACAAACAAGTGACAGAATCTATTTTAGAACTTATAAAAAGTATATTTACAAAGGAGAAGCAATTATTCTGTCTCTGTTATAGCTTTTTTGCCATTTACATACTTGTAAATATCCATTATTTACGTTTCATACTTTATTTATTATTATACATTATCCATTATTATTGCTTTTTTTTTGATGTCAGAGTATTACTCTTATGTAAAATAAATTGTTTACACTGATAAATATTGTTTTTGATCATACTATTGTTATACTAAAAAAAAAAAAGAAAAAACAAAAAAGCCTTTGTATATTCTTATTTTTATGATATTAACCCTTATATTTGAGCAGTAAATCCATTTGAATTGAATTATTGTATAATGTATGCAAATATTTAGAATATAAGTAAATATTACACTTAGGTGTCAGAATTTATATGATTTAAGTAAAGAAAATCATTATACAGTCAATGCGTCTGCAGGCAACTAATCTGCGGTGGACTTACTCTGAAATACACACCTCTCATCTGTGCATATTATACTATTAAATATATTATACGCAAGCGGGGTTTATTGAAAAGTTATAATAAATATATTGATAGGAAAAATATCACAATTATCTCATAATTTTTTACAAGTTTTTCTTTCTCAATTGTAATTTTTCTATAAACCATGCTATAGTGTATAAAAAAAAAAAAATAAAATTATTCAAGATTATAGAAAGATGTTTCTTTTCTAATATTTTTCTCTTTTTGTTCTAATTGTTTAACAAACGATGGGAAATTGGCTATCTGAATAATGAATGTAGCATGTGTAAATAAATATGTGATGTTTATACCTTTTATAACATTATCTTACGAGACATCTATTTGTACATAATACCGTAAATAATTTCCACATAATATTTATACCATTACATAATATTTATATTATTTGAAAAGTATTAAGTTTTTCAAACATAATCACATCTCTTGTGAATCATATTTAAATTTCGCGCCACAATTATTTCAAAGCGAGCATTAACATAGTTAAAGAAGAAAACTATATGGAAATGTTTATCTTCAGGCTCGATGGATTTTAAAAAGTTACGCTTTTTATAATACTATTTACGCTTTATATAATAATATTAATTATTACATTATTACACATTATAATGAAATAATATAAATTTCAATGACTAAATATACCGTATACTCGTGCATGGACAAATTATTCCGTATAATTATATTTTCATTTAACTAATCGATCATTGCGATTAATAATTAAATATTTCAATTCATAAACAATCGAGGAAAAATGATATTTATAATATTTTTATAATTTTAACTTCCATCATATTGCAGTACCGTAACAATCAAAGGTACCTTTTTGTTTGTTGCATCAGAAGCTTTAGAACCTCATGGTCTTTCAACGTATCGATGTGTAATACTAGTACGAATGCGGCTTTTGTTATATAGCTTACAGATCGCAAGTAAAGTTGCGAAACGACAGAAGTATACACGTGTTTGTTACAACAAACAATCGATTAGAAACTTTACATTTACCGGAAGATTAACCGATTTTAGTAATTGGGGTTCTAAGAAAAAACATAGAAAAGTGAAATTACACATTGCACCAGATATGACAGATCCGAAAGTCGAAGAAGTTCTAGCACCGCTTCGTGCGAGTGTCAAGGAACAGGTATTCCATATGGATATTTTTTCTAATCATTGTATTGTAACAAAAAATTCAGATTCATGTAATAAAGTCAAGTCAATGTTTTCCCTGTTTAAATTGAAATTATAATTACATATGGCTTTTTTAAATTTTAGGGTGATCTTGTACGTAAATTAAAAGCTGATGGAGCACCAGAATTAGATGTTAAAAAAGCAGTGGCAGAACTGAAACTTCGTAAGAAGTTGTTAGAGGATAAAGAAATGTCGCTTGTATCTGATATTATAACATTTGATAGGTCAAGAATGGAGGATCTATTGAAACGTAGATTTTATTTAGATCAGTCTTTTGCTATTTATGGTGGAGTTACTGGACAATTTGATTTTGGTCCCATGGGCTGTGCTATGAAGACAAATTTAATAAATGCATGGAGAAACTTTTTTGTATTAGAAGAACAAATGTTAGAAGTAGATTGTTCTATTTTAACACCTGAACCAGTATTGAAAGCATCTGGGCATGTTGAAAGATTTGCAGATCTTATGGTAAAAGATGTAAAAACTGGAGAATGTTTTAGATTGGATCATTTAATTAAAGCACATTTAGAAAAAGTAGCTAGTGACAAGAAGACTAATGAGAATACACGTGCAGAATGTAAAGATATTATAATCAAGTTAGATGGAATGACTAAAGATGAAATGGCTGAAATAATGAATAAATACAATATGAAATCTCCAATTTCTAACAATGATTTAACTGAACCAATTGAATTTAATTTAATGTTTGGAACTCAAATTGGTCCTTCAGGATTAGTAAAAGGTTATTTAAGACCCGAAACTGCTCAAGGAATTTTTGTGAATTTTAAAAGATTATTTGCATTTAATCAAGAAAAATTGCCATTTGCTGCTGCACAAATTGGGAATGCTTTTAGAAATGAAATATCACCAAGATCAGGTCTTATTAGAGTCAGAGAATTTACCATGGCAGAAATTGAACACTTTTGTGACCCTACAGATAAGAGACATCCTAAATTTGAAACAGTTAAGGATATAAGTATGTTATTATATTCAGCATGTAATCAGATGGATGGAAAAAGCGCACAATCTATTACTATAGGAGAAGCAGTGTCTACTGGTCTTGTAGCAAATGAAACATTAGGATATTTTATGGCTAGGATTTACTTGTTTTTATTAAAGATTGGTATTGATGAAAAAAGATTACGTTTTCGACAACACATGGGTAATGAAATGGCTCATTATGCTTGTGATTGCTGGGATGCAGAATGTCTCACATCTTATGGATGGATAGAATGTGTAGGTTGTGCAGATCGATCTGCATATGATCTTACACAGCATACTAAAGCTACAGGAGTTAAATTAGTAGCAGAAAAGAAGTTACCATCTCCAAAAACTGTAGATGTTTGTGAAGTGGTACCTAACAAAGTTCTTATTGGTAAAACATTTAAAAAAGATAGTAAAACTGTCCAAGATACATTGGCTAATTTAGAAATAAATGATATTGAAAATTTAGAAAAAGATATTAATGACAAAGGTGAAAGTGAATTAAAACTTTCTAATGATTCCTCTGTAAAAATTATAAGAGATATGATAGAAGTAAAAAGATATCAAAAGACTGTTCATGTTGAAGAAATTGTGCCTTCAGTAATAGAACCATCTTTTGGTATCGGCCGTATCATGTACGCTCTTTTCGAACATAATTTTAGAGCAAGAGAAGAAGATGAAAAACGAACGTATTTCAGTTTACCACCGATTATTGCACCACTAAAGTGTTCAGTATTACCTTTGAGTGGACACGATGACTTTGTACCATTTGTGAAGGAATTGTGTATGTATAAAATAGATTTCAAGTATTACATATAAGTACCAGAAAATTGTTTTCAATCTATAATACAAATTTTAGCTCAAAATCTTACTAAAGCTGATGTATCACACAAGGTGGATGATTCTTCTGGTAGTATTGGTCGTAGATACGCTCGCACAGATGAGATTGCAATACCATTTGGTATAACTATAGATTTTGATACTTTAAAAGAACCACACAGTGCTACTCTTAGAGAAAGAGATAGTACTGGACAAGTTAGAATAATGGTATAGTGTATATTATTTAAAATATATTTTTAAATTAATTTATATAGTACTATTTATATAGTATTTTCTATATTTATAAAATGTTTTTTATAATTTTAGTTGGCAGAACTTCCTAATATAATTAGGGATCTCTCATATGGAAAGATCACTTGGGCAGAAGTTGAAGCAAAATATCCTAAATTTGAACAACAAGAATCTACTACTGCGTAAATACAATGAGAATGCTCTAAACAATAATTTATTTGCAAACTATATTTAATTGACCAAACAATTGTGCTATAAGATCTGAAAAAATGTAAGATCTTGTACATATTAAATCTAAACTGTGAATATCTGCATTTTCATACAAATTTTGTTTAAAGATATTTAAAAATAGCATTTACTTTTATAATGTTTTAGATAAATCACAATATTAATAATAAATAATTATATCTGCAAATTTATATGTTTGTTTGTTTGTTTTTCTTTTATATATATATAACCCATATTTAATTTGAAGCAAATAATTTCATTAAGACTTGCAGAAATCAATTTCGAACGTAACATTCAATTCAGAAAAATCTTTTTTAAAACATATTAATAAATATTCAACCCCTTTAACGAAATTATTGTTATTTACGTCATCGTGTATAATTTTTTGTAAATGTATATTAACACAATTAACATCTGAAAAATGTAAAAATATGATATTCTACTTACAAGATCTTGAGTGATAAGAAGGCATGTTTAGAAAGTACACAATATTTTTTGCAAAATGAAAATATAATGTTGCAGACACTTACTACACTTTCCAGCTCGCACTTGACAACACATAGCACATAAAGTTGCAAGCATCCGAATTTCCCCCCTAAATTCAAAAGTTCGTAATGCTGGTAATCGTAGGAAAAGATTCTTCAATGGGAGATCTAAATTATCTCGTTGATGCCACAATTGTAAGTTCAGAAATACTAAACAATTGTATTAAATATATATGTTATAAAAAAATAACTTGTAAATTCATTATAGCTATGAACATCACAATTTGAACAAAATCGTAATATTGGAACTAGATGGCGTGACAAGATCTTACAAATACAAATTTGAATTATTTACGCAGGAAATGAATTCACATGTAAACAATAAATAAACAATTTCGCGTAAATATATTAAAATACATTACCAAGAGTTTCTGAATACCAAGTGTAGAGAGTTTTAATCGTGCAATCAAGAAACCAAGGTTGTCGAAATCGTAAATCGATGTCACTGGAAAGTGCAAATGTGTGCATTGGTGTGTGGCGGGAAAAGAACATTTTGTGTCTGTCGTACTCCGGTAAACCAACTGTAAATCATGATTATTTCTATTGTATTCTGAAACAAAACAAAAACAAATGATATTGAAGTATGTGTTCGTTACTGAAAACACATTGAACTTTTAAACCAGGTGCCCAAAGACGTGCTTCCATCCATGCTACATCAGGTATTCTATAACCACCAACACCATCATCGGGATTAACCTCATTTGGAATTTCTTCTTCTAAGCACAACAATTGCAACCATTGCCATTTAGATCCTAAAACCCTATTGTCGAGGAAATAACTAAATAATTTAGATTTATTCATCAAGAACTTCATAAAAAATTTGTGAAATTAATGTTTAAAAAAAATTGATAAATTTGAACTTCTTGTTTATCTTTTATTTCAATGAAGATAAAACATTTTACTTTGCGAGATTAACAAGGAGATCTCCTGTAGGTGTTGCTATATATGCATAATTCACGGATAAAGTATTTAAAGATTCTAAACACCCGATCAGACGAAACCAATCGCATTTCTTAGAAATCTTGTCTGTATACAAGCCTGATCCCGTGACATTTCGAATATCAACTAGTAGAGGTCCTTCTTTTCTTTTAAAAGCACGCCAACAATATAAATACTTCATAGTTTTACGAGAATTATATAAAGCTGAAAGCAATCGTATGCCCTCTATTCTTGTCAATGATAAGTTTTCCAGACAAAGAGTTTCTAATGTGTTCTGTTTACTGTACAAAAAATTGACACATACAAACATATACATTATTATGATTAAACTTTTATAATTATATTTGTAATATTTATTATTTGTATTTACAATATACTTTCTTCCAAATTATCAATCAGTTTCTTTCGAGCAATGATATCTAACGTGTTTAACTTAACTAGTTGTTCACAAATCATCGTGTTCTTCGATTATATATCGTAATTGCAAGGCAAATAAATATGTCATTCTATTTTTATAACTTCCAAGATTCCTTAATTGGTAGAATTTTCTTTTTTTCTTTTGAATGCTCCGCCATGATATTAATCTGTTAGCGAATAATGGACGAGTTTAGCGAAGCATATGTTTTCATTGGTTGTTGTAAATGACAGCGCTATCTGTACGTTTTTTTAGTTATTACAATAAATTTCGATTCTATTTCTTAACCTCTTTTATCATAGACTTCAATTAGTTCAACTATATTCACACCGGTAATTTTCTCGAAGTGTTAGTAGCAGTTTTTGGTAAGGGAGTGATTTGTTTCTGTGAATACAAAAGAGATATTTGAAAAATGGCAGCAATTAGTTTATTAAATCCAAAAGCCGAATTCGCCAGAGCAGCGCAAGCACTGGCTGTAAATATATCTGCTGCAAAAGGTATCCAAGAAGTCATGAGGACTAACTTAGGGCCCAAAGGAACCATGAAAATGTATGCGTCTATTCTATCACGTGCTTATTTTGTTATTTTACATATTATTTATATGATATTTAAATAATTTCGATTAAAAAATTAATAGGCAGTTGTAGTCTTAATAAACTATGTAACATAGATTTTAAATGTATAGACATATAGAATTTTTCATTAATTTCCCTTATATGGTCATGATAGTGTCTTAGTCATTACAAAAGTAACCTAAGATATAACGATAATTATATATTTTTTTTGAGAATGTATAAGAAAGAAATATTATTAAATTAATATTATTGCTATTGTAAGTTTATATGTTAATATCTAAGTGTTTTAATCATTTAGGTTGGTATCTGGAGCTGGAGATATAAAAATAACTAAAGATGGAAATGTATTACTTCATGAAATGCAGATTCAACACCCAACAGCATCTTTAATTGCAAGAGCATCAACTGCTCAAGATGATATAACTGGAGATGGTACAACTAGTACTGTATTAGTTATAGGAGAACTTCTTAAACAAGCAGACCTTTACATCTCAGAAGGCTTACATCCAAGAGTGTTAACAGAAGGCTTTGAATTAGCTCGTGCTAAAACATTAGAGATTTTAGATTCATTAAAAATCCCAATTACTGTTACCAGGGAAAATCTTTTAGAAATAGCAAGGACATCACTTAGAACAAAAGTCCATCCTACTATAGCAGATAAATTGACAGGAATTTGTGTAGATGCAGTATTAGCTATCAGGCAGGAAGGAAAAGAAATTGATTTACATATGGTAGAATTAATGGAAATGCAGCATAGGACTGCTATTGATACTACTTTAATTCGTGGTATTGTGACAGATCATGGTTGCAGACATCCAGATATGCCTAAAAGAGTAGAAAATGCATATATTCTTACATGTAATGTCAGTTTAGAATATGAAAAAAGTGAAGTAAGTAAATAAAATGGTGAATATAGAATTTTTATATCTTTAACAATTATATATAATTATTAATATTATAGGTAAACAGTGGATTCTTCTATAAAACAGCTGAAGAAAGAGAAAAACTAGTTGCAGCAGAAAGACACTTCATAGATAATCGTGTTAAAAAAATAATTGAGTTGAAGAAGAAGTTGTGTGATGGAACAAATAAGTCATTTGTTATAATAAATCAAAAGGGTATAGATCCACCATCTTTAGATATGCTTGCAAAAGAAAATATTATGGCTTTACGTCGTGCTAAACGTAGGAATATGGAACGTTTAGCACTTGCATGTGGTGGAATAGCTATGAATTCTGTAGATGACTTGCAGGAGGAACAACTTGGCTGGGCTGGCTTAGTTTATGAACATGTTCTGGTAATTTACTAATAATATTTCTAAATATTTATTAAATACTAAGGGGTATACCTAACAATGAATTTATTTCAGGGAGAAACTAAATACACGTTTATAGAAGATTGTAAAAACCCAAATTCTGTCACAATTCTTCTGAAGGTAAATTTATATTTGTTTATAAAAAATTTCTATATTAATAATGTATAATTGTGTCTTGATATAGGGACCAAATAAATACACACTAGAACAATTGAAGGATGCTGTAAGAGATGGATTAAGGGCTATAAAAAATGCTATTGATGATCAAGCTATTATACCTGGAGCTGGTGCTTTTGAAGTAGCTGCTTGTCAAGCACTTCAACAATATAAAGAGAAAGTAAAAGGAAAGCAACGTTTAGGAGTACAGGCTTATGCTGAAGCTTTACTCATTATTCCAAAAACCCTTGGTATATTATATGAAAAACTTCGTCTTCTTATGTATTATATTATATTAAAAAATTAATATATTTTTATATTTTTATATTGTTAGCTATTAACAGTGGTTTTGATTCTCAAGACACAATTGTAAAATTATTGGAAGAAAGTTCTACTCTAGGAGAAGCAGTTGGTTTAGATGTGACTACTGGAGAGGCTCTAAAACCAGTTGATGTTGGAATTTTTGATAATTATGTTGTGAAAAAACAAATAATTAATTCATGGTAATAGATCAAAATTAATATACTACAAAATATAGCTAGTTTAAATTAAATCAAAACAATTAAATACTTATATGACACATTATTTCTTTTTTTTTTACAGCACCATTATTGCAAGTAATCTTCTACTTGTTGATGAAATAATGAGAGCTGGATTATCTTCTTTGAAAGGTTGATAATCTACCAGTGACTTCATAAATTGATTTCCAGCATTAATATAATTATTCCATATTTTAGGTTAATTTGGTTCATCATAATGCTTTTTATACAATTTACAGCGATTAATGTATTGTAAACATTTGGCTTGTCACGTAAACTAATATATATTCAAGTAGAAAAATACAACTCGTTTTTTCTATGTTCTGCTTTTTTCGTATGTTATATAATTACACGTATTTGAATATTATAACATGAGTGAAAGAAAATTACATTGTTCTAATAAAAAGTCATTTTTTATAACATTTATATATATATATATTATATACAATTAATATTTCAGTATATGCTATTGTAAATGAAAATTATTTTTTCATTAGTAACTGAAAACAAGTTCCAAAAGTACTTAAAGATGTAGGTATATTTTTTGCCATACTTATTACACTTAAAGCATGCATCACATGTTTTTGTTCCATTAATTTTTCTACAAGTACTGCTGTATTTTCTTCAATATATGGCAAAGATCGTTTTATAAAAATATGTTTAATTATTTGTTTGTATATCTCATGATCTGGCTCAAAATAAGAAGTTAAGTTTTTTAAAAAGATTTCTTTTAGCGTTATTAATGAGAGCTTCATCTAAAAAAAGAAATTTAGTTACATAGATTATAAATGTAATTTTTTAATTGGTAATTAAAACAAACCTTTTTCTCTTTTTGAAGTATATCTACTGCCTCTTTATGAAATATTGGGTCATTTGTACAAAGACGTATATGAAGACTGTGATCTAGAGGAATGTTATCAAGTTCCTGTTTTAGAAATTCCCTGAGTATCTAAAAAAAAAAAAGTATTAATTATGCAAAAAATAAATTAACTGATACAATACAATGAATCAAATTAAACTCACATTTGTTTCAGATATCATTGTAATGAGATCTTTATACTCTTGTAATACTTGATCTTCATATTGGGCAGTATCTTCGGCTATGATACACGTACGAACTATTTTAATCATTTGTAATATAGGGTGTATATTAACTGTAGTAAATTCAGACTTATTAAAAGCTGGCCACGTCGATAAAATATTCTTAACTTGTTTGTAATCTTGCATATTTTTTATTTCTGTGTACATTTTCGTGAAAACTTTAAAACGATCTTCTTCCGTATAAATTTTATCTTCACCTGTAATTTCTCTTTGTGTGATACTATTTACAGTTTCATCTAGATCAGCATCAGAAAAATTGCTCCAATCATCTGTCCATTCATCATCTTTATAATCAAATAATGTAGATGATACTTCATCTTTCATTGAATCTGAACTTAATGTTGTTACTCCATTATTATACTCTATATTTGTTTGTTTGCTTATACTTTTGCTATGTTCAGGAACATTAAATTTTTCATCATTCATATCTTCATCAGAATTTGTTGACAGCAATCTTGTTAGTTTGTTATCATTCATTAAATAGGATTTACAGTGCAATAATGCCTTTTGTATGTCACATTCATCACAATTTGTTGCAAGTGTTAGTGCCTTGCTTATTAAACATAATGGATCATACATGTATAATTTTTCAGTATTATTACATAATTGTTTATGAAGTTCTAAAGAATAGTAATATATAACTGTTTCTATGCATAATTCATTTCTTGGTAAATTCATAAAAATAGATAGAATATCTGACATATAAGTTTTATTTAGACTCAGCAAGTATGCTACACTTAGCAACCAATCTTCATGAATAGTATGTTTTGCACATTCTAAAAGCACTAATAAAATAAAAAAAGTACATTAGATATAATAAAATTAATTTTTTTTTTTATACTATTGTATAATACTTACAATGATTAATATCATTTACTTCATGGCCATAACAAGAAGCTTCAGTCAATAAACTTATTCTCAATAATGCTCTACATAATTTTAATTTAGTATTTTGAACTTCTAACATAGAATAATTTACGTATTTTGTATCAAGATTACTGGTTCTCTCATTTGTATGTAAAGTTTCATAAAAACAAGAGAAACTTTGAATATTTGTATTTTCATGCTCATTACTTTCATTTTCATTTTGCGTTTCTTTTTGTAATGAATTACTGAAACTAAATTTTAATCTTGATTTCCAAAAATCTGTATTCCCTATATTCTTGATTAATCCATATGTTGAATTTTTCATAATGTTTGCAGAAGTTTTTACAATTTCTGTTGATGTTTCAAATACCTTAGGAATAAATTCTTTTTTTTCTACTTGAGGCTAAAATGCAATAAAATAATAATTTTTATATTATATATACCTTTTTTTAATGAGTTGTATATTTTTTATAAATGTTAATTCATTCAACTTACTGTAGTCATAGCATCTATAAATTCATCTTCACTTTCAATCTCATCAAGATCTTCAGATATATCATTGGGCATCCACAATTGTAAATTTTCATGCAATATTTGCACTTCAATTAAATGCACGCATTCCAAAGCTTTGATTAATATATCATTAGGTCCATTATTTATAGCAAACCATAAACATTTCTTACGAGTTTGTAAATCTCGAAAATTTTCAGAACATCCTAGTTCAAATACCACTGTCCATATAGGAATATAATTAATTTGCATCAGTTGTTGGCAAGTAGATGCACAAGTGTTATAGTCGTGGACCTATAAATGAAATTTGTTTGTAACACATATGTTATAAACAGTGTAGAAAATCTCTTAATAATAAAATTGACCTGTAATGCTTTTTTCGCCACGAGTTCTAAAACTTTTCCTTCGCGCAATCTAGTACTATTTTTTTCAATATGTAGATAATTTGCTAACATTAATAATCGTTGACGACTTTTATAAGCATCTTCACGTTTATTTAAACAATCTTCTATTAATTTTAATTTATCTTGCGTGGATCTTACTTGAAGCGGTAGTATATCTACATTAAATTCGTTCAAAATTTGAAGTGAATTAATCAAATCATATTCTTCTCTAATAATATAATTATCATCAAGAATCAAGTGCAAGCAAGTCCTGAAATCATTAATGTATTTATTTAAAAAATATATAAATACCATTCCTATAATAAATTATTTTTATTATTATAGTAAAAATAAACGTTTACTTGGCTAATTCCATATTTGGATCAGTAAGGCTTTTGGAGCTGTTGAAATATTCTTTACTAGCTTCTATTATAAGATTGACAGCTTTATTGTATGAAACTTTCAATAAGGATTCCTCTTTTTTTCTTGTTTCTATCAATGTAACACAAGTTTGAATATTAGATTTATCTCCTGACATTAATCTAGCAGATACACAAATTTCAAAACATATTTCAATATCAATACATGTAAATAACATGCCACGAATTTCTAACATTTGATTCAATAATTGAGCCCATTGTTTTTCATCTGGATGTGGTATTCTGTAAAATTATAATAACAAATTATTCTTATCACATCTTAAAATTGATTATAGAAAACATAGTATACTTACGATTTGTTCAAACTTCTTGCCATTTGGTTTAATAGTAACTTCACATCTTCAGGATTGTTTTTATTATTATGCAAATAATTTATTGTTGTTTTAACTCCATATTTATTTAAAATTTTCATACCTTCGAGTTCTTTATCGAGTTCTTCAAACGAACTGTCATATTTTCCTTTACGATATTGATCTTTTGATATAGTATCTAAGATATATTTTGCTTTTTGATACATATTTAAATCATTACATGCATATATGCAATCTAAAGCTATGGTTACAACATCTTTCATTACTAACATTATATCTGTTTCACCAAATTGTTTTAAATATTCAAAAAATTTAACAGGTAATCTAAGGTCGTCCTTACTTATACAGACCAAGTAATTATGTAGTAAATTTTCTTCAGAATTTTTCTCCTTGAAATTTATAAAAAATAATTAGAACGTTAGAAAAAATATAATTTTAGAATAATGTTATTACATACAGAATACTTATTCCTTCTCTTTATAAATGGTAGTATAAGATTTTGTACATTATCAACAAAATTATTTTCTTCTGATCCTGTCATTAGTAATTTAATCTTTTCTAGATTATTTAATTTCTCTAATTTGTTCAATGACATATCATCCAGATAAACTTTATAAACTAGATCATCCAATGTTTCCAAATCTATTAACAAATCTTCTAAATTATTAATATTATGCAATTTTCCTATCCTGATTAATTCCAATGCATTGTCTACCATAAAACTAATTTTCTCAATTTCACATGCTCTACATCTATACCATTTTTGTAATAAGTTTGGTGTAAGTTGTGCATTTCTAAAAGCATAAATATTAATTGTTATTTGAATGTGTTTAATACATTTATATAAGTAAATGATCTTTATATATATATATATCCAATAATGGATCATACTTATATATATCCAATGATGGATCTGTTTCATAAAGTAATTGAGATTGATCATCCTCTATGAAGTTAATTACTTCATCAAAAATATTTCTCTCAGACCAATCCTTTTGACGTAATTCATATTGATCTGGTAAAAACAGTTGTCCTTCTAAATCACAATGTGGTAGCAGCTTTTGATAATTTGAAGGATTTAATGTTTCTGGGAAAAAACTTATGATAGCTAACCAATGTGGTAACAATATGTTACCATAATAAGCAAACATAATTTCTACTGCTCTACAGTCACTGTCTTTTGCAAATCTGTATATAATGAAATAAATATGTATATCAATTTACTTGGATTTTCAGGTAGAATGAATAGTAATAAATATAAAAAATATACCTAACAGCGTTTTCAATGATGGAAAGCTGTCTAAATTTTTCATAAAAATTTTTATCATATGGGAGAGAAGGTCCAAGAATAATTTCATAAGTAAGTAATTTATCTAAATGATTCAAAAGTGATCTTCTATATTTAATTAAGTCCTTTTGTGCTTCTGATAAGTTATTGACATCAATAGATTCAATGATTTTGTTTATTCTTTGAATCTGCAAATTTTTATAATATTCATAAATACTTATTCAGTTTTATATTTCTGCGTTTTATATAAAATGTACCTGCTTTAAATTACTTTCTTGATCCAATTTAGCTGTATCATCAACGGTATCAGCTAATACAAATTTTCCATCATCATATGTACCAATGGCTAATAATGTTTCTAAATTAGCACCTTTTAATCCAAAATTTAATAATTCTCTTGCAGCTTCAATTGTATCTGGTACACGAGTAACACATTCATTTAAAACCCAAGATCTCTTTGTAACTTTACTTAAATGTTCATGAATAGCATTTAATGATAACTTAGATTTTCGCCATTGTGTTTGATATACAAGATCTGTATCTAAATTATATGTATTAGCCAGTACTAAAGCCTCTTCATATTCCTAGAATATAAATAACCATATATAACATATTATGTATATATAATAAATATTTCATTTTTTTTCTTTATCATTCTAACATTAGAATTGTTATATTATATAAATACCTCAATATCTATTTTTCTAGTATATAATTCTTCAGGAGTAGTGCTTTTAAGTCCTAAAATTCTATAAGTTCTATATAAAACTTTTGAACGTTTTCTTTTTGGTTGAAATCTTTCCATATCAGTAATTGAATATAAAGTACTTTGTACTAATTCTGTAGTATAATTTAAAATAGTAATAGGTTCTAATTCATCACTTTCTTTTTCACTTTCTGATGATGCCTCTAAAAAAATAAATTTAAATAATTTTACTTCAAAAATTAATTATATAAAATTAAATGTGATATTAATAAGAAATATTAACCACCAACCTAAAAGTTGACCTTCAGTATTAGATTCTCTATTCCGTTTTTTACTTGTTACATAAGACTCACAATCTAAACATAAAAATCCACGACCTGGACCTAACTCACAAATTTGTGGTTGACCAGCTAAAAATTCTGGACTTGATCCCAATAGATTATTCAGATTTTTGGTTGAACATACTGAAATGGATCCTGTATATCTTGCTATGATAATAGCCTTTAAAAGAGATATACTTTATAAAATCATCTTATAAAATAGCCCATATATATAATTGCATATTGAATGAAAAACATTAAATATTACCTGGTTAGACCACCATCCTATATCTACAGGATGAAATTCTGTGAAACCAGATGGGAACTTTTTAAACTTTATAAGTCCTAATGGATTAGATATATTGAAACCTGGTTGTTCTTGCAATTTCCATTTATTTTGTAATATTAAATTTGGTAATCTCCAAAGTGATACAGATCCATCTGTATGTAAGCATATTAATGACTTATTGTTTGGAGATATTCGTATATTAAATATTATTGATTCTACTCGAAAATATAAAGTAGGTATAATATTCCACAGAGAAAATCTTGATTTAGTCTCAGTATTTTCATTAAAAGTAAATGATAATTGACAATATGGATAATCATTCAGCAATCTCCATGAAGTTAATCCAGTCTCTGATGCTGTAGACTAAGATAAAATAGATGAAATTTAACAAACATTTCATGCACGAATAATTTTTTATAGTTTAAACTTACTGTCAACTTTTTTGTGATTGCATTACCAGCAACATAAAATAAGGAATGTTTTTCATCATATGCAACTGCATTGACTCCATTTTTATAAAAGTTACAAAAAGAAAACTCATAGTTAAAACTAAAGCCATTGGATAAAGATACATGATAAGATTTTAAAAGGCCACTGTATGTAATTAATATAAATTCATAAGACCACTTTTCATTCTTTGTTCTTGGATCAAGAAATATTATAGATGCTATTGCATCTCCAGCTTCCAATATTTCTGGATTTGGTGATATTGTTTTTGGATTTATGTTAAAGATATTATTTCCTAATGAATTATAAAATGATATATATCCATTACTAGATGCTAAAACTAAAATTGTTCCATCTGGACTCCATATAAGTTTTCGCCATTGTGGGAAAGCATCTTTTGGAACTAAAAAATCAAGTATTATTAAGTTCTATATAAATTTCATTGATACTTCATATTCCATAAATATTACATAAATAAATATACCAGAAGCTTTGCCAATAATTGATTCATCTTTTGCTTTCCGTATTTCTATGACATTTTCTTGCAATACAGCCAACAAACGACCACAATCTCCTACTGCAATTTTCCATGGTAATGTAAGACTAATTTGCTGTGATATACTTTCTGGTAAAGAATATCTATTATTAAGATATCTCAATGCATTCTTTATAGTCCCAGTAGTTGGCAAAATAACAGTATCATTTTTACATTTCTAAAAGAATTATGCAGATAGGCATATCAGTAAAATATAATAACAAAATGTTGAGAATACAATAAATTCTTACTTACTATTAATTCTGGCTCCTGTTTTCGAATGAAGTATTCTAATAGTTCATAGAGAATTGGTTCATTTGAGAAATCATTTGTGTCTTCCATTTTACAAGTAAGAAAATAATCAAACACATTCTGTCAATTCCTCATAAACAAGAAATTGATCATCTGGAATTACTATTGCTGGATCTAGGTGGACAACGATGCACCAACTCAACCGATACGTGAGTCTTGAATTAGTCTCGAAGTTGTAGATGGTAGCACGTTATTTAAGGAACTAGAGCGTGGCATCTATATCATAAATGTCGGTATTGAACGCCATCTGTTTTTTAACATTTAATTGTTTAATTTGTGCTGTTAAGTTGGATATGCATCTTCTTGATATATATGCAACATAACCGTTTAACACGTGCATCTAATAGGATTAAAAGATGCAATAATTCTAATACAATATTCTACAAATTTTTTGTTAACAAATTGGTGATAGCATTTAAAATACTTTATAATTACATTGGATAGAGTATTTGAGAGACAAATCTAATGTAAGATAAGTAGTAGATAATGTAAAAAAATATTCTCTTAATTATTTCTTTTGCTTTATAATTCTTGTTTTTTTTTTTAGTAGTTATAAATATGTCTAATCATCCAAAAGTTATACTTGTAACTGGTGGGAGTGGATTAGTTGGTACAGCAATTAAAAAAATTATTGAGGAAGATAAAAGACCTGATGAAAAATGGATATTCGTTGGTTCAAAAGATGCAAATTTGTGGTATGTAACAATATTGCATTATTATTAAGATTTGAATATTCTTATAACAAGTATAATTGTTGCAGTGATAAAGTTAGTACTGTAGAATTATTTGATAAGCATAAACCTACACATGTCATACATTTAGCTGCTATGGTTGGTGGTCTTTTCCATAACATGGCTCATAATTTAGATTTTTTGGTAACTGATTTTATATTTTCAATATCATATTATAATTGTTCAACTATTAAAAATTAAATTATATCGTAATATTTATAGAGAAATAACATTCATATGAATGATAACATTCTACAAACTGCTCATGAGACTGGTGTTAATAAAGTTGTTTCGTGTCTTTCAACTTGCATATTTCCAGATAAGACTACATACCCTATTGATGAAACTATGGTAATTTGTATGTAATACAGCTTATTGTTTTTATGTATCTCATTCAATATTCTTATATAACAATAACATTTCAGATTCATAATGGCCCACCACATCCATCAAATTATGGTTATAGTTATGCAAAAAGATTAATAGATATTGCAAACAAAGGATACAATGAACAGTATGGTAGATTATATACAAGTGTTGTACCATGTAATGTATTTGGACCAAATGACAATTTTCATCCTAGTGCTAGTCATGTTATACCAGGTCTTATAAGAAGATTATATGATCTAATAGAAGATGGTAAAAAAATTAATCTAGGAATTAGTCTAAACATGCTTTTCAAAATGTACCTTATATAGATTTTTTATGTTTAACAGGAAATACAGAAGATAAAGTTTTCACAGTATTAGGCTCTGGCAAGCCTTTGAGACAATTTATTTATAGTTTGGATTTGGCAAAATTAATAATTTGGGTTCTCAGAGAATATAATTCTGTAGAGCCAATTATTTTATCAGGTAAATGCAGTTATTTATATCATATTACGTATTATTTTATATCTAATAAAAATGAATGCTTTTTCAGTTGATGAATCTCAAGAGATAACGATATCTGAAGTTGTTAATGCAATAGTAAAAGCTTTTAACTATAAAGGTTCAATTCGTAACGATGTTAGTGCTGCAGATGGTCAATATAAGAAGACAGCAAGTAACGCAAAATTACGAAGTTATTTGCCAGATTTTCAATTCACTCCATTTGATCAAGCAATTAAAGAGACGGTCGATTGGTATATAAAAAATCATGATCAAGCTAGGAATTAAATAAACAAACAAATAAGGCTTGATAACATAAGATATATGAATGATGCTGTACAAATTATAAATAAATAATGTACATAATTATACATAATTTGAACACTTTAAGGTAATAGATTCCAAATCTGCAGATGATTAGCTACTTAAAATATGTTAGGATATAACAAACAAATGAAAATAAATAAAAAATATTTTTTTATATAGTTTAGAATAACATAATTTAAAGTGATGTATCTTAAAATATTTTAAAGTATTATAACAATAAACGATTGAGAAGTTCATGTAGATTTTTTCTTTTTACTAATTTACAATGTTTAACTCTACTTTCATAACAATGCCATTGGTTCTATAGCTTGTCAGCAAAGAACCCTTCTTGACCGATTTTTGTAGTTACTCGTTAAAGTAAAGGGATAAACGATCATACGCGTGGCAAGACATTAGAGACCGTAACGTACAACGTGTTTGTATGAGCAATCTCTCAAGTGGTTAAGAAAGAAAGATAACTATGAAGATAAAGCTAGGATGTTGGAGACTACTCTTTTCCTTTAACTTTCTATTGTTTCATTGTTATTTATAGAAATAAATAATAGTTCTTTCCCTCAGGGAACCTACATCGGTAGGTACGGGCTTAGCGAACCCGGGGACCCGAGCTTTAGGAGGCAAATTTTTGTTCTCAATAGTAACTACACGCGAGTTAATATTCGTATCGTAGTATCAAATCAGTACAATTAAACGTAGCTCATTTTCACTTTGTTGTGATAGAATTTATTTACTTACTATAGAATACATCATTTCATTGATAAATCGGTCATAAAAGAACATCATTATTTTCATATAAGGTCAAACCACAAAGGAGACAATAATATCTTTCGAATAGTCTCTCTAGTAAATAGACCTAATAGCACAAACATTACATTCCAAAAAAACATCCAATCGGAACCTGAAGAAACTTGTTTGTATATCCAAGAATTTCTTTAGAAAAACATTGAAAGAAAATGTATTACAAACGAGCGCTGTCGGGGGTGACTCGTTCCCCACTACCTTACCATCACTCGTCTCTTCCCGAGTGTCATCGGGTACGTTCGCCGCATCGAAGATCGCCGCGGTTCGTCAGTCGCGCTTTAGCAGCCTTGCGCGATGTATCGCGGAATTTATAGGGGTAGGAAAGTTAATGCTAGTGGTAATGTGCTCGATGTGACAAAGGCGACGTGTTGTAAGATATGATACGGCACGTGGTGGTGCATTGTTTAATGTTGTTCTAGAAAAGAAAGAAAGAAAATAAAGAAGCTCTCGTAACTATTTTGCATCGTTTATTCGACCTTCGTTCTTTGTCGTTCAGTGTGGTGCTTCCTGTGCATTTTATTTCGAAGAAACGAAATGACTCGGACGCGTGTAAAAATTGGAAGAGGTTTACGGCCAAGGTAGCGCCGGCCTCGCGCGATCGTCAGCCGAAGGGAACAATTTCTTCGATGGTTCGTCGACGATCTCCGACCGAAGATGATTATTCGAAGAAAGATATTAGAAAAAAACGACGACGCGAGTAACACCGGCGTGCCTTCTTCCCTTCTTCGATTACTTCGTGCTGAAACGTCAATGATATTCGTCTGGCGAATTCTACCCCCTTCGTGATACAAGAGTAACGCGATTTACGCATTAAGACAGAAGAAAACAAAAGGGGACTAACTTCCCATATAAAAGAAAAGAATAATCTTACTGTCTACTCTCTTATCGAGTGTAAGTTGAACGATTTTGAAACGTAATGCTAATTTAATTAGATGTCTATCGATCGTCCGTGCGTGCGTGCCTGCGAAATGGCGGTGGAAAGGATCGGATAGGAAAGAACGTGCATATATATATATATATATATTCATAAATCGTTTCGTTGTGTCCTTTTCTCTTTCTACAATCCTTCCATTCTCTCGTTTTCACGCGAATCCGATTTACATGTCGTAGATTTATAATCACACACGTAATCGCGTGCCGACGCACGACCGCATGGCTTTTCAAGTATCTCCTTTCATCGTTATGTTTATACGTTTATGAATTCCGAACAATAGCGAGCTTTCCTTTAGAATTTTTTTTAAAGATTTCCTGTCGAGTTCAAAATCCGATCGAAGAAACGTAAGATGATATCATTTATTTTTTGAAACGATCTCTAATTTGTAAAAGCTAAAAGAGAGAAAAAGAGAGAATGATAAACGAGCGAGAGTATATCTCGGATGTATTTTGGCACCTCGACATTTCAACGTTTTCTCGATCTTCTAACATCGGAAGATACTCGATGCGTTGATCTGTAAAAGCTTCTAAAATATAGCACGAAGAAAATTACGTAATAACTTCTATCTATAATTATAACTTTATTAAGTGTATGTTTGTACGAGAAAATGATTATCTTCCACTCGAAATGTCTTTGATATAATCGTCTTTATATAAAAAAAAAATGTTTTCGTTTGTTCAATTCTCTCTCTCTCTTTTTTCATATCTATTCGTTTGCAACAAGTGCGCGTTCTATTTTCATTTTCCCCGATGTTCTGTTTTGCGTTACTCAAGTAATTATTAAGCACTAACTGTTTACGTTTATAACGTTTTACAATACGTGCCGGTGAAATATCCGATAAAGTATTGTTTAAAACATTAAACGTGTTTTGACGCTTTTTGAACTAATTAGATCAAATGTACCATGCCGGTAAGAAATCCTTTCGAAATCTCTTTTCAAAGTTAACACGTTCTATCTTTATTGGAACGATCTTTAAACTTTACCGAATGAAACGCAATATCAATTTCGATAAGTTTACTTTTCCCGAAAAATCTCTGAGAAAGTCCCCTTTCTGGAAGTTATTAAAGATTAGGGATTTTTCTTCTTTTTCGAACGAATAAAAGAACGAAATAAAGAAGATTCTAGGATTCTATTATTGAATGCTTTCTATAGTAATTCGCTTGGTATTCACGAAGGGTCGTTGTTCGAGTTTCTGACAGACCACGTTCCTCAACTCCCTAGAAACTTCTCAACTTTCTATCTCACGCTTTTTAGACTTCTATACTTTACCGACTTATCTTAAATAATATACATATTATCGTCTTTCTATTTGCTAATACGATTACTCGAATATTAACAGAATCGATAATTAAATTTTATGTAAATTCGAGTTGCAAAAGATTAATCGATATTACGTAAGACTTTTCAAGTTTGGTTCGTAGATAAAAAAAAAAAGAAGGGTAAACCACGATGGCTGTTCCATTTATCATACAACGGTCAGTGGAACGTGCGAGTCCCGATAAGTGGATAATCCGTGTAATAGGATTTCGCTTCTTGTTTCCATCGCTGACAGATCTGGAGGGATAGTTATTTCGATAAAATATTTCGCGAATCCACAGGTTTAAGAGTTCATACTCGTAACAGTATTTATGTAATCAGTTGGAACAGTACCGTGTGAAATATATATATTTGACGGATAAGCTTTAAGGAGAATAAAAGAAAAATATAAAAGGATTATATAGAATAGTCTTTGATCGACGCGATACATCGTTTTCTTTATGCTTTCAACTACGTTTTAGCTTCAAGTTGCAATTTCGTGAAAGGTGTTTCGTGTTTCTCGTGGAACGACAAAGGATGGACGAGAAAATCGTCGGTAGAAGGAATCGTCGTACCGCTCGTTATGTTCTTGGTGGTGCGCGACGGCGTGCTCGTCGACGAAGTCATCGACGAAGTCATCGACGAAGAGGCTCCTCCGAGCTTGAATTACTCGAGGACAAGCTGTCCTCTTCTTTCTTATCTTCAGTATCTCATTTTATACTCTTCTTCGTTGGATCTTCGAGGAAACGTCGAAGGAAGGAAGAAGAATTATCCTCGTCGTTATCCTTCAAGTTCGTCGGCTATTTAGGAGCCCTTCTATCAGGAGGGTCCGTGTGATTGAATGGAAACCGAAGTGAGTAAAAAGAGGAGCCGATATGCCTGGCATCGTGGTATTCCGACGACGGTGGAGCGTCGGCAGCGACGATCTCGTTGTACCTGGTGCCTTCCTCTTCATTTTGCATCTTATATGGTAAGTTATAGATTAATCACTCTAAATTTGATTCATCGATATCTCTTATATTCTCCCCTTACGATCATTTCTATGAACTCTAAAAGCATTCGTTTTGTTTTTTCAAGGATTTCATTGTTCAGAAAATAAATTTGTCCATATAACGTTTGTTTGATTTATAATGTACGACGTCGACTCACGCCCACAAAAAATTCGGAATTTAAAAGCTATTTGTTCGGGTTTGGCCAGAGAATGTCATCGAACGATTTAATCGAAGTATATATGAGTTTTTTTTTTTTTTGGCGCAGAATATTAGCTCCAAATCATACATCTCAACCAGCCCATTTTTTACTCGCGCAAAACGTCAATTCATACCGGCTTCTTACTTTTTTTTTTTTCATATAATACGTAGGACAGCGTCGAAACTTTTCAAGCACGTATACGATCTGCGGGAGAAGGTAACGCTAAATTGCTAGAGGCAAAGATACCTAAGTTGCTTCTTGACCTAGTATGTTTCCCATCTACATTGTTTAGACCATCCTTGAATCTCATAGTTGTGGCAATTCAACTGCCGTCTTGCATTTCGTAGGAATTAATTCCCTCTCTCCCCCCCCTTCTCTCTCTTAATATATTATATTAAAATCCATGGAACTCACTTATAAAATCGATTCGACATTAGTAATTATTAGCTAAGATCTATTTCCATTTTCAAACGAAAACTACTACGCAGCGAACCAAACAGATAACTGTTGTAACGATAAAATAAATAATTTAATAGTAAAGTGACAAGTATAAAAAAGTGATAAATTCATATTATAGTAATTATTACAATTAACATTTAAAAAATTTATTATCTCGAAATGCATTTGATGGACTTTGAAAATTATGTTACGCTTTTTATAATCTGGAATTATCGATAATTTCATAAAAAATATTATTTTTATTTTAGCCTTATCGAGTGAAAATGATTCGTTACACGAGAGAGATATGAGATGTCATCGTATATATATATAGTACGATATCATGTCCCTGCAAACATTGTTAACGACCTGTAGGGTCGAGAAATCTCCGCGTTTTGTACAATCGGTAATCCACGTATGTTCGAATTCGACGAGGATAGCTTCGGCGGATCGTGACAAAGAACGAGAAATACAATGAGCGAGTGGCAGGAAATTGGCGAGCGTCCATTCCATTTTCGTAGAGCGAGTAATCGGCCGTTTCTCGATATACGATAGTACGTACAATATCATACGGTTCTGCACGAGTCCTTCCTTTGCACCGGTTGACAGCACCGTAAATTAAAACTCGTTCTGGCGAGCATCGTCGATATCTCGACACTCTTAACGAATCTTCCCTTTCTCTTTTGCTTTCTATAATTTTTCCCATTTTCTCAGCTCGTACAACTGTTCGATAGATCGTTGAATTTTTTGTTTTTTAGATCCTTCACGTATGTTTGTTACTCAGGTTCTCTCATTACGATCGTTAACGATACAAGACGAATCTCCTGTGCATTCAAACGATCCTAGTCCCGAGACAATAGATAAAGAACGTTCCTTGTAGGATACTATGTATCGATTTCGAATTTCCCGGCATTTAGCCATTACCGTTCTGTCGATCTCGCTTGGTACACACTTAGGAATGGTGGCGTTCGAAGAGACGCAACTTCCGGCTCGAAGGAAGTCTTGGAACATCGTTACGAACAGCACTACGTATACTTCCAAATTATCTCCACGTGGGAGCTCTCGACCTTTTCTTCCTCTCTCTTCCTCTCTCCTCCCGTTGTTATCGCATCAATGGACCGTCAGTCGTGCCGTGAGACTCATCTCGTAAGAGTTTGTATTCTCGTTGCGTCGAGTTGCTTGACCAGTCACGTGTTTCTCTTCTTTTTTTCCTGGTCAAGTAGCCGGATCATTGTTCGAACACGAATTATTGTAATATGGGTGATGTCATCATTCAATATCCTTTGTTTCGGAAAATTGAGCAACGACTGACTTAGTCGAATCTTCAGAAACATCATGCCAGGTTTGATCGCATTTGGTAGACGTTGGAAATTCGGCAGCGATGATTTGCTCGTACCATCTTTCATTCTTTTATTTGTTCACTCGGTTCAGTAAGTATAACTAAGTTTTGGTTTATGTATCTTATACGGATCATCCATTTATTACGTTTCGATGTATGATAAATAATTAACATAAGCATCATCCTGAAATTATTCAGATATTTTATTACCAATGCTCTTTGCAGTTACAATTTTCTATCTCGTTTGATAAACGTAAAATATAATTGGAACTTTGCGTCTTGTCCACTGACCCGACATAAATTTGCGTTCGTATCTTATTCGTTGGGTCAACTCTTTGAAAATCTCTATATGGAACGTGACGGACTTTGAGATACTTTGTGTACAAGATCCGACTCTAACTATTAGACAGAGTAATCCCCTCTAATTTAGCGGAAAATCCATTAAATTAATAACGACAACGTCGGCTTATTGATATTCAAACTCCGACGTACGCTATTTTAGACACGGAGCACGAATTCTATGCTTTCCTGTTGTCCTTTAATTTTATAGGAATAGAAAGATACTGCGGAGATTTTAAACAGATCTATAAAAAAAGAAAACTATATTTCGTGCCTGCGCGTCGATATCAAATTATTTTTAAAAAATATTTATCTATCTCGTTTCACATATGTTAAATTTAAAAATGTAAATAATTATATTTACGTAAATATCAAAGAAATATATATCCGAGAAGAATGGTACAAACATTTTAAACGTTATTCTTTAAAAACCATTTTTAAAAGTAATATATCATTTTTATGTCGAGTAATAAACTAACATTACGAATGAATTCCCCCATGAAAGCTTGTACAAATCATCCGATTGAATTATTTCCCACGTTTTCGCGAATATTCCAAATTTCGCTAAAGAATCCAATTAAATTTTCTGTTCAAAGAGTTAATCTTTAAAGCTTCGAAGCATCAAAACCAAGTAAAATTTATGACGTTCATATGCATTTCTATCCGTGTCACAGAGATAATACGCTAATTTTTTTTCCGACATAATTTTTTTTTTCGCATGTTGAATTTCGTTTAAAACAGAAGTTCGATGTTATATCAGTGTTCTCAATCTACATATATGTGTATAGCTTAGTATTATGTAAATGATCTGATAGTATGTAGTCACGTGGAAACATTTCAACGGAAAACATTTTCACATGAAAATCATGCAGGAAGAAATAATGCGTCGAGTATCACGAAAAGAGCTCTAGTAGGAGGGTTACTCCCGTTACGTGCCCAGCAGCAATGTATTGAGCTTTGTGCAGGGAGTGCAATAAGTCTCTATAAAAAGAAAAAAGAAAAAAAACAAATAAAAAAAAAAGAATTTTAGGCTTAGCACCTTGCTTTTGGAAATCGAAGAAAGGTAGCCACGAACGTGCCTCTCGAGGATCAATACGTCATGTGCGGCGGGTGTCGCCGCTTGCTGAATGGTGTCTATACCCTCGCTAGTCATGCTCCCCATGAATCATTTAAGGGGCTTTCCAATATACGTATATTTCACACCGACATTTCTTTCTGCACCATTCTATCGTTGCATATATTTCTGATCTTATGCGACTGTACTCCAAAATCATCATACTCGTGAATATCATAAGATGTTTTCACGTGTAAATAATATTTCTTATTATATCAATTCTTTCTTTACGAAGGAAACTTTTACGTTTGGAATAATAAATAATATCACGTTCGTGTTCCTCGCGTAAAACTTGGACAAACGTATTTCCGGATATATCTGTTTCGTAGTCTGAATGAAGAGCACGTTACACGAGCTTTGAATTTATTTGCAAATTAAAATAAGATCACGTTCTTTGATTGTTAAAATACTCGAATCATCTTCATTCTCTGTATTTTATCTGCGACGTACGTCTGTTTCTCTCTCTCTCTCTCTCTCTCCTCTCTTCCTCTCTCCGACAGACTGCCTTCATTTTCTAGGAACATTCGCGACGACATGAATGTGCAATTAGAGTAACCATGGTAAAATCGAGACTGTGCATTTGTAATTAACTTCGATCGTATGTGTTAACGTTTACGTTAAAGAATTTCATTTCTTTTCGTTCGTTCGTACGTAACACGGATTTGAAATAAAACTTACTTAGCACGCTTCTATACTTTTCTCGTACCTTTATTTGTGTTTCTATAAACGACTTCAGTGATAACAAAGTTTTTGATCTATTTGGGCAGTTTAATTGTTTAATTTCGAAACAGCTATACCTGTAACGCTTCGAAACCTTCTTCTAGTTGAAGGAAGGATGACGAATTGATAAAGATTATTTGGATCCTCGAGAATTTTATTCCCGACAGCTATTTTCATAATTCTCAGTCTATTAGAGCTTAGCAAGTTGAAGGAGGAAAGCACGGAGAATCATTATTTACTATCAAGAGATCTTCACTCTAAAATGAGGACGCAAATTACTCCTCGTTGTACCATTTTTCATTCTTCTCTTTTAATTTAATACTTAATACCATAAATTGTCCATGCTGGAATTGATACCGAGTATAATACATTTTATATCGCAGTACTAATTTTAGAATGAACTTTTCTAACAAAAGTAACTATTACAAAGTAATATGATTATTATCGAGCTGACTATCGCGAAAGGACATTACCTCGTCATGTTTTCATAGAAAGGATATAGAGAATATGAAAAAAGGTTCGTGCAAGACGTAGAATGTTTTCTGTTGCCACGCTTGTTGTGACAATCCGTGAATGTTCGTTGCCACTCAACCGACAGACCTGACACGTAACTCTGCACTGCTGAAAATAGAAATCTACAAATTCTTCTTCTCTTTCAGTCGGCTTATCTGCTTTTCGTTTCGTAATAGTAAAATGATAGAAAATAAAATAAAAAATAAAAAAAAAAATAAAGAAATTATAGAGTGAACTTCTTTATGCGGTTAGATTTAAAAGTTTTCCTATAACGTGCTACTAATCTTACGAATTGTGACTCATCCCTGATCATTAACCTATTTTTATGTATCACGTTTGAAAGAGAATTTGCGTCAATGATACATTTTTATATCCTGCTTCCTTCGAAAACTGATTAGAATCTTGAAATTGTTTCCGCTCTTGGTTTCCCTTTTTACGATATAAAAATGTTCATGATATAAAAAACGAATACTTTAACGTAAGAGCTCGGAAAGTTCCATAAGAAAATTCTTCCATCGTAGCCAGTAAACTTGTATAAGAGCGTTCCAATCTGGTAAGGAAATCACTATCGTTATTATCGATCGTTGTAAATTCAAGAGGTCGGAGGTTTCCTAGTCCCTTTAATCAAGCGAACCTTTAATTCAATGTGGAACCCTATCGTGACAGAGCAGATGCGAAATAAAGATGGTTCCATAAAATCAATCTTGGCAGAGCTCTCGAAAGTGTCGATTGCATATTTGCATTGGTATAGAATTCTTTTGATCAAACATTTGAATAATAATATTACGAAGGGAACGAAAAAAGTAAAATAAAAAACAAAATGAAAAAAATAAATAAATAAAATAAAGACGCGAAAAGCAGTCCATTCAAAGTCGTGGTAGCAAAAGTTGCATAAAAAATTAGTATACTATATTGTATGTGTGCGTGGAAGAGAGTGTAGATCGTCTCGCAGAACCAATGCAAATCCACCCACATGACCCTTCGACAGTCCCTTGCTCGGACGAAGTTCGCCATCGAACTTCCCCCTTTTGTTTTGCGACTCATTCGTAGGCGGGGGTAAGCTTGGGGGGTTCGCCACGTAGGTTTTGGGGTGCTGGCACCCTACCGTGCTAAATCGTCCTTTGTCTCTCTCCTTCTCTTTTCTACGACGAGAACAACGACGGACGACGAAAGTACCGACGGAATATATCGTTCTCGAATCGTACGATGTTCGATAGATAGCTGACCCTTTTTATTTGTAGCAACTTTCAAAGGAACTTTTCGATATGGAAACTATTTTCCATGTTATTACTTTTTTTTTTAACGATATCTTTGTACGAAAAAATTTCGATATATAGTTATAAGGAGTATTAAGAAATACCTACATAGAGATTAGGTGTGCGTGTGTGTATACTTTATGATAGAATTTCAATTAATCGTTATACAAAAAATAACTAATAGTAAGTCTTACAATTTCTTATAAACAGACTTGAATATTTACTTGGTTAAATAGATTTCTACTCGCGTTAACGATGTCGTGAGAATGGTATAGAAGAGTAGATAAACGATAAATACATATCTTTATCACGAAATAACGTAATTTCCGAACGATTCTTTGGTTGTTATCCTCGACCTAAAGTTTTATGTTATTCGATGCTTAACGATATCAACGCTCTTATTAACTCTTTTATTAGAATAAATGGTATATAGACACGCATGAAGATCACGCGATGTTCCTTTATGTTGGATTTTCTCTTATTTTTTGTTGGATTTTCTCTTAGAAAATAGTGATACTATCGAATTTTATAGTATTATCGTATATTGATTTGTAGAATTGTCGCTTGGTTCATTGTCTGTTTTTTATCCAGGTCTTCTTCGATCCTCGACTTACTTCAATTTCAAGTAGTTCGAGTAAGCAGAACCATTCGAGCAAATTGAAGCGATGGAAGAACGATCGTTATTGTTCTATTCGAGAGAACGTCGGCAATTAATCGTTTTACATAGTAAGATATAGGTATAGATCGTTGACAGCACACTTGATTTATGACTCTTCGTTTCTTCATACCGTCCGTTAATGATTAAATAAGTTCTCTATTTTAATAATAACGAGCGTCGTAATATAAAACGTTAACTATATTTGAAACATAAGTATATTTGATATGCATCCACTTTGCATTCATCGTTTAGTCATAAGCAAAGTGTTCTTCAAGTAAAACAAACTTTCGTGTCCTAACTCGTAACTTAATTCAAGTCTCGCCCAACGACATACACGTGGTAAATTGTAGCGGCACGCATTTGACTTGCACTTTCCATTGACATACAAGCGACTATCATCGTATACTACCTATTCTGTGGTTTCATACCACCTATCTCGATATAGATACTTACGTATGTACTATTACAGTCGGTTTATAGTCGACAAACCTCAAACTAATTAATAACTCAAATTGTTAGCTTTGATAGAAGTGCAGTTTGCTCCTAATGAGTCTTCTTTCGTTTGAAAAGTTTTTCTTTGTGTTTGTAATTAATTACCATCAGAACATCAATGAGAAGTAATATAAGAATAATTAAATAGAATAATTATTTGAAAATGTTCGATCTGTTTTTGTAAAAAAATTATTTTGTAATGTTATCTAATTTATCTATTTGTTTAGAAAAAAATATTTCTTGAAACGTATTCAAGTGTGTAGTTAATTGGCTCGCTTGTAGTTGCATTATATGATGTAGATGATTTAGATTGATCACGAACAATAACGAACTATCACGGCGTAATTCGAACCTTTCATACTTGCCATAATAAACATTGGAGGAAGTTTAAATTTTTTACTCACTACTTTTTGAAGTTCTCTGATGGCTCCAAAACACTCGTCCACGTTGTAGGTCGAAATTGAGAAAAATTGATTCGAAATAGGTTGAAAATGAGTCGAGTCAATACGTCTGATAACGCAGGATTGCAATGATGATTCGACAAAAAACTGAAAAGAAGTTTTTATGAAATTTATCGTAAGAAAAAATTATTAATTAAATCGTCGTTAAAAAATTGAAAAAGTAATGAAATCGTGAAAAAAAAGTTACTGCGTAGGAGGCTCCCCTCTGTAGGGGGGGGGGAGACCGTTAGAATGCTGATTTTATTTTCGCAAATATTTTTTCAACGCGACGATGCTCCGACTTACGAATATTTATACGAAGAAAACTCGTTTCAAGGAATCGATTGGTATATAGGAAGAGAGTATATGTTAGAAAAAAATGTATTAATTACCTAAAATTAATGAGGACGATACGGATCTTGTTACGAGCTCTGGTGCCGTCCGAACAAAATGACGTATTTATCGAGAAAACCGTTGGACAAATCCCCCCCCCCCGCCCGCCCCGCCCCCTACCCGTCGCTCGGTATACCATTTTAAGCACACTGCGCATTAATTCCTATACTATTAAGGAACAAAACTTTCGGGAGCCTGTGCATCAAGTGATATACCAATTTTTGCATTTAATATTAAGAAATAAAATGTAATATAAACTCTGAGAGCATAGAAATCATAAGAATTCTCATTAATCGTTATTCTGTAGATAGATTTTAATTTTTTAATGAATTAAGTAACAAAAAAATTTTCGTTAAACATATTTAGAATCTCATTTTACTTACGTAGTACTCTTCACTATTTTCATTGCGAGCGGAAAAAATGAATAAGTAATGAATTAAATAACGAAAGAATCGATCGTTATAGCTTTATATATCTCTTGTAAATATTCGAGAAACATTAGAATTGTATTTAATTTGTTACTTATACTTTATTTACGTTACCTATATTTATATTTATTGTTACTTATATATCGGTTCGATGATAATCGAATATCCCGGGAAATGTTCAGTCGGCTTGAAGAAGATGAAGTTGAAGCAACGAATGTGACGTGAAATAATAATGTTGGAAAAAAGAAGACTTCGATCTGTATATTTGAACACGACTGACATAAAAATTTTGAAAAGAATTATTGTTATAGTGATGTATATAATTTCCTGAAAAATATTTGTTTTTAAAGCCAAGGTAGGCAATAAAAATGAAATTTTCTCGTTCGCTGCTTGTACACAGACATCCAACACATACGCACGAATATCTGGAATTGAGCTCAGCGATCGTAAGCATTCATAGAAATTTGATACGTTTTACTTCTCGAAGCATGATCTTATATGTATATAAATTCTTGGAAGAGGAACTTATTATTTTCATATAGGTTAGAACGTAATATATCCTCTTATTCCCGAAAACAAGTATGAAAACATCGTCCCGTTAAAAATGAATAATACAATGGATAACTGTTATATCTCGTAAGTTTTTATTATAATATTTGTATATGTATATAACATCGTCTTAAAGATTTCATATGAAATTTTAATATTTTTTAGAATCGTTCACATCTATCTACATAGTGTATCAAAAAATTATTCGTTTGTTGTTTACGTGTAGTAAACAATTAATAGCTACTTTCTTCCGTGCTATCGTAATTAAAATGCGTAACGTTTTATTGAATTTAATTCAGACAATTTGTTATTATAATCAAAGATATGCACATGGTATATCCACAGAGACAAATATGTAAATTATGTAAAAGGAGATATCGTGTGCCATCTCGAAATTATCATTAGACTTGTCGTACTAAATTAAAATAGTCATTTAATTGGAAGTCGATAATGCAGATTCATTTTCACAAAGAAGAGAACATTATCGACATAGATCTGCTAGGATCATTTTTATAGCTTATTCTTCCTTTTTTGCCTTTAGATATTCGATACATCAATTCACCATTGTACGGAATAATCGAATTAGGATCGAGTTGGTGGAAAATTTAAACCAAACGGACGCGATATCGTTATATGGCTGCATCCAGGGGGCAACTGTTCGAGTCAATGACTCGTTTAGGTTAAATTTAGAATATCCCTATTTTATTTCTTAAATAATTAATGTTTCTTTTTTTTTCTACAAAATAATCTTTTTTTCATACTTATTTCTATTAGATCTAAAACGATTGAATTAAATTTCTTCATTAAATTCCAAACGAAGAATATGATGTAGAATTTTGTTATTTACGAAACTAGTCGGAGAACTAAAGCGTATCGACGTTTTAAAACAAGAGCGAATTTATACATTATTCATATAAAAGTCTATTTCAAGCGTAAAACTTTTCAAATCTAGTCTGTGTATATATGGGTATATATGTATTTAACTCTCTTGATATCCTAAGTGAAATATTTTGTGAGAGTTGAAATTAAATGGAAGTAAGTGAACGTTTTATTTATTCGACGTTTTTTCAATTGGTCCAAATCTGATAATGTAGTCGTTTGATTAAAAAGTTTTACGCTTTTTTTAATCTACAATATTTCATTCTTTGTCTGTTAATAGTAAACGACAGCCATTCAGAATTTTATATATATATATATATATATATATATATATATATATATATATATATACACACGATTATCCGACAATAGGAGGTAATGAACTGTAGCTGCCTTTTATCGAGAATTTCGCAGAATTGTAGAGCACGTGCCGTTGTTAGGAAAAAAAGTAGACAGTTTTTCCATTATCTTTAAAGAAAAAAGTAAAAGGAGAGAAAGAAGATAAGGAAAATGCGTTATCATTTACGTCGAGATTGAAAAAGAAACTTTTCTTGTCCTGTGATTTTTGCTTCTTATCTACAAGGATACCTTCATCTATACAGGAAAAGAAATGCGTTGACTTCGAACATTCTTTTAATAGAAAGAAAAAAACGACGGCAATAATAAAAGATTTCCAAGCGATCGATCGAAACGATTCAAATCTTTTTGCTTCTTTTTGTCGATGCATCTCTCTCTTTCTTTTCTTTTTCTTCTTTTTATTTTTTTTTTGTTGGAAAAAAATTTCACAGACATGTTTATACATGGGTTTTTCGTTTCTCTTTTCATGAGTGATTCGTCAAAGAAACGCACGTGCTGCTTGGTCATATAGTAGACGAACTCGCTTAAAACACGTATGTATATATATATATATATACATTTGTACATGTACACCCGTTCATATAGATAAAGATATTCTTTTTTTCATTCGCGATATACTACCATGCAATATTCCCGTTCTTCAAGGCAGACAACTTCAAATGATACCCGATGTACGAGAAGTAGGAAATGTACAAGCGACAAAAGAGTAACTTCCATCTAGTGCTTTTCAAAAGCTCACGCGTACAAGCTTTTTATTATTTTTTTTTAATTCCTCCTCTTATTCTTCTTCGTCTTCGTCAGCATGTCTCTTTCATTTTTTTTCTCTATCCCATAAGTTTTAACGTTTCGAGCTTCGAGAATGAGAACGTCTATTATAAAATAAAATATAAATGTCAAAACTCCTCTGTCTGTTATTATGTACGTGAGAGATTGCGTTATGGATAACGCGAGAAACGGAAGTAACGTCAATTGACCCACTTATGATAGGAAATACAGGATTGTCCTTCTCGTCTTTACGATTCTCTTAGATTAAGCAGACACATTGGCGACTCTTGTTTCTCTCTTTATCTCTTTCTCTCGAGAGAAAGAATAAAATCCTTATCTTTTTTCCAACCCTCGGTGATTTATGCTTGCGAATTGCGTATCCTTTGATTTCAAGTAACGTGACAAGGAATAATCGTTTTGCTATTCTCATTCTTTAAATGGTTAGTTCGTATGATAATTCAAACTCGTAGTAAAGTTTTGAACTCGTTAATCAAAGTTTCGTTTAAAGAGTCGATATGTCCTTCTTCGTATTATGAATGAAACACACGTGTTAGACGTCAAACTTTTCAAACTAATCATATCGTTTACATTCCTCGTGGTATTTAAAATGATAGATTTAATTGATCGACAATTGGCATTAATTTAAAATTAAAAAAATATGATAGCAAACAATGCTTTTACTTGAAACACTGAAACGAACGATTCTGTTTGATCTTTTAACGTCGTTAAAGGTGTTACAATTAACAATTTCACGAATAACGCGAATTGAAAGAGCTTACGGTGACAAAGATGTGAATAAGAGTGGGAGAGTAATGTCTCCCAGCTTGATGATATTTTTGAGATGAACGCGTTGTGATACAAACAAGCTGGTCGTTGGTAGAAAGAACACGAAATAAATGCACTCGTTTCTAAAGCACACAAACAAAGAGAGAAACGTGCTATACGGTGGATATGGTGGAAACTGCAGAAAAGCTGCTGGAAGGTAAATCGATACAACGGTCCACGCAGCATCCAAGACTTCGTCGGCCCTTCGTCTCTAGTTCTTAACCATCTTCTTTCTCTCTCTCTCTCTCCCTCTCTCTATCTTTCTTTCTGCCTTTGCCTCTGCCTTTGCCTTTGCCTCTTCTCTATATACTTCTCTCTCACTCTCATGGGGCTCCTTCTACCGATGGGAATGGAGTGGTACTTGTTCTACAAACTTTGTCACGATGGAGCTCGTTAGAACCGTTTCTCGGCGTCTCACCGTGATCACGAACGATTCTTGTAAAACGAAGAAATTAAATGATTTTCATGAATTAATTAACACTTTCTTTAACGACAAGTACCAAGTGCTTATCGATTAATCTTTAATTGCATTGCTCTTCTTTTTTTTTCTTTCTTTTTTCTTTTTCTCTTTCTCTTTGGTTTAGTTTATATACCCACAATATTTTACTTTAAATTATATATAATATAGATTCGAATTTATA
The DNA here is from genome assembly GCF_905475345.1 of Vespula vulgaris. Lineage (NCBI taxonomy): Eukaryota > Metazoa > Arthropoda > Insecta > Hymenoptera > Vespidae > Vespula > Vespula vulgaris. Next base: position 2,160,735 of record NC_066600.1, on the reverse strand, counting down.
TTCCATTTACACAAAGCTCCATTCAAAAGCATCCACTCCATTCTGTCGTTCATCAGTTATGCGTTGGTACAAAGCGACCTCGTTATAGCGGCAAATGATCGTGGTAATGCGATTAACTGGCAGCATCGAAGGGCACATCGCCGCAACTCGCTGTCGAAAATCACTGATCTGATCTCTGAAGGTCATTTCCGGTTGATCTAACGACTTGAAAGCTCTCAAGTGCATCTAGAATGCATCACGTTGCAAATGGATTAATCTGTAACTATAATCGGTCGTATCGAATATTAGTGAACTCGTTTTTCTCTTCTCGTTCTCCTTCTATTTTCTTTACATTTCATTGAACTTTCAAAAGGGTTCAAGCGATTTAAATTTCGAACGATACACATTTGAAAGTGGATCATATTTCTTTGAAGATTCATATGCACATCGGATCGAGTTTAGACAAAAAGCAAAGTCAAAAAGCATCGCAGCAAGCCCCTTTTTATCCTCCCCTAACCGTCCTTTTTCTTCCTCATCTTTAACGCAACTCTCTTTTCCTCCCTTTTTGCCCTTTACGTATGTACTTGTCTCTCGTACCTTTTCCGTTATAACGTGTTCCTTGCTCTTTTTCGGTTTCGCATGGCCCTAAGCAATGTCTGAATTTGCGTATTATTCTTACTCCATTGTGAAATCGGAAGAAAAAATTCGAAAGACGACACGTAATTTTACTTTCATACATCTAACTTTCTATCGAGTTAGATGAATTTCTAAGACGTTTTATCGATTTTCTTTTCTTTTTTTCTTTTTTTTTTCGTAAAGAAATTACGTTAGAGATAAGAAAATCAGAGAAAACATTTGTAAATAAAATAAAAAAATAAATTAATATATAAATAAAATAATTATTTTTTTGTTTTATATAAGTTTTTGTCTTTTATTACAGGGTGACGGTACTCGGAGTCCTATTGGGAATCCTTCAATGGGATCGCAGTGTTATGTGCATATTTCTTCTATGGGAATACATATTAGGCTATCTCGTACTTTTCATAGTTTCCATGGTGGTCGAATTTTCAATCTGTTTCCTTGCAACGAGAGGCAGCATTCTAGACACTGCGATGAGGGCACCGATGCAATACATACTTTATATTCGCTTATGTAAGTACTTATTAAAGAAAAATATATTTTATGCATGTTACATTATATCTGTTTTACATGAATGATAATGAAAAACATCGAGTTTATTAGTATATTCATTAACTAGCATTGTATATACACACATCTACAGGATATTAAAAGAAATATAACTTGAAAAGTTTACCTCGGCCAAGATCAATGTTTATATTCATGTTGGCAAACATTGTTTACTCGTCTTATCGTCTGTCCTTTAAGTTTTGAATTTCTTTTGTGATATCCCCTGTTAGAAGTCATTCAGTTAAAGAAAGAAAACAGTTCGTAGTTTGGCTTTGGTACGTAAGGACCTACACGAAGATGACATCGTACGATCGAGAAAGGTAAAAGAGAATATATCAAGAATTTTATAACTCGTTTTCCGTGCTACGAGAATTGGTGCATTGTATTAATATCTTGACATTACACGTTGACATTTTCTCTTATCTATGTCACAGAGAGATCAGACATTTTATTGGCTCGATCACGTCTAGAACAAAGATTTATCTACATCAGATCATTGTAATTATTGTGTCGTGTCTTTGTGTCGATGTCGTGTCTTTCAAATCACATTTAACTTTTCTACTTTCTTGATTGATTGATGAGAAAGGAAAACGTATTACGAATCGTTAAACGAAAAATTCGTGGCACGAGCTTCTTACCTTTGCCGATGCTTGGAATCTCCTCAGGGCAACGGAGCGAATATTAATAAGGACTCGGCTCTCCACCCTTAAGTTCTTCGACGTAATAAACGATCACTCATGAGGGGAGAGAATTTTTTAGGCTTAGGGAGAAGGAAACGTATATGCGTGATGATTGCTATGATTCGAGCACGCGAAAGACTTGAAAAAACGAGAGATTTATGTTGTTTCGGTGATATATCAACGAAACGTTTTTTTTATTTGTTTTTCTTTTCTTTCTTTTTTCTTTTCTTTTCTTTTCTTTTTCTCTCTCGACTAACTTTGAGTTCCGTTAAGCACACATTTATTCGTCTTAAAAATCAATGTTACTTCGATATTCTCTTTTTCTATTTCATTAAATATTTTCGAGAACAGACTGGAATTACTTCGTTTGAACTATCTTACGAAAAGAGAGATGGTACTGCAGTATCAACGGATTTGGAACGAGTCCAACGATGTGGTCTGTTATTTCCCAAAGAAAATCTCTATGGTTTTGGTTGGAAAAAATTCGATGACCTTTCCGAGCACGTTCGACTGATTGGTAGAATCGTTATGGTGGTTGCAAACCCTCGCTAGCTTTTTTATTTTCTATTTTTTTTTTCGTCGTTTCACATACGAATATAGCTATACTGATCTTTTTTTTTATTATTACATATTTGTTATACGATATTTTAAACAAAAGGTTATTAAAATTCTCTTTATATAAATGTATACATGTGTTTAGCTAACTTATAAGACGGTAAATTAGGTCAAATGCATTTCTTTCGAAGCCGCTTAGCGTTTGTTCGTTCTTTCGTGTTGGACGGATTACTCTCTCTCTCTCTCTCTCTCTCTCTCTCTTTCTTTCTCTTTCTCAGAGGTAGAAGAGATGCTTTTGTCGTAAGCTCCATCGAGTTTGATGTTAGAAGAAAGCATTGCCAATACCTTCAACCTTATCCACCGTAAAGTTACGACAAGCACATCGACGCGAGCACGTCATTCGTTTCCTTTTCATCGAACAAAGGTCGAGCCTTCGATATTCCAACAATCGTTAAATAATATACTAGGCTTATTAACAAAACTTGTTCTGCGAAATTTCAATATAAATATCATGTATAATTTATTTTTTCAGTCCTCTTATTGGTAGAAGCAGGATGGTTATGTGCAGGAATAACTTGGTTAACAAGATTTTATCAAACCTGTCCCGTGGACCAAGCCAAGGATGTGATGCTGGGTGAGTCCATTAGATTGACGAAAAATTTCTTAGGAATGTGATTTATATATATCGTTTATGAAATTATAAATCGCGCCTGCCAATAAGCAACGTTTCGTACATCGTTGATAATTACGTCAGCGAGCGCCATCTATTAGTAAAAAACTTTTTAACTCTTAGAGGTTAGTAGGCAACCGCTAATCTTTGTTCGTGAATGTACAAATGTGTTGCATATCGTAAGGGTTAAGATAATTTTCTTTTCAAGTAGATAGCGTTTGGCAACATAATTGTTGACAATATATAAAAAAAAAAATTGATAAGTAAATAAATAACTGATTGATAATTTAAAGTAAAACAACGAACTAGGTATATATCCAATATTTTTTTTAAACATTCGCAAATAATCAGTAACAAAAATTTTTTTTGAAGTATTCGATATCTGACTCGTTTTTGGAATACTTATTATTTTTCGAATTTTATTTTTTCTTTTTTTTTCGTTCTTTCGCGCTTTTAAACGTACCGCAGAGATCGAAAACGAATCGCTAGTACGTAGGAACTAGTTGAAAAATTCATGGACTCGTAGGTTTGGTGATATCGAATTGGTGTGTGTTGGCGTCGGTGATGGTGACGGTATGGTGTACGTACGACGCCGCCGGCAGATCCTGGGTGAAAATGAAGAAATATCAACGTAGCATGAGGGAGGCGGAATCGAGGAGCGGTAGATTACACTATAAACGCAGCGGCAGCAGAAACCGAAATTGGCGACAACGGTAACTCCCTCTTCTCTTTCACTTCTCGAAATATCCATCAACGATCTTCCGTTTTTTATTACTTTCCGTCAAACAATAGATACGATCGTGAATGTTGTAGAATTTTTTGTAGATCTATCATCGAAGAATAGAAAAAGATAAAACAAAAAAAAAAGATATAGTTTTATCGAATAGTTTTGTTATATAGAAATCTATATTTGGAAGAATATCGTATTCTCCTGCTTTCTCAAGCTTTCATTATTCACGCTATACTTTTAAAAGCAGTCTAGCTCTTATCTTTTCCAGTGACTAGGTATTTCGAAGCGATCGATCAAAGCCTATATGAAGATACATCATTACCCTTCCGATACGGAGATACTTGATGATATTAATAGCTTAAGATAGATACATTTTTTCGTTTCTACCAGAGTGGTGGAAAAATTGTAAACAAATTTTTGTCGACTAGATATATTTTCGTTTTGTTTCATTTCTTTTTTCTTTCTTTCTTTCTTTTTTTTTTTTTTTCTTTTTACAGAAAAGTTATACGTGCCTATCAAGATAGCTGGGACAACAGATGCAGATTGTTGTTTTGTTGTATGGGAAATTCCGATCGAAGTAGAGTAAGTAGTATCGTTCGTTGTAAAGAAGGAAACGTTCGATAATTCGCTAAAGAAGTATTCGTGTTTCATAGAACTCTTTCGCTGACATCGCCAGACTGTTGAGCGACTTTTTCCGTGACCTTGACGTGGTACCATCAGACGTTGTGGCCGGGCTGGTGCTTCTACGAAAGTTTCAGAAAGTCGAAAGAGAACTGATAGTAAAGCAAAAGAAAAACGACACGTATGAGTTCCTCTCAGGCGTACCAGTAACGCCTCGTACTAAGTTTCTCTCCTTGACCGAGGACGGCGATCTGGGCCATTTCCAGTTGGCCATTCATTATATGCACTTCGCTCTTGCTGCCTACGGTTGGCCTATGTTCCTCATTAATCATTCTACGGGACTCTGCCAGTTGTGCACGAGGTAATCCTTTCGCGAAGATCACGTCCTAAGCGTTCGGTATACCCGGATATTAGACGTGATCACTTATTCGAAGTTGACCAATCCTCTTTTTAACGATCGTGTGTAATTGAAACGACTTTACTATACGAAATCTTAATCGTAGTAATAATTTACCGATCTAACATCTCATTGAATCGATAAACCTACCGGAAAATTTACCTTGATCTCGATTATACAAATTTATACATGCGATGGTTCATAATTAAATGCTATATTGTTTAAATACAATCGTGAATCATATTCGGCAAAATCATTTCCCTTTCAGATATGACTAGCTGAATTCGTAACGAAATGACATTTATTTTTTTCTATTTATCTTTCAAGGTTAAGATGCGCTTGCTTTCCGTGTGGCAATCAGGAGGATGAAGCTACGATAGTGGAAGATAACTGTTGTCAATGCAATTATACGGCTCTAAGGCAAATGGTTAAAGTTGGCGAGGTCGAAGTTGTTTATGCGACCTTTCATGTGGACGTCGGGGAAACACCATTTTTCGTAGCGCTCGATTACACGAAAAAAAAGGTTTTCCTTTTTCCCCGTCGTAGTTTTACTCATTAAATACGAACGCACAGTAAAAACTTGGTTCTTTTAACTCTTTAAAAATCGCTTAAATTCGTTTAATGAATTTCATTAAAATTCTCTCGAAAATCTTGTCGTATATCGCTTGACTTTTTACTTTCGGCAAAAAAATAATTGTTATTAATATCGTAACTATCTTCGTGATTCTTTCGTTTTAACTTTACACTTTATCTTAACTACATTTAACTATCTAACTGTCTCATTTTTTTCGTTGTCTTTTTTCTTTTCCCAGGTTGTCATTAGTATACGAGGAACGCTCAGTATGAAAGACGTTTTAACAGATTTAAATGCGGAAGGCGAAGTGTTACCATTAACCCCACCGAAAGACGATTGGCTAGGTCATAAGGGTATGGTTCAAGCCGCAGAATACATACGCAAAAAGCTTCAAGAAGAGAACATTATCGCGCGAGCACTATCGAAGGTACAAAGCTAAAACGCGTGCGGCCTAGTTCCTTCACAATCGATAGCGTTTCCTGGTATAAACGTTTGCACAATTTCATGTAGTAACGCCTCAAATGATTAGATGTTCGATCATATGTATACATAGCTATCAGCAGCAGATCAGCCGATAAACGCGAATACGTTCGTTTTCAAAATCAGTTTCTTCCTTAACAGGATCCTTCGAGAGGTACCGATCAGTTTGGATTGGCATTGGTTGGTCATTCTCTTGGTGCAGGCACCGCAGCGATACTTGCGATTTTACTTAGGCAAGAATATCCGGATTTGATATGTTTTTCTTTCGCACCACCCGGTGGATTGCTCAGTATGCCAGCTCAACAATATTCTCAAGAATTTACGACGTCCGTGGTTGTAGGGAAGGACGTTGTCCCTAGACTAGGATTACGACAGATGGAAAGTTTAAGGGCCGACCTTATCAATGCGATAAAAAGGAGCGTCGATCCGAAGGCACGTTCTATATAATTTTTTTTTTATTTTTTTTTTATTTTATTTTATTTCTTTTTTTTTAAGAAAGAAAGAAATCTCTTTATATATATTTTAAAATCAAATCCATGTGTCTCTAGAATTGACAAAAAAAAAGAAGCTATATTTCATATCCTTTCTCCTTCTTTCTTTCTCGTTTTTATACGTCGATTGTATCGAATTTATACGTCGTATCGAACGTTCCTTTCAGTGGAAAACGATAGCTTGTTCGGTAATGTGTTGCGGATGTGGCTCGACACCAACATCGGCGGCTAATATGGAGGCTGGTGGATGTATCAGCGAGTATCAGAGAGACAAGGATCTGGCACGATCTCAAGCGATCATACCTATGGATTCGAGTATCGCATTGACCTTGCATAGGCCGCTCTATCCACCTGGTAGAATTATTCACGTAGTTCGACATCATCCTAATAAGGGCGAGTAAGTGCCAGATATTCTGCGAATTATTTTTTTTCTGCCTGATTACGATTAAAACATTTCATTATTCATTAATCGTTTATTGAATTAAATATTGCACACAGCCAACATTGGCCTGATCTTTCTTGCGTGACTTTAGTGATAACAAAAACATATCACGATCGAGCTCAATGAAAAATTCGAAAAAGCTAACGAAAGATTTTTTTTTTTTATTTTTAGGAAAAAGTATGAATCACGGTGGAGGTACGTTTGTTTGATTATTTGTATTTTCAGGACTACAGTGGGTATTGCATCTTGGAGATATGTCACAGTGCGCATGCATCTTGAGTCCATGTCCTATAATCTTGTTTATACGATGCACCCTATTTGATCCTTTCGTTTCAGGTTTAACGATCACACTGATTTAGAGAGAAACATTCATTAATATAATAATGCATGAAAGATAGGAGCAGGAAAGCGTTACGATTATCGACTAATGTGTAGTAGTATATGATTTGCGTACCTCTCGTTTGTTTCTAATAGTAATTCGTTATAAAATCCGATCTTTAACAGAGTCTTCGGAGAGTTTGATATTCGTTAACTGCATGATCCTTAGATAGACAGAATTTAGCATACGTTTAGTCGAGTATCAGTGTATGGCTTAGTCCTCGTTCTTACCTTATAAAATGCAATGATGCATCATCATAAAATAAGAAAACAAAACAATATAAAGAAAATGATTATACACACACACACACACACACACACACACACCTATGTTTCATGTAAATGTTTTCGATGTCCCGATAAGATTTGTTTAGAAAAGTAAGCCGAGAGACGTCTGTTGGAATTTCAGGCAGGTGTTGTCTAAACGCGAACCAGTCTATCAGGCATTATGGGCAGGACCATGTGACTTCGACGAGGTGTTGATAAGTCCAGTGATGATACAGGACCACATGCCGGATAGCATGCTGAAGGCTTTGAATAAGGTAAGCCAGGCCGACTCCATTATAGTCGGACAGATAAAAAAAGCGCAGCATTCTCCGGCTAGTCGAAGTCCCTCTGTAAAACTGGGCCATTACGAGCCTCTGGAAGAAACTATGGACGATCCTGATATTACGAAGGAAGAAGATCTTGTCGTACCTGTAGTAATCAAGATCGACGATGGTAGTTCTAATCGAAAACAAGTACACTTTGCTAATCCAGAGACTAGTGAAAATTCTGCATCTTTTGTCGTCGATGTGGAGGTGTACGAACGGAAGGAAACGCAGCCTGGATCTTATTAAAAATGTGCTTTTCGATCGATTTGCTTATTGACTTTTGATCGAGTATTATTTTTATTATTATTGCTGCACAGTCTTTAGGAGTTAGAGTGCGTCGTTTCGTCTCTTCTTTTTCTCTGTGCATTTGTACGAATTCGAATTCTTTTCTCACATTATTACTTTCATTTGTCTGTCTAAAGACAATAATTACCAAAGAGAGTGGTAGTTTATCTGGAATGAATTAGAGTAAACCAAAGCTTATCTAGTTTACTGTACACGATATATGTGCGTTGCTATTCGTCCAATGATTAGGAACGATTTTTTTATTTATAGTCGTGCTTCCCTTATCAAGTAAGAATAAATCTCTTTGATATGTTTTTCATAGAATTAGGATTATCCAGATCATCCTGGTTGCGTCGTACTTGTACATACATACATGCATACATATCTACTTCGAGTTATCGAGAAATGTAGTATATTTGCTTTTTTGTACATAGATAGATATAGGGATACATATTGAATGCAAGTTTGTGAATTTAATAGAGTCTTACCAATAAAGCGCGTATATACATATTTAGTCAAATTAATAAAATCATTTGACAAATAAGCATGTTGCCTGATAACGCATGAATTATTGATACTTTTAAATAATAATAGATTCATACTCTATCTACGGGTAAACAATTTTTTCCCTTCATCTTCTTAACTCATTAGCTTCTTAGCTTTTATAAATTACATTCAAAACGACCGATGTATTATGAGTACGACAAAATAATGAAAACGATTTTAGACGAAGTACTTTACAAAACGAATCAAATATATTTGGTCGATTTGATTGCAATGAAAGATTGCTTTTGTATAGTCTGCACTGTGTACGCTATTTTTATCAATATACTTGATGCCATCGAAATTATCGTTCTTGTTGATTCGTGGAACGAAATTTCCTAAAATTTCTATGTGTAATTATTATAATTTATTGACATTCTCCAACTTTAATTGGCAAATAGGTCGCAAATATCACTACTATTATTTTAATATTACATTCACACGCTTGTAGCTTTTAGCTAGCTTCGTAGTCTAACGTACATCGCTTTTTCTATTCAGTTTAATAATCTTTATTTTACGATTCCTTCTTTTTTTTCGTAGAAATTCATTACTCGACAATTATTTACTTCTATTTACAAAACGCTTGTTAACAAACACACGCATACACACATGTACACACATATACATATATCTATCGTTACGAAAAAAGACGAGGAAGGAAAGTTGCCAAGATCCGATTTGTTTGAAAGTCTTCGTAAAAAGGAAAGAAAAATCTAAGGTCGATGTAGGAAATAAATTCGAACATTTGTATATCTCTCTTGTCAGTCTCTTTCGAGTAACTAGCGAAAGGATAGGATAATTTTCAATAGGGGAGGAAGGTGATAGAGCCAACGGAATGACAGTGGCTTGAGGGTGTGTGGTGTGGATTAGGTGTCAGCGTGCAGAAATCGGAGCGGTACCGTGGATGCCAATGCAGCTGCCAATACAGTCGCAGATGCGATCGACGATGCAGCCGATGGTGCAAGTTCGCGTGCAGCTTCGCGTACATCTCTCGAGCTAGATGTAGCAACGTACAGGAGAGCATCCGATCAACGACACGTCGTACTCCATCATCAAAATACTTCGACGACACGTGGCCGCGACGCCGACGCCAACGCCGACGCCTATGCCACCACACCCTCTTCCTGCCACGAGACAAGGTATTAAAACAAAACGACGCCTCTCTAGATATTTGCAATCTTATTATTTTCCTTCTTCTTTTCTTTTCTTTTCTTTTCTTTTCTTCTCTTTTCTTTTCTTTTATTTCCTTTTCTTTTCCATCTTCCTTTCTCTTCCACATTATTTCCCTTGCGCATCACCCTTCGTGATGGATCACTGTGGTGATTACCTTAGATATAAATATATTTTATCTTCTATCCACTTCTTTCTATTTCCTCATAATATATACCTATACAAAATGATAGAAACTCTTATTATTCGAATGATTTTATTTTATTTTATTTTATTTTTTCGATTGGACATTATTGGTATCTTTGAAGTCACCAAAGAAGTTTGTTCACAATCCACGTTCGTTTCATAATTATCCCTATGCAATTTTCACATTGCACGTTTATACGATTCACGATTATTATATATCGCGGGTTTTCACTATCATCTCGTTACGCATAATTCACAGTGCATATCCTAATGACTTTTCCACTTTCCATTTTCATGTAGTTATACACACACACACACACACACACGTGTATTTCCGTAAAACTCGTTAGTTTGTACGCAGACAAGTATTTATAACGATGTGTCTGTAAGGTTGCAGTGAGAGAGGGGTTTTTTGTCGAGAGATAATCATTTTTAGTTTGGACGACACTACTTTCACTGGACATGCATGTTCATCACGCATAGAGTAATATATCCATATCGCCATTGCATTTTTGAGTAGAACGAGTTAAAGTGAATCGTATTTAAAATGATTATATTATTATTATTATTAAATGACATTATATTAATGTGCGGGCTTTTACGCGAACGTGAGAAAAAATGTAGAAATATACCATTTCATACTCCATCGTGTTTCTCATAGCATCGTTTGTTTTTTCGAAAGAATGTCTTTAATTTCTCGATGATAAGACGAAAGAAGAAATATTAATGTTATTAAATACATACGATTTTTTGTGAATACATTTAAACGATTCACTTTTATTTGATCATACTCTTAAAAGTATTTTACACAAATGCATGTGTGGAGACATATAGTACGAGCTATATATTTTAGTGATTAATAATTCGAACGTTAGAAAATAATTAGTACTTTCTAATAGTTATAATCGAAATTGCATTGAAGTAGAAAATGAAGGAGAATTTTTTACAAGATTATTACGAAAAAAAAAAATTGTTACACGCGAAACAGAAAGATGTTTGATTTACAGCCCAGAGCAAGTTTATCATTTTCTACGAGCCGAGTTAATCATCATAAAAATCCGTTCATACTCCACTCGTAACATACCGTTCAAGCATCATGCATCGATCCTTCAGTCCTGTTTTACTATTACCACAATATCGATGTCAATCCGATTTCTTTTCGAGAACGTCTGCGAATGTTATTATCCCATTGTGCAGAATCATCTCTGTTACCTATCAAAGAAAAAGATCGTCATGCGAGCACTCGAAATGTGTGTCTGTGTGTGTGCGAAGAACGAAGAAAAGAAAATTTGATTTCGATCGATTTTCTTCGATTTTCGCAACACAGAGAAAGAGAGAGAGAGAGAGAAAGAGAGAGAGCTCGCGACGTTCATAAAAAAGAGAAAAGAAAAAAAAAACAAAATAAAGAAGGAGTACTAGCAATCGTACAGGATAACATGGAAAAATGGCGTATGGATATGTCAGGTTGTAACAACCCTGGGACCAGCAAAGCCACAGCGTTTGGCATCTGGACACGCTTCGTCTGCTGAACCATCGGAAGTCCGAGAAGTTGTGGAGGTCCAGGAGCTAGAGATCGAGCAAGAAATGAGGGCTCTTCTCTCACCTTCTACTCCGGTCAAATGCCAGAGCAATAATCTAGCTGGGACACCACCTCACAAGCTTTGCCTCGAGACGAGCTTTACATCATTGCAGAGTCCGACGGAATTCCCACAAGCTGGTCGAGAACTCAGCGTTGACTCCAGAGGAATACCATGGGAATACGTCAGCTTGGCCAGCGACTTGCTCAACACACCACGACCAGATGATAGTAAATTGTAAGGATCCAACAGAAAGTCCCTATCTCGAGTGATTTCGAACGAGGATCTTTCGAAGAATCTACTCTACCTAGGATTTTAATCTAATTCGCGAGCCATTTCAAATTCCTTCTTTCGAAGAATTTTCATTTAACTTCGATTTAAATAAGATTTAAGGAACTTAATTTTCGACTTATCATTAGTGATATCCCTCTGAACAGGTACGATAACCGACAGATTGGATTATAAACTTGTCAAAAACTATTATACACCACGAGTCAAGGAGAATTCATCTCTCACGCTTTTTCGTTCGTACTTCATCGAACGCGCTTATCTCACTTCATTTCAACACGCGACATACATTATCACTGCTTTCTAATATACTCGAGGCACACGAGTAAATCACAGCACCTTTCGATCATTAAGAATTATTTGCAATTCGTAATGGGATAGACGATGATTAAGAACGATCGTGGGTTAAAGGGAAACATCTTTCGTGATTTCTTTTTCTCTTTTTTTTTTTCTCTTCTTTTTTTTCTTTTTCTTTTTCTTATACTTTTTTGATCATTCGTTTTATTCCAAGGAAGATGCTTCTCGTTTAGATCGAATCGTAACATAAAGTATCCTCGCTCTTGTTGTTCCGTCATTTATCTTTTTACTCTTTCATTCGTAAAGATCGAATCGTCGTGGAGATTGGGAAGATGTCTCTCGTACCGCACCCCTTGCCACCCCCGAAACATTGTCCGAGACATCAAGTAATCCACCCTCACCCATACCACCGCCAAGACCAATGAGACGCACACCAAAGATTCCGGGAAACTTGTCAACGGCGGCGGACGACCTCAAAAACAATCTCCACTTTGCTATGCTCTCGGCGAAGAATTACTTTCTGAGGGAGGAGAATATTGGAAGTAATAGCAGTAGTGGTAATAGCGAAGCAAGCTACGAAAGTGCCAAGAGTTTGACAGCTGATCTTCCGCCGCCTGTACCAAGAAGAAGGGATTCGGTTATCGTTAGAAGGTCCTTTTTAAAACACAAAAAATATTTTCCTGTTGATTTAATAGATTGATTCTGATCAGATCTTCAAGAAATTCATTGTAACTTTTTCTTTTTTTTTTTTCTTTTTTTTTCAGAGAACAAAGAGTATGCACGGCTGCATGTTGTAGAGATGATCTATCGGAAAATTCGTCCACTCGCGCGTCCTCTCATTCCTCCAGAATTTCACGTACGTCTCATCATGTGCAAGTAGATTTTCCTGAAGGAGATAACGAAACGAACGGATCTAGTTTAGATTTCTTCGAGGCTAAGGTACCAAAAGCAGAATATTTCTTCTTCATTCAATTTCATTGTAAAATATTCTTGTTCGAACCGTTTCTTTCGAATTTCCGATCGTTCTTTCAGGGTTCATCAGGTCAACGTGATAGCAGTAATGATGTGTTTCTTAGCGTTAGAAGTTCTCCAGAATGTAAAGGCTTAATGGCACCTGCCACCGATCTTGGTGCCGAATGGAAAAGAAGATTCGACGTTACTGGTTTAAGTGGTGATGCATCTTTGCCTCTTCTTCGTGGTCTTTCGCCTACTCCAACTACCGCACAACACAGTTCTTCGCCGTTCTTTAATGCTAAGCGAAAGAAATATGTTTATCCTATTACGTTGATGGGTCGAGGCGAAAGCAGCGTCTAACAAAACAAATAAGAAAAAAAAAAGAAGAAGGATGATCTACAATTTTTACAATAACTTTTCTAGCCTAATCGAATAAAGAAAGGTAATTTTTCGAAAGGTCTGTTTATCAGGTATCGCCTTATATATATATATATATATATATATATATATATATATATATATATATATATATAAAAGGAATCATCGATGGCAGCTGTTCAGAATGAAGATTAAACGAAACTTGTGCCAATATGATCGATCGCTTCAAATTTCTTTAGAAATACGCTCTACGAACGATTAGATTTTTAAAACAATGACAAATCGATTAGAATATACGCTTAAAGAGTAACATTGATTTATCGACTTAATAATCGAATGACAAATATTATTAATAAACAGTGTTAGGCAATATATATTTGTTTGAATTAATGATTGCAATTAATTTTTATATTATATTTATTAATGATTGCAATTATTTAATTATCACTAGAAATTAATGATAAGTGAGATGAAAGTATATACGGAATATTTTGTCAATGACACGAGTCTACAGAGTAATTCGTCAATGATTTAATGTATCTACGGAGAAGTTTAGTCAATGTACGAGTCTACGAAGCAGAGTTCGTCGATATGTGAATTTTAATCATACGATTCACATCGGTGTATAAGTAAACATTTAATCATTAATTGCAATTGATAATTAAATATTTCAATTGCGAATCGTTAATCGTTAATTGAATTAAATATTGACCAACACTGTGTTAATAAATCTTAAGAAGCGATGATGTGATTAACACGAACAGTTTTACGTTTAAATGATATCTTTTCTCTCTCTCTTTTTTTTTTTTTTTACATACATTTTATATCTTTCATAAAATTACAGATGAAACGTGAAAAAAAAAGAGACTTTTTTAATAAAAGTCAATAGTTTAATTATCATCCATTACTTCGAAAAATTTAATTTTTTTTCGAGGATGCATTATAGATCATTTATAGATTATAACTATGGTGAGAATGTTTGAACGAGATAATAAAAGGAATATAATATGTTCGATAAAAACAATATTTAAGATTTGTACAAAGAGAAACATCTTGAGGTTCGTGGTTAGAAAGTAAGAAATTTGTTTCGTAAGTCAAACTACGCGCCATGCGTAAGATGACACTGGCCTATCGAATATCGATATTTCTTGTTAGAAAATTAGGAGCAAATTCATTTTGATACATTTCTAATAACAATACCTTTGTGAACTAGCAAAGAATTATTGCATTTATATATCTTTATGTAAATTATCATATAGATCAAACGATTTCTTATATTTCAACTATAAAATTATATATATATATATATGTGTGTGTGTGTATATATATATATATATATATTTCTTATTTTCTTTTAGGTTAGAAGAATAACAAAAAAGAACATTCATCTATTAGTGATTTTTCATACTTAACATGTTTATAAGATCAAAAATAGGAGAAAGGAATTAGTATACTATGATATTAAAAATGAACACACCATGACACACAAGGTAGATGATGCATTATCAAAGGTTATAAAGTCTCTCATGGCAATGTTTTTAATAATAAGAATTTAAACATTGTACTTGTGTACAAAGTAGATGAAACGCGTATAACGCATATAATTCTAGTCAATATGGGATATATTTAGAAATATAATATTTATGGACTTAATCAAAGTCATACATATAGAATATCTGTAGAAAGATGCTGTGCAAAGTTGATTTTGATGTGTAATGAAATATAATAATTTATAAGAAATAAAAGAATGAAAAGAGATATCAGTTGGAAATTTGTTTGGATACATAAATATGTTTTTAAAATAAATAACTCGAATATCTTGGTAAGTACATGGAAAGTTTTATTTCATCATTCATTCATTTGATGTGCATATCATATTAAAGTACAAATTCAAATATATATATATATAATACAACATATTTTTTTTATATTAAAAAAATGATAAATGACAAATTCAATATATATACATATAAATACAATCAATGTAAACAATGCAATTTTCTAATTATGTTTAATGTTTTATTGTATCGCTGTTGCCCATGGAGGAGTCATAGGTTGTGGATTTTGCAAATAAGACATTACAACAGCAGATATGGATAACATAAAATTGCTAAGTATATGTTTAGTACCATCACTGACTCTAGAATTGGCAAAACTAATACAAGAACAATAAAGAGCTAGCCAAGCGCACCATTTCAATCTCATCATTAAACCACACATACTGAAGATTATTCCTAGTATATTTATATAGTCTGGTATGGAATCATCTCCTGGTTGTGCTTGATTACTTGATACCGCAGGTTTGTATCGAATTTCCTTCTCAGGACGTCGTGGATCTGAGAAACTATTCATTCTGAAATATTATAAAAATAATTTATGCATAGAGAAAAACGTTAGGTTATATTAAATCACAAGTGAAAATACTTACATAAATATAATATTATATCTATATAAAATTATAGAAAATAAAAGAGATATAGTGATTATCAAAAATCAATGCTTATATTTAATTATTAGTAAAATTAAATAAGTAAGACAAATCTTAACTAGTTAGAAACTAATCAGTACTGATCGATTATATATCGATCAGATGTGTATAGAACGTGTGTAAAACGATATCTCGAAAATTTAATATCAATTTCTATCACTAGTGGCGCTACTATCTTCTGGTAACTCGTAATGTAAAACGTGATAGTGGAACGCTGAGTCCGAAAAATTAAACTCGGAACATTTGATTATTAGAAATTTTTGTAAAATAAGATTAACATTTTGTCTTTATCACTCCTAGTTTCAATTTAAATATTATATTTTCTGTTTTACTTATGTTCATCATTATATCCACATATTTTAGAATTTAAGGTTATTTATCAGCGAATTATTTTCTACTGTTGTTGGTATTATTTTTTATACATCTGTTATATTTTGAATGGTTTTTTGATTACGCGCGAAAAGAGATAGACGTGTAGTGTTTCCCTATTGAGTTTATAGTTCATATTCTCTCCATATCTGTCGCCGAAGTCGCATATTCTACGAAAGGTGATAAACAGCCTTAATTTATAATTATAAACATATTGTATATATTTTTATATATATATATGTATATATAAATAACAGTACTTGTACAGTACAGTAAATCAAATAAACGTAATGAATATAGTATCGTGCACCACGTGGGTTAAGAGAGGTATTGCTGCAACTCTTCCTGAAAAGGTTAATTTAAAAATGAACATAGTATAATATGTTATCTTTACGCTTTTTCTACTAAAATTAGATAATAATAATTGTGAATTACAGGTTGAATTGACACCAAAAGAATTAGAAGAAATTATAAAACAAACCCAATCTGATTTACAGTATGTTTATGTTATAGGTTATTATACAAAATTTGTATAAAATCATCCATTTACATGAGAAAAATATTATTTTTAGGAATGATAATTCGGATAAAGAAGAAGATGAAGAAGAAGAAGAAGCTATTGGAGATGAGACTGATTTGGAGAAAAATAAAGTTAAGAAGAACTATGATATAAATAATAGTTCTATGGAAACTGATGAATATGATTTTGATAAATATGATAAAGAGAGTAAGTTTATTATTTTGAATTAGGTATTATATTTGTATTATAAAGTTAAACATTAAAAAATATATTTTTAAGGTGGTGATATACATTGTAATATTGGAAACATAGTATCTTTTGGAGAAGATGGAAAAGATCCTCTTATAACATCAGCAGAGACAGATGATGATTCAGAAAAAGAAGATGACATGATTAAAGAAGATGATAATTTAGTTTTGATAGGACACGTTGATGGTGATGCCAGTATATTGGAAATATTTGGTTAGTTTTTGTATTAAACTTGTCATTGATAAAAAAATTTTTATTCAAATAACTAATTTATCTTAATTTAAATGAATTATAGTATATAATGAAGCAGAAGGTTCTTTTTACTGTCATCATGACATATTGTTACCATCTTTTCCATTATGTATTGAATGGCTTAATTTTGATCCAAGTGATACAATGCCAGGTAAATAATTAAAACATTGATTATATATCTTATAATATATGTTATTTATATTTACTTGAATTTTTGTTTAGCCAATTTATGTGCGATTGGAAGCATGACTCCAATAATTGAAGTGTGGGATCTTGATCTAATTGATTGTTTAGAACCAGTTTTTAAACTTGGACGTAAGCCAAGTAAAAAAAAAAAATTAACCCGCATTGGTCATAAAGATGCAGTATTAGATTTGGCATGGAATAAAAATTATACGTAATTAATTAGTTCATACTTTATGTTAATTAATTTCATTTTAAAATATGAATATGATATAAAATTATCTTTTCAGGCATATATTAGCAAGTGGTTCAGTTGATCAAACTGTTTTACTGTGGGATTTAGAAAATGGTAAACCTGCTACCAAATTAGATTCTTTTAATGAAAAAGTTCAGACTCTTGAATGGCACCCATCAGAAACTCATCATCTCTTAACAGGATGTGCAGACCAGTAATTATTATTTTTATCTATTAATATAATATTTATTGTATTTATATTATATATTAATTATATACTATTTTATTTAGATTTGTAAGATTGTTCGATTGTAAATTAGAAAGCAATGTTAAAGAGTGGCAGACACCTGGAGAAGTAGAAAGAGTTTTATGGAATCACTTTGATACTAATCATTTTCTTGTAAGTGCATATATAGTTTTTTTTTTTTTTTTAATAATATTTTAATTGTTTGATATTAAAAAATTTTTAATTTCATACATAAGTAATATATATATATATTTTTTTAATATGATATGATAGTAATTTTTATTATAGATTAGCACAAATAATGGTTACCTTGAATATTATGATATAAGAGAAGATTCACCAATTTGGCAAGTCAAGGCTCATGAAGCAGAAATTACAGGTATTTTTTTTTTCAAATAAATCATTTATATGTGAGATAAAAAGAACAATATACTTTGATCATATCCTGTTTCTTTGGCTACATTTTAGGATTATCTCTTAGTTCATCATATCAAGGATTATTAGTTACTTCATCAAATGATAGCATAATCAAAGTGTGGGATATTCTTGATAGCAAAGATCCATGTGTCATATGGGAAAAGAAGACTAATTTAGGTGCATTGCAATGTCTTGCATCAAATCCAGATATTCCACTTGTATTTGCTGTAGGTGGTGACAACAAAGCTCACAATTTTAAAGTTATAGATTTGTCTGAAATATCAACAGGTATGTATTTCATTTTCATGCATTTTATCATAGTTGTAACATTTAAATTATACAAATTGATGATAGCTTATTTTTAATTCATGTTTCATAAACATATCTATGTATTTCTATGATGTTTTTATATAATGTCTCTTATAATTATTATAACAGTTAATGATAGATTTAAAAAAAGAGAAACTATATATATGGAAATGAAAGAAAACTCTAAAAAGAGTGAAAATTATAACACAAAAGAAGAAATGATGGAAATGGCTGAGGGTATGGAATCGATGGCATTAAACATGGTTAATTCTGGGGTTAGTAAAAAGAAAAAAAAGAAATAAGAAATAAATAAAAAATGTTATTTAAATTTTATCTATGGAATGTAAATAATTTACCTATACTGTATGTTCGATATGTACATAATATAAATATCATGCAAACACATTTTTTTTTTTTTACAAATGGTTACTCTATTTTTATAATTTAGATAGGGGATTTAATGAAATACAAATGTAATTAGATTTTTGAAGTTTTTATTCCTTTTGCTATTTACTCTAGTTTATAATATTTTTGTGTGACAAATTCTATATACTTTCTAGCACAATAAATTACATAATACTAAATAAGGGAGAGAGTTTATAATGATTTTAATATACCTGGGGTGGTTGTGTATAAGAATTCTTATTTCTTTTTTTGCAGATAATTTATTTCTTTCCCTGTAGTAATATAATGTTATCCCCAACAGTATTTTGCAAGAATTAATCATTTTGTACAACAATGTAATTTCATTCTATGTTCTTTACATTTGATAGATTCCAATTTTTTTTCCCTTCTATAAATAATTTATATTAAGAAGGCAGTCGATACAAACTTTGATTCATAATATTTCATTACCATAAAAATACAACTTACAATGATTTAATAATGACAAAGAGTGTTAATATTGACTATATGAGAATAATTGCCAAATATTATTTATCGAATAACAAAACTTGCAAAAAGAGTTTACAACAAATGTGATTAAAAAATTAATTTTGAAATATGAATTAAAAAAAAAAAATAAGTTAAATATTTATAATTACGCCATTATAATAATATATAAGGAATTTGTGAAAAGTGTTCTTTATTTTACTTATGTAATAAGTTGAAATTCTCAGTAAATTATTGGATATTTATATAAGTATTCACAAAAAGTATCTCATTTACTTTCACTTTAAGTTGATAACTTGGATTTGCCAATATTATTTCTGTTAGTGCAGTAGTTTAATTGATATATAATTTAATAAAATGATAATACGTCATAATTTGTGTAACAACTCAATATACTTAAAGAAAAACTATATTATTTGTGGTTTTTACAAATCGTCTTTAAATCTCGTACACGATTTGAGTTTAATATAATTTATATCTCAATAGTGTAAAATGGATAAAAATAAATATAAAAATAATTATAGATCGCAGTTTATAGTGATCAGATAGTTATTATTATGGGCTATTAATTGTTGTAATGTAATGTTTTTCATTTATAAATATGCACATTCCATTTTGTTATTATACAAGATAGATTTACTATCAGTAATTTATAATTGTTGAAATATTAATTTGATATTTAGAAATCATTTAAAAAACCAAAAATATTTATAAACTAGAGACATAATCTAAAAGTTATATAAATTATAATAAAAAAAAAAAATCGCAACAAGTTAAACTAAATGAAATATATTAAAATTATTAGGTTTAATCCTTTGTCCCAAGACAAATATTTCGATTAAACATTAAAATATTATAATGCAAAGTGTGAGCACTTCAAAAAAAATAATATAAGATTTTGTTTTTCGAGGCATAAACTACATTAAAGAAAAAGAAGAAAAAAAGAAAAAAAAAAAAAAGAAAAATCAATTGGTCATTTTATATTCCATTTTGTGCTACAGAAAAAATTAAAATCACATGATTTATATAAAGCAAAATTTTCTAGATTTTAAAGTAACATAAAAATAGTATATCTTCTCTTTAATTAATAAATATATCAAATAAAAGTAGATAATACACAACTTGGAAAATCAGAAATCTTTACACAATTAAATGGTAAATATCTTTTTAATAATTCAATAAACTGGAATGCAGAAAAGATGTATATATGTACCAGTGCCAGTTGTTTGATATATTTTTGCTCACACAAGCATGTTAACTAAAACTATTCATACAATGCATAATGACATCAATGTGTCATGAGCTCTGTTAAAAGATTTTAATAGTAATAATAATCTTGTAACATGCTCTCTGGCAGTGGTTTTTCAAATTCAGTAAAAGTCATGGACATTATTATGTTAACAATGGATATGAATTTATAATGATACAATTTTTGCAAGTATGGATTGTAAGTAAAATAAATAAAAAATTCTATAATATATATATATATATATATATATATATATATATATATATATATATATATATATGAATAAATTTTGTATAAGAGTAAAAACAAACATTACTAATCATATGAATTAATAAATATAAGATAGTTAAGTACAGTTTCTTATATCATAAATAGCTTGTTTTTAATAGTACTGATTATTAAGAAAATAGTATAAAATAAACATTCCATTGATAGCATAAAATGTCTGACTTATTGTGTAGCTGTAACAGATAGACAAAACTGTCGCTTTTGCCCACAAGATGTACGACTGTACATGGAAAGTGACATATAATATATTAATTAGAATAATCCACACATATATGTGACATAGTATTGACCTAGGCATCAGTTCCTATATCCAGACTTCTAGAGTCTTGATTGGAATCATGCTGACTTCCATTTTCAGAAGAAGCACTGCTGGAAATACCAGACTGATCCGAACTTTTTTTAACTTTTGGTTTATATTCAGTAATAACAACGGTAACATTATTTACCGTTACTTCATTGGTTTGAGCCGTACTACGATCTATATTTTTAAGACGAGGTGGATGCCTACTCTTGCGCCTTGGTTTGTCCAGTTTGCGGTCTTTTTCTTTTCCACTGCTAGTTGTACTACTACCACTACTTCCTTCTTTTTTGCCAGGCTTTAAAAGTGGCACATATTGCTGTTGTGCAACCTAAATGAGAAATATATGAATATATAAATCAGTAAAAAAATAATTAATAAATGTTTTTGTACTAAATAATAAATAATGAGAAATAAAGTAGACAACCTGTTGTGCCACTAATTGAGGATTAATGCGGGGTTTCCGCGTGGAAGTTCCTTTGCGGACGTCACACATGAGGCACTTAAATGCTTCCGCTGTATTTCTATATGTGCAGACACTGCAGTCCCAATAATTTTCTTCCAGAACCTTCGCCTGACGTTTTCCGCTTCCGGAATGGTTCATTGTTCATCAAAGTCAGTCGTAAAACACTGTACTTTCTCAAAAGAGAGTTTGCCTTCTTGTTCGTGATTTCAGCCTCATTAAAAGTGATTTTGTGAACACTGAATATTCTATGACAATAAGGATGCTCAAAAAGAGCAAGAATAAAGATATGCAATAAAAATAACAAATGTCTCTAAGACAATATTTTGTGCATCAACTAAATAGGATACACAATTGTCTGATGTATGCATCCGTGTTAAATCGACCACCTACATATCTTGGATACATCATTGTTTTGATAACATACATGTTTGGCATATATCTATAACAAACATATAACAGTATTAATTACAATCTATTAGTTTTGAATTGTTAAACAGTTTTAATTATTGAACAAAAATTTCATGTAACAAATATATAAATGTGTTGTCTGCTTACGTTCATATACATATTGAAGAGATATAAAATAAATAAGATTTTTATAGTATTAGCAAATTTGCAAAAGGAATATTTATCTTGGCTTGTTGACTTACCAAAATGGAGTGACAAGATAAGAGATTCTTCTCAACATTTAAAATTACCTATTCTCTTGTGTATTGTTTTTCTTTTTCTTTTTACATCAAGGTTTTACTTTTAAAAAAGGATTGCATTTTTTCACCATTTATAAATATAATTGGAGTTTCATATAATTGGATAAGATCTATCTTAAATATAGTCAATTCTTTCCAATGTTAAGAAATATTTTAAACATTTTCCTTTTTAATCAAACAGATGGGATTCCAGCGTTGCATATAGAAGTAGCATCACTGCACATGCACAACGCACTCGTTGACAGTATCGTCGATGTATCATACACATATATTACATACTATTATCGATGTGTGTATGTGTGTGCGCACATACATCGAAACATTCCATACCCTCGATAGGAAAAATTGGGACAGCAATCACTTTAAAAGATCAAAGATCAAAATATTTTTTCACTTTGATACATTATTATAAAAATATAAAGGTGAACGTATCATAACTATTACAAATTCGTTAAAATATTACGAAACTCCAAAATATTGACAAACAATTTGCAACGCTGTTTCTCTATCGGCCGAACAGCGGAATCTCGAATACGGACCAAAATACTATTTAATTTGGCAACGTCGCAATAAACCAGGTCCGTATTGAATAAATACTGGAACCTGCTTCTATTTTAGATAAAAAATATTTCTATTATATTTTTGCATAAATGTGTGAATATCGATATCGATGATCAAATTAAAAAGACGCAAAAAAAATAAAGATATTCTTATCCACTTGGTTGACGCTTTTATAGTTTTTCACAACGGATAATATAATATACACACACATATATATTTCTCAAAGAAATATGAACAATATCGAATAAAACTGATTCGAGTAATCGTGAAGTTATTTTACCATCAGGAAAAACATTATGTCATAAATCAAAATATCGATTTGATCTTTCATACGTCCCTGTCACTTTCGTCGAAGAAATCGTATACTTTCAATCGTGTGTCATAAGTTTCTATAATCACAAGTGTTAAATGGGTCTTTTTCTGTAACTTTGCTGGATGAAAAAGTGTCCTTAAATTATAAATACCGATAGTGTCACAGAAAGAAATTAAATATTATTAAATTGTATGTGGGATCGTATTTGATGATATGGTAAGCATATTGATATTAATTTATAATATACTTTAGAATTAGGTTAACAAATATAAACAATAGAATAACTTTTAATAAATTTTTATATGTGCTGTCTTTATTGTTATATAAATACTTGTTATTAATGTTTTCTTCTGTTTCAATTGTTTGCCTAATATTAGTTTATTTAGATGATTAATACTTTGTTGGAAAATATCGTATGTTTATTGTAAGAAAAAATAATATTTAATACAATATTTATTTGTAACATGTAGAATGTATCGGATGAAATGGAAAAATCGTGGGAACGATCATGGACTACAGAAGAAATGAGAAACAAGAGACAAGAATGGAGTCTGGCAGCTGATGCAGGATTATTAAAACATCTTCAACAATTTTCTGAAGTATGCTAGAAGTTAATAAACATTATTTCTTATCTTTAAATTATATGCTTATATGATACATTTTTATATCTTATTTGTTATTATTATTATGTTTTAGAATCTAGTGTCAAAAGCTAACAAGACTCAACAAGCTATAGATTCATTAACGACTCAATTAAGTGAGACTGCAATAATTATAGATAATGTAACCAATACTTCTTTGGCATTAGCCAATACTCAGTTTATTGAGAGTCGAGTACAAGAAGATGATATAGAAATTGAAAAAAAAATAGAAGACTTGCAAAAGGTATTTAACATATATATATATATATATATATATATATATATATATATATATATATATATATATATATATATATATAGTAGATCTTATCAAGAGAATAATATTAATATTTAATACAGGATTCTAAAGAGCAAGAACTCCCAACTACAGATCTTATTGCCAGTATAAGTGAAAGTATAAAACAAGGTTTAAGTATAATGGATGAAAAGTATAAAAGGATGGAAGTTATTGATAGCGATAGTGAGGATGAGGATGATGCAAGATTTATGAGGTTAATATATTTATTAAAAACATATACATTGTAGAGAATGATGAGGCAACAAATGATATAGAATATTTTTTATTTCAGTGTTATTTTGGGGCCATTTCAAGATCCATATCAAGATCGACCTTTGCCTTACGTCATTGGTTCAGATATATGGAATACTTCTAATAAAATTGGTTTAGAAAGCAGCAGCAGTGAATCTGAGCAAGTGGACGAAGAAGAGGATGAATCGGAAAGTGATAAAGAAGAAGAAAGAATACAAGAATCTTTCAATCCAAAAAACGAGCAAAACATAAATACCAGGTTATCTTCTTCTTTGAGCGAATCAGAAAAATCGAACGATGTTTCGTACGTGAATCATGGAAAATTAGACAGTATATCTCAGAGTACTATGAGTTTTGCATCTGATTCTACGACTCCTATTAAGGATCTACCAAAGGTTTCTTTTTTATTCGTTATTGTTTAAAGCATAAAAATGTACATAACATAATTACAATATATTTGTGTAATTTACAGGTCCAGGTTGCTAATGAGACACCTAACTTTGCCGAAGAACTAGCCAAGAGATTAGGTAGCGTTCGACAAGCTCAAAAGCCTCCGATAACGAATGAAACAAGAGAACCTTCTATTAATAAATTTAAAGGTAATATTTTAATATCTTGATATTACATATGACAATAGATAAAAAAATAATTTCTTTACTTTTAGACGATCTATTTACTCCAGAGGATGAGGGTATAGAGGATTTCTTTAATGATAAACCCAACAATCTCTTTGACGATAATAAAGAAATCTTCGAAGATAATGTATCGACGAAATTATGGGAAAAACAACCTGTTTTTCAATCGAATATTATTCCACCTAGTATGGATGTTCCGCCACCTATCAGTACAATATGTAAGTTCAACGTGTAATATACATAGATTTTTAACAAATCGAGTCATAATAAATCGAGTCGAGCAGATTTAATTTTATTTTAGCTATGAAACCAAAATCAGCGATCGATGATTTATTCGCCGATGGAGATTCAGAAGATTCGGATGACATTTTTTCATCGAAACAACCTGTAAAAAGGATTACGAAGGATACTACATCAGAGAGCAAACAAGCTGTGAATACAGAAAATCTACAAAAGAAGTTCCTTGATGTTGTGATCGGCAAAACTGGTAAAACCAACTGGACAACTAGTACGCCAGAGTCCAACGTCGATGTCAATAATCTATTTAGCGAGGAAGAAGAAGACGATAATGACCTTTTTGCAACATCTAAAAAGCAGTCCAGTAAACCTATAGAAGAAACACAGAATCCTGCTAATTCGGATAATAATAACAAAAAGGTACAACGATATTGTGAGATGAAACTTTGATACAAATTGTTAATTGTACAATTGTATTTTATTTTCATATGTTAGAAACCGGTAGATGATCTGTCGATACTGGGTGGAATTTTGACTTCTTCCGTCGAGAATACATTATCGAGTAGAATACCACGTCGTCAATCATCCGATTCATCCAACAGCGACACAGAAGATGGATCGAGCAACGAACTTATATTCGCAGATAGTTCTATTGCAAGGGCAGGAAATTCAGGAAACTGGAACGCTAATCTTGAAAATAGCGGTAACAGTAGTGGTATATCGGTTCAACGTCACAGTATAAGCAGTACAACGATTAAAACGATGTCGTAAGTTTCTTATTTTCTTTCTCTATATACATATACATGTACATATATACACACACATATATATATGTATATATGTAAATATAAATATATATAGTTCTTCCATTTCGTATACGTATATTATATTTAAAATAATGTTTGTTATCGAAGAAGGGAGAGAAGGAAGAGAGGGAGAGAGAGATAAAATACGTATTTTCTATCGTTACTTCTCGCGATTTCCTTTTTAGAAATTAGTACATAAAGTAAATGCTAAAGCTATCATTGGTAGAGGATGATACAAACATTAGTCACTCTACTATTCATTGGGTATTACATTGAGTAAACGTTACAGTCCAAGGTAAGCTTCTTCAGTATAATTGAAACTGTTACCCAGACAATAACTCTTTTAGATATACGTAAGATCTGATAAAACGGTTATTATTGCTAAATATTTTTTTGCGTGATGTCATTTTCATCTTCCAATCGTTTGTAAGTAATTTTCGAATAGTTACGTGCTCGTATGGTAGGGTGTCTTCTCTTTACAGATTGGTCCTCCGCAACATTCTGGATAAGGTTTACTTAAATCTGCTTCTTCGTATCCGATTGTTTCTTCACATATATACAGTGGACATCTAAAAAGAAAGAGATACATTTTTTAAAACCGATGGAGTTTTCCACATTTTCATTACTTTCATTTTTTTTAAACTCCGTTGACGATAAATTGCTTTTAAATTGAAGGTCGTCTTATTATCACTTATACGTGTTAAATAAAAAATTCGTATATGACGCAAAATGAGATTTTAAATCATAAGAAAGATAAATAAGCATAGCGCGTACAAATCGAAGTCGCATCTTCATTATTAATTCAAGACGCAACTCGTATCACATCTGACTCACCCGACACTATACCAACTGCCAGATTCACTACAGGTGAATCTTGAACAATTAAGAATGTGTTCACCAACTGGGTATATTTCGCCGTACCACTCACAATCTCCTGAAAAAAATTCCGTTTTGATTTTTTAATGTTCGGAAAATATCAATCGATTGTTTGAAAAATAGACATTGTTTATGGCGCATATTCGATCAAATTCTCACTAAGTTTTTCTTTTATTTTACAACGATCATTGTAGAATCTTGTCTCTATTGATATACTATAATTTACTATAGTGAGTTTAGAAAGCTTACGCCACATACTACCGATCGAAGTGTTTACGCTTGGGGTTAGTGTAGATGTTCAAGGAAACTATGCTTTAACTAATTCATTGAATCGGATTTTTTAATATCGAAACTTTTCAAGAATTTATTTTTTCAAGAACTTGTTTTCAACCGTTCTATAATCTAATCATTTGTATGTAGTATATGTTGAATATAACAAAATGTTTAATTTGTTTTACCTTCAACTAGCACGAAGATACATAGTGCAAATAATATTCCACAAAATACGAATATAGATTTCATCTTGTCTCTTTAATAATGATACGTTTAGCACCAGTCGTTCCTTCTGAAATACTACTAATATAATTTAAATTTTCGCTCGCTTTTATATGTTTTGTACTAGCCTCAGGGAAAAAATTGATTAGATCTTCGATCACGTGTTTTAGAGTAGACAATTTTCAAGATGAAATAAATCATTTAAATGTTATCTTTGGATATGATTTCATCAGAATGTATTAGTTCATTTATGCTGTATGTTTCTTTTTTTTGAACTTTTTATATGAATCCGAAGATGAAAAAATTTCAGTTTTATTAGAATAATTTCTGTAAGTAATTACGTACGTGTACACATTGTATAGCGCGGAAATTAGATTGGGAAAAAAATTAATAAAATAAAAAATTGTACATATATTTTTTTGATTAATTTGTTGGATAAAGAAAAGGTACATACATTTTAATTACTGATTAATTATGTATAATACTTACTAAAAAAAAATGTTTTGCGATCGCTCAGGATAAATATACACACAATTTAATCGATTCATTTTTTCCACTCATTGTTCGTTATTCGTCGATAGTTAAAAATTCATTCATACGATAGCATATATATGCAAAAAAAAGAAATGCGTTTGTAGTCAATTGTTATAAGAAATGTTGCTAAAAATTATGCTTTTTCCTATACGTAGCGTAGGAATAGGGTTAAAGAAAAAAGACATGACAAATTAAGAATGTTCTAAGTATGTTATAATGTATTTTTGCTCTTTGACATTTTATAATACTCCGCGTTATATAAGTATTATATATAATTTATGAAGAATGTCGTATTGAAACTACGGTTGTCTTTTGTATATAATGTACATATGTTATACATATGAATAGATGCATATATTATAATACATGAATTGCTAGAACTGGCTCGCTATATACATATATTTATAAAAAAAGAATGTTCATTATTGTGTTCTGTGCGTGTTTTATGCGTGCACGACTATTGTTTGCAAAATAATAGGCTTAAATAGTGGGAAATATGTGATTGATTAACTTAGTAATCGCATATGGAGTTCGTTTGATCGGCGGTGGAAAAAACTTTTCACCTATGACTTATGAGATATTGCAAAACTTTTTAATATGTCTTTCCTTAAGAACGTGATAAGCTGTCTGAAATATCAAATCAAAATTACATTAACGATATGAAATGTGTTTTTCTAATTTATATTCTATATTAAAATTTCATTTCTATTAGAGTCATAAAACTATAATATATATATAAAATTGAAAACACATATACGCATATATATAGTTTTTATTATTTTATTTTTTACACTTACAGGACAGATGACGTATATACCTCGACTCGTTTAAATTCGGAAGAATTGTATCGTGAGAGATTTGTCAGCGATAGTCTTTTCGTGGCGAACACTTTGCACCGTCCGGAAGTTAATTCTACTTCCTTGAGGACGTCGAACAATCAATCGAACGTGGAGCAAACGACAGAGATTTCGACAGGATTGGACGATGTCTTCGAGAATAAGGATCTCTTTGGTCCACCACCTCTTCCTAAAGCAGATTCGAAGACGAACAAATCGAAGATCAATTCACTCTTCGATGAATCAGATTCAGGAGACGAACTTTTCTCTACGACTAGTTCTGGTTCAAGGTCACAAAAGAGTACAGACTTTTTAGCTACAACTCCTCAATATCCGGACAAAAATAGATCGTCCAATCGTAAGGGTCTTTTTGACGAGGACATCGACATTTTCGGTAACAAAGATTCACCAGACGTTGATATATTCGGAAATATTTCGAAACCTTACAAAGATAACACGGTTGGTTCGAAAAGAGTCCTGGATATCGCGTCCGATAACTTTTCGGTCAATAAAATTCATAGTATGAACGTTTCGAGAGAGAGTAATATTACCAAAGCTTCGGTTAAGTCAGTAACACCGAAGAAGAGGAGTCTTTTCGATGACGAGGAAGATGATAACGTTGACGATTTGTTTGGAGTGAAGAATACGAGAGTCGAAAACAAAGTCGAGTCACAAGCTTTTGCCACCGATTCTGGAAACGATCTCTTCTCGACGAAACAACCGACGAAGACGATAGAGGTAATTGATAAGAAAGGTTTGTCTCGGGAAGAAGAAGCAAAAGTGGAAGATGTCAAACGTCAGACAAGTCAAACTTTGTCAAAAAAGTCGTCGGAAGGAAGAGTCGATAACTTTTTAGCTACGTCTAGGCAGGAAGATAAAGGACAGGACAATCGGCGGAACGACGTCCTCTTTGAAGACGATGATTACGAGGATCTATTTGCTAACGATAAAAAAGATAAGATCGAAGCGGAAGTGGAAAGTAAGGTAGAGAATATCGAGGAATCGAATCAAATCGTATCGAAGGAAGAATCAGCTCAGGTAGATGTCAAGTCCTCTGATAATTTTGATGATAATAATAGCGTCGATATTGAAAATAAAAAGCATCCACCGACAACGTTAAACATTCGTACCACCACACCGTCCTTAGCGGAAGATAATTCTCAAGTGCCACGCCGAGCAGTCTCAGGAAAAATCAAAGATCTTATGGGGAAAATGGGTGATTTAAAAATTCTTTCTCCTACCGATACACCACCGTTGTGGAGAAAGAGCGAAGAGAAGACGGACGAAGAGGATGAGGTGATCGATAGGGACAGCGATGACGGAGGCTGCATCAGTACACAAATTCGAACTTTGTCAACAGGTAAGAGAGAGAGAGAGAGAGAGAGAGAGAGAGAGAGAGAAACTTTAACATATTTTATATTTTTCTTACATTATATTATGTATTAATAATTTTCTTTTTAAAGAAGAAAATGAACCGGCTCGGTCAACTAATGGTAATAGTAACGCCGAAACTGCGATTAGTTTTGACGTACCGGCACAAGTAGAAACACTGTTGACTGCATCCAAGGTAATTACATATTTATTTTCGTTGTGATAAAATTCATAATTATTTATGAATCGATAGCGAATTTTATTGATTGAAGCAAGTCATCACTAAGTTATTGTATTGCGTATTATATAATCTTTTTTCACTAATGATTAACATAACTTTTTTTTATTTGGTAGAGTCGAGTGAGAATTCAAGCAAAACGTCGACCACAGAGTCGGCATGCACGACAATCGGCTCTCAGACAGAGTGGTTTAGATTTTGATACTATCGATACGGCCGAAAAGATTTCCCAAAATGAAAATTCTGATATTTCCAAAGAATCATCAAATTCAACGAGTCTTAGTGTTGTTCCTCCAAATGCTGATCGTTTGAGTTTATCCTCTTGCAATCTTCTCGATAATATCCCACGAAATGTTGAATTAAATCCTTCGATCGCTGACGATAAATCCGAACTTGGAAGTATTAGCAAAGAAAGTTCTATAAGTGTAAACAAAAATACCTTGTTGTCTCCATCAACCGACGAAGAAGATTTATTTGATGTGCCACCAGATTTACCAGAGGATCCACAGAGAGAAGATACTTTGTTTGGACGAGCACCGATACTTTCACCTATTCAAAATGTCTTGCCTGATAGAGAACCTACATATGGTAGACCTTTGAGAGATACTATTATCGGTGGGAACGATGAAAATGGGAAAATTGTTAGAAAAGATTCGATGAAATCTGAAGTTAGTAAACATAGTAATTCTATAGCTGATACTGATTTCGGCGTGGAGAATGAAAAAAAGATAGAAGTAAGATCGAATGAGATCGAACGTTTTACGGAAATTGAAGAGAATAGATCCGAACAAATAGACGACTCGATAGAATCCACGAATGACGTGTTTGAACAAGAGTATCCGAAAGGACCTATAGATCCTTTGCGCGATAACAGCTACGATCCTTTAAAAGATCCGAGTCAATTATTTGCGTTTGTAACGAAAACTCCTTCGCCTGATAAAAGTAAAGATTTATTATTTTCGGATGACGATAGTCTTTTTAGCAGTGGATTTATCAAAACGAGGGAAGACGAATCGTTGAGAAAACACGTTTCAGATTTATTCGCGGACGATGCAAGCGGTGATCTGTTTTCGGTACCTTTAACAAAGTCCGTGAAAAAGCCTTTGAAAGATACCAAAATCAGTTTCTTTGATAAAGATTCGGATGGTCAGAACGATGAAGACGACAATTTATTTGGTTCCATCACGAAGAAGGTGTCGGTCAAAAACGAAGAACAAAAAAGCATTGCAGTGGCAAAGGTTTCACAAAAGAAAATCAATTTTTTCCAAGACGATGACGGCAATGACAACGACGATGTTAATAGTTTGTTCGCAGAGCAGCCAGTACAGGCTCAAAAAGTCGAATCATTCAAAGTATCTCAGCAATCTGGAAAACTTGAAAGTATTTCGTCCGTTGATGACAGATCTGTTAAAACTTCCAAATCGACCGACATATTTGGTGATCAGTCGAGTACGGAAGACGACATATTTGCTTCTATAAAACCAATTTCAAAAAAGGTAATACATACCAAGTCATTGTTCGCGGGTGACAGTGACGATGATGATAATGAGTTTTTTGGTAAATCGTCTTCTTTGGTAGAATCCAAGTCGAGTGAAAGTAGACCAATCGTAAAAAAATCTATTACGCGAGACCTTAAAAAAACGGCCGAAAAAATAGTCGAAGATCCATTAAGTATATTTCAAGATGATTAGTAGTTTCTTAATTCGTGCGTGTGTACATTTGTCCAAGTATTTTTTATTTTCAAATCCACATTTTTTTCTTTTAATATGCTGCTGTTGTCGTCCTTCGACTTTTTAAATTAACACATATGAATATTTGGCGGCATAAGTATTAAAAATAATAAAGATAATACACATACACACACACACATAAAATCTTTTTTTGAAGTGAACAGAACTTTTTAATTGACATAACAAAACCCAAAGCGTTTAAATACTGGGACAGTAACCGTACAATTATGTGCAATTAGAGAATGTTTTTTATTTGTAGATTAGAAACGTTAGTTATATTAATTTGATTTATTTTTTTAACAGAATGATCATGTATTCAAAAGAACAATTATACAATATTTTTTCACTTTCGATATTTAGCATATGGAGATAATAAATATTAAATTTTTCCGATCTAACAATCAACAATTATAAAAATATAATTTTTATCAAACGTCAAGAACAACGAAGGATGCAACACTATCAATAGTAAATATATGCAAATATATGAAAGAACATTTATATTTATTTTAACAGTTTAGAATAGAGTAATAATACGTAGTCATTAAAATAGCAAAATAGTACATGACAGCAAACGTTGTATATTTTCTGTACCAATATCTATTACATAGTTAGCTTACATCTTACATATATATTTGCTTATTATCCTTGTGTTTTACTTTATATCATTCCATTAAATATATAAAAATATATATATATACATACGTGTATATATATATATACACACACACATACATATATACATATATATATATATATATATATATATATATATATATGTATATGTATATGTATATATGTATACATATTTTCCAATTAGTGTATTAGTACAAAAAAATGTTATAAAAAATGTTGCTTATTTAACAAACCATCCACTGTAAAAATTTATAATGTTACGTAAATATAAAATACAGCTGAGTAGAAATTAAAAATACACCGAGCAAATAAATTATCTATAGATAGAACGAATTAACTTATTTCCTGGTAATAGTGATTCCCAGTTATTTGTAAAATTTCTTTGTTTTTCGATTTGTCAACTATTGGTTAACTATTTTACAAATCTCTGTATCAAAAGATGGAATTAGTCAGTCGCGATATTATATTATTTATACATATTTGATTGAGCATATATATATATATATATATATATATATATATATATAACTATTTGAATTTTATCTGAAACATACAATTTTTTTGACGAATATAATAATCAAATTATTATAACATTAAAGTACAATAATATTGAAACTTTTTTAATAAAATATTTTTTAATATGTGATATTATTCTTATATAATAACTCAAAAATGACTCGTAAAATATCATCAGTATTAATAAAATATTCAAATGTGTCAATTTTCTAAAAAGGTGATGGCTATGTCATTTTTAATGGAAAAAAACAACGAAGCTGTTTTAAAAACTATTTAAAGCTAATGAATTTCGTGAGAAAATTTGATACTTCATGTTATTGTTAATGCATGATGTATTCCTGATGTATATGCATTAGAATTATATAATTCCTTTTCGAAACATTTTTTTCTTATATGTAATCGATACGTACGATAACTTTACAGTCCATGATCAACTATTGTTGAATCAACATTAGAAGAACAAGAAATCGTTCAACTAAAGGTAAAATAATAATACTTTATTTTTCATAAGAATTTCGAACTTAATAAAGCATATAATTTTTTATAAAATTTCAATTTTTAATAAAGTGTAAAAATTAGAAAAAATTAGAACGAAATAAATTTGAATTTTTTGAATAACAGTAGAAAGTATTGCTCACAAAGTATTAAAAAATTTTATTGATAAAATCGTTGTATATTTTCTACATAGACATCGGTAATTGATATCTTCTATTTGATACTTTATTCTTCAAATTCTTTAATTGCATAAAGATATTATTTTTCAAGAATAAATATATTTACTTTTTCTCTTTGTTAGTCATTATAAAAAAAGTAATTTGAAATTAATTCAAATCTTTTATAATCATCGATTCATATATGCATGTAGGGGTGCGTTTACATTCGTTTTTTGTTACTTTCCTATTCATTTCTGAGATTTATTATTATTATTATTGTTATTATTATTATTATTATTATTACTACTACTACTATTACTACTGTTATTATTATTATTATTATTAGTATTATTATAATTATTCTTGTTTATCATCCGATTATTATTGTTAAGTCAAGATTTTTACATTGATCCATATATTAATTTTTTTGTTTCATAAAAAATAAAGTCTAAAGATGACATTGTTAAATGACCAAGCATATAAACAAGGTAGGTTTTCTACGGTAGAAGAGCCGAATGATTTTAATCAAAGAAGCGAGGTTTCTGATTTTTTCTCCGGTCGAAAAATACTCATAACTGGAGGTTCTGGATATTTGGGAGGACTTATACTGGAAAAACTTTTGAGGTAAAGACTATCATACTTTTATTTCCCTTTCGAAATAATATTTCATATTTTTTATTCATTATTTTATTTTTACGTTTTTTCGTATTCCGATGTTATGTTTGTTTTTTGAATATTTATAAAGTCATATTGTAATTACAAACAGATTTGCGTATAAATGATATATTCTATCATAGGTCATTGAATTTTTATTTGAATTATCAATGTTGCATATACTGAATATTTTTATTTAAAATATATTAAAATATATTTAATTATTTCTATTATGAATTAATCGTGTATTATGCAATTTTTGAAATAATTATGTAAACACTATTTCCTTTTTAAATAATTTAACAACAATCGCAATGTTCGCACAGAAGTCTGTAAAAACGTAAAGAAATTTCATAATCTCGGACTTAAGTGGAATAAATTCGTAACGAAGATCAATCATAAGATTTGAATTTTCATAGTAAATATATGCCTCGACAAAAAAGAAAATATTACAAAATTTATGAATATTTTTAATAGATATCTGTTTTCATTATGCCTTCTTATTAGTTCTACAATAATTGATTTTCTTTCTCTTTCACATCTACCCATCAACGTACTACATATTTCGATTACATTTATTTTTACATGGATTTACTATACGTTGAAAAATTTCTATGAATGCATTGCTAAAATTCGTAGATCCTGTCCAGAAATTAAAACGATTTATTTATTGATGAGAGGAAAGAAACAGAAGGATATGCAAACTCGATTTAAAGAATATTTTAACAATAGCGTGAGTAACGTTACAAAATTTTCATTATTTATTTTAATATTATAAATTAAATCGCAAATATTACCATCTGTATTTTATTCTTCAGATTTTTGAAAGATTGAAGAAAGAACAGAAACATGTCGAAAAGAAGATCGTTTTAATAGAAAGTAACATGAGTGAATTGAAGTTAGGAATATCAGAGGAAGATCGCGAACGTATTAAAGATACTGAAGTGATTTTTCACAGTGCAGCATCCGTGCGTTTCAATGATCCACTTCGTTTTATAATTAATGTAAACGTCAGAGGAACGAGGGAGCTCCTTTTGCTTGCACAAGAAATGCCCAATTTAAAGGTACGTTCTTCTGTTTACACACACATTCCAATTATATTCAAGCATCTTTTGAAAGGATTCCATTTATTTAGACATTGGCTTTATTTAAGACATGTAACGTCACAATACATTTTATTTTAGATTTTCACCTATTTATCAACGGCATTTTCGAATTGCATTCATAGCAAGATCGAAGAGAAATTTTACGAGCCACCGTTAAAGACAGAGAGCATAATACAATTGATAGAGATTTTGAATGATGATCAATTGAATTTGATTACGCCAAAGTAATGAGACAAGAACACTTTTGCTTTTTTTTTTTTTTTTAATATGAATTCGATCAGCATAACGTTTATATGTTGTAGATTACTCGGTAAATATCCCAACACTTACACGTATTCGAAAGCGATCTGCGAAGATACTGTACGGCGATATTCAAATGGATTTCCAGTTTGCATCGTTCGACCATCTTCTGTTTTGTCAACGGAAAAAGATCCGATTCCCGGATGGATAAATAATTTCTATGGTTTGACAGGCGCCATATTTGGTGCTGCTACTGGTATCTTACATGTAATGCGTTGTAATGTAAAATTAGTGAATGACATCATTCCCGCTGATTATGTTATCAACAATATCATCGTGGCAACATGGGACACCGCGAAAAACAGGTGCTTTCTTTTTTCTTTTTTTCTCGAATAATCCTAAAAACGAAGATTTAATACGCTTTAAATTATATTTGCAACGAATTAAGAAGAATTTCTATTATAGATCTGTATTGCCGAGTATTACTGATTCCAATAAAGATAACAAGTCCTTACCAGTTGACGAAGAAGAGATTCCAATTTATAATATCGTCTCCTTTGCTCAAAATCCATTGATTTGGAAATTTTGTTGTTCAAAACTATATGAATTGAAGTTTATCATACAATACAGCAAAAGCGTATGGTACCCTTTCGTTATATATCACAAAAATAAATACATAATTGAATTATTATCAATTTTCTTCCATTGGATACCAGGATTTATAATCGATTCAATAATTTATCTCATCGGAAAAAAACCAATGTAATTCTGGATGATATTTAAATTTTTCAAGCGCCGATGAAGTAGATCGTCATGATGTAAATGTTATAATTTTTTTTAGGGTGATAAATATTTATAGAAAGATTGATAAATATAAAAACGTAGTGTCTTTTTTTTCAACTCATCAATGGGAATTCACTACTGATAATGTTGTAGCATTATGGAATAAGCTATCTGTTGTCGATAAACATAAATTTTTCTTTAATATTGCTGATCTTAACTGGGATTCTTACTTTCTAACTTATGTCAAAGGAATTCAAACATTTCTTATGAAGGAAGATGAAGAGGGCATAAAGAAAGCAAAAATTTTGCATAAAAGGTAAATCCGATACTCTTGTTTATCTTTTATATTTTTACATTTTCTTTTGCTTCACTTTGTGTTTAATATTTAATCATCCTTTTTGTTATTTAATTTTTACAGATTGTACATAATTCATTATACGTTCGTAACTGTACTATCTGGCTTGTTACTATGGGGCCTTTACTTGTTATTAGAGTTTCTTTATACGTTTTTATTTTCCTTTTGAAGATCCTTAAACAAAAAAAGGACGGATAAATAAAAACAAAAAACGAACTGATCCTTGTTTTAAAACAGAATGAATTAATTTTTTTTCCCGGTGATGGTAATTTCTATTTACTTTTGAAATTCTCCCGCCTTTCGATTTATCGATCGTTCGTTAAATACTTTACGAATCTGTTTATCGAAAGATGGCGCCAGTCACTCGCAGTTCGCCTAAGCATATATTATTTACGTATAGTCATTCGAATTTTGTCTCACAAATATAATTTTTCTAACAAATATAATTAATAAATATAATAATCATATTATTGTAACATGAAAGTAAAATAATATTAAACAATTTTTAATAAAATATATCATATAAAATATAATAATAGCAAAAATCTTGTAATAAAATGTATTGTAATATATGATACTATTTTTATATAATTCTATTCATTTAAATTTCTTTTAAATTATGTGTGCAATGACTATATATTAAATAAACTTATATAGTTATATATATATATATATAGTAATAGTTGTACCAATCTTTCTCATTCTCGATATACTTATACAACAAAATCGTAGAGTTTCAAAGAAGGAAAAAAATAAATAAATGAATGAATGAATAAATAAAAAAAAACAAGGATCGGTTGCGCGTACAAATCGAAGCGGCGTTTAAGATAATTTCAGGTTTGCTGATATCGAAGGTTCCCGGCGCGAACGCGCGGGATTGCGAGAGGGAGAGAAGAGAAGAAGAACCGTGCCGTCGAGGAAGATCGCGAAAAAATGATCGAGCCTCTTGCGTACCTGCTACGTTCTTCGACCTATCGAGGTCGCGTGTCACGACCTCGTCGTACGTGGCTCCATTACCTAAGACACCGCTCGTGCCTTCGGAGTCCCGTACGTCGCTAAGATAGAAAGAGAAAGAGAAAAAGAGAGAGGATAGATTAGGATTCTCTTCCTCGTGTGCAGTACGTTTTATCGAGAGGTAACGCTTAGACGATCTTCGATATTCTACTCGACAAAACCTTCCGAATCGCCATTAGAATTTTTATTCGTATGAAGAAAGACATGTTTCGAAAAGGATTTTAGAGTCAGCCAGCCAGCCAGTCAGTCAGTCAGTCAGTCAGTCAGTCAGTCAGTCAGTCAGTTCAAAGTTTAACACAGAACGGCAATTATCGAAGGAGGTGTTTTCTTAGGAAAATTTTTTGGATCTCGCGATAGTATTCGAACGTAGGCGTCTTTGTCTTCGTTAGACAACGGTTCTGTTTCTCCAAGGCGTGGCCGTTGATTTGTCTACATCCCGGTCATACCGTAGAAAAAGCGTTGGATCGATTCCGCTACGAAAGTCTTGGATAGTGACACCCACATCCATGGCCTTCGGCGATCGATCGATCTAGAGAGAGAAAGAAAGAGAGAGAGAGATTCTTTGTTCCTTCGTCATCGAACATCACCATTCGACCTCTCGCTGCTTTTTGAACCGTTCTCTTATATTTTATATCTATATTCCTTCGACGTCTTCGTTGGTGTAGATTTCTAAGAGATATCTCGAGAAGTTATATCCTTAAAAAAAAAAAAGGAATAAAAAAAAGACAAGACAAATAAAAAAAAATAAAAAACAAAAAAGAAAAAATAAAGAATATTCGCGGCTCCTGCCAGTCGCGTTGTCAGTCGCGAGACGGACGCTCTCAGGGACAGACAGGGAATCAACCCAGACATCAGAATGACGTCCGTACATCGTCGGCTCTCGCGGTGCACTCAATTTAAAAGTTCCACGCTCGCATATACCGACAGCTTGTCGGAACTTTTACAGAACGAATGCCAGAATAAGGAAGAAGGTTGCATTGCTAGATAGGATAGGATAGGGTAGGTAGGTATTCGATAAAAACACCGCAATGCGCGAACATTATCTTTCAGTCGTCGAAATAAACGATTCCGAAGGTAAACTGATTCGGCCATGTAAAGATACGAATGAGATTGGCTACACTGATTGATTCTTTTTCTTCTTCTTCTTTTTTTTTCCAATTTTTTCTTTCTTTTTTTAGTTCTCTTCCTATGTATTTTTTTCACCGTTCCTTTGCTTTTCGACCTATAGACGATTTATTATTTCGATTAGTATTATGAAAAAAACATTTTCCTTTGATGAGACGATCGAATCGATACGATCGATTGAGCAAAAAGGGAAAAACTCGACGTCGCGGCCACCGGCTACGGAACGGTGTTGGCTGTAATAAGAAGACGAAGAGAAATACGGGAGGGCCGATACACGGGCGAACGGCCTCGCGCACCGACGAGGAGAGTTGTACGGAGGATCGAGAACCAACCGGCGATCGAGGAAGGCAGTGCACGCCCGGCCGCCGAGACGAGCGGATGGTTGTAGCTCGTGCTCTGAAACGTAGGATAGACAGCTCGTGTATATAAAAGCTTTTCATAGCGAAAGAAAGAAAGACAGAAAAAAAGAAACGAAATGTCAATTATTCCTTCGGTCCAGAAGAGTAATGAGGTAGATAGAATTATATAGAGAGCGAATGAGAGAGAAAGAGAGAAAGAGAGAGAAAGAATGTGAATGCAGTGATTTTCTTTAGGGATAGGACGAAAGAGGGAAAAAAGAGAGAAGGAGAGAGAGAGAGAGAGAGAGAGAGAGAGAGAGAGAGAGAGAGAGAGAGACAAGGGAGGTTCGAGCGCGTGGCGATCAGCTGATCGTCGGGTGTGCTGTCTCGTCGGTCGTAAGAAAGAGGAGGTGGTGAATGCTCTTTGAACTCTGTTGGCAGCGGAGAGACGGAAGATGCGGCCGGAAGGTCTCCTTGGCACGTAATGTCCGCGGCGCTCGCGCCAAGAAGGAGCGCGTACGTCGAGAGAGCGTCGACGCCGGCAGTCGGCGGTGATCGGTGCTCGAAGAGCGTCGTCGCCGGCGCGGTGCGTGCTGCAAGTGGTGCTCCTGCTGCTGCTGCTGCTGCTGCTGCTGCTGCTGCTGCTGCTGCTGCTAGTGGTGGCAGTGGTGGTGCAAGTGGTGGTGGTTGTCCTGCTGGTAGTGGTGGAGGCGGAGGTGGAGGTGGCGGAGGGAGAGGGAGAGGGGGAGGGGGAGGAAGGTGGTGGTGGTGGTGGTGGAGGAGGAGGAGGAGGAGGAGGAGGAGGAAGAAGAGAAGGAGGAGGAGGAGGAGGAGGAGGAGGAGGAGGAGGCGGTGGAGCCACGCGAACTCGTCGGCGAGCGTTCGACGAGCCAACGCCGCCGTTCCGAAGTGCGTCGCGAGGCGTGCTACGCTCGAAATCGAAACGAGAAGACCACCTCGACCACGAGAAACACGCTCCTCGTCGTTCTCTCTCTCTCTCTCCGCACGCCCGGACCAGAAAGAGACTTTGGCACGCGCGACCACCGAGAGAGAGAGAGAGAGAGAGGGAAAGAGAAAACAGAAAACAGAAAACAGAGGGAGACAGAGACGCCCCGTCGAGGGCGCGCGATCGCACCTTCTTCTCCTCTTATTCTTCGTCTTCGTTGTCTTCGTCATCCTCTTCGAGGATCAATCGAGGATTCTTCCCTCCTACGCGAGCCGAGGCCCGCTCGAAGGACCCTCGATCGACGGGGCCCTCGCGTACGTTTTCTCAAAGACCGAAATCGAGACATAGACCCATAGACAGAGAGAAAGAGAGGGGGAGAGGGGCTGAGAGAAAGATAGAAAGACGTGTGATCGTTCGTAGTGCAGTGCCTCGTCCATGTGAACACGATGACAACCACTATTATTACTATTAGTACTACTATCGTTGTTACTATTAGGATGACGACAAAGACGACGACGTTTTGCTTGCTCACGCGGAAAGTCTGTGATAGTCGATGACAGCGACGCCATTGCTCGGATTAAACGGACATAGACGGCCGAGGATCGTGTTCCGGTTATCGTCTTGATTGGAAGATCCGGTGAGTGCGTTTACGATCTATCGATCTATCGATCCTACCGCGAAAGTGTATTTTTTTCTTTCCGTTTGCTCGTGAAAAATTTGTGATATACTGTGCGTTACTTATCGTTCACGTGTGAAGTGCGTCTACTGCTCTCAAAGAAACCGTCAGTTTATTTTTTCTTTCTCTTTCCTTTTATTAAGCTTTAGTAAGGATTATGGATCCGGATGTGCGAGTTACCGGACGAGGAAACAGGTGCGATCGTTTTTATTGTCTCAAACGGAGTTCTTTATTCGCAAGGTTCTCACGAGAACTCTGCGAATTTCGCGGGAAGAACTCGAATTCTCTCGAATTACTCGATTCGCGTTTCTTTTTTTCTTCGACTCATGTTCTTTTCATCGAATCGATTTAAATCGAACGTCAAGAGTCATTTTCAATTCATTCGAGAAGATCAGAAGTAATCGCACGAATCGCGCTACGAGTCTTACGGTCGACGAACCTCTATCGATCTTTAGTTTCTATCTACCTTCTTCCACACTCGAAGTTTCTCGTCACACGAGAATACAACTTGAAAACGATAATCGCGGACGATGATCGGTATTAACAGACGTTTTCAAATCTCCTCGAATTCAAGCGTTACTATCGTCGTCGTCGTAGTCGTCTCGATTTCTTCGTCACGGTGTTTATCCTCAAAGTCGCTAGATCGTAACGGCAAAACGATCGAGAGACACCGTTTCAACGAAATTATTATTATTATTTTTTACGATCATAACGCGAACTAGCAAGAATGAGTTTCGAGTCTATTAGCTGCTGTGAGAGCGAGCTTTCACGATTCACGATTATCTTAATAACTGAGAATATCTTATATTCTCTATGTTCGACGTATTACGATGGAATATCGTAGCTCATAGAGAAATATACGTGAAATTCTTTGACTACACGCGCGTGCGTTTGTTCCGAACAATTAATCAATAACTTTTCCCTTTTTTTTCCTTGCCTTTTCTTTTCTTCTTTTTTTTTTATTTATTTTTCTCGCGAATTACTCGAAAGCGAGGAAGCGAGACGGTAAACGAGATAAAACGGAAAACGCGTAACGCGGTTATTGATAAACGCTATGCGTCACTAACCACGATCGATAATAAATAAGCAGCGCCCGCATAGTGCAGGTAGAAAAGCGTCCGATAAGACAGCCGGCAACCGGCTCTAAGCGACGCGACGCTTCAAGCAGCCACCGTCCTCGTCGTAGAACTCCGCGATAGGCTTATCGACGTTTTTGCTTCTTCTCGTCAATTTTTTATTGGAGCACCTACTTTTTTCTTTTTTTCTTTCTCTTTCGTTTTTTTTCTTTTTTTTTTATCCTTTCTCCTCGACAACAGTGAGCCAATATATATGTATATATATATATATATATTGGATCTATATATAATATAAAAAATTATCCTCGTTTTTTAATGAAATATCTTTAACATCTCGACGTAAAATTATATTTAATTGATATCTCGTAAAAATAATTTCGTTTTTAACGAAATTTATTCATTCTCCAAAGGATTACTCATTTATTGTGTAGGAAAGGAGAGAGAAGAGATACGTGGTCGGGCATTGACACGAACGGTGTCCTTCCTCGATGGATATCGTGGCTTAATTTGCGGTTACCTTCTTCTTAATTTGGTTTTACAAAATGAATAACGTTTTCCAGTGGCATTAGTACGGTGTGGAGAGAACGAGGAAGAGATAGAGATAGAGATAGAGATAGAGAGAGAGAAAGAAAGAGAAAGGCAGGGCAAAAGGGTTATTAGTCAGTCGCAGTTATTTCATTTGCTAGTCGCGTTCTTCTCGGTGGTATACCTTTTTAGTTGTTGTTCCTTCGTAATTGTCGACTTTACGAGGGACTTGCGACAAAGCTCGGTCTCTACGAAAAGTTATAGTCTATGGAAAATTAATCTACGTATAAATGGCACTTCCTAGCAAATTTGATTTTTCTCTTTATTCTTTTTTCGGATAAGCTTTAACATAAAAACTTTTCGTTGATATCATTGAAACATATTTCGACTTCTCTAAGATATTACGTTATTTCGCACGGAATTAAGAATTAAAACTGTCGCGGTCTAGTGCTTTTAACGATGACTCAAGTGACTAACGATTTTTCGCTGAGAGAAAAAGACGTTACTTCGAGGCGATGATAATTGCGTGCTTGACATTTTATAGTTCCTTAAGTTATACTAGTTAGAACACGTGGTAGAAATAAGTAGTTTAGTATACGAAGGATTTAATAAACTCCTCTGATGTTGTTTAAGAAGAAAATTTAGTCGAATGTGAAAACGAAGCTTTATCGAATTCGAAAGATTGATACGAGCGAATATATCATCGGTAAGAGAGATAGATAGATAGATGAATAAATAGATAGACTAAGAGAGAATGAAAGGGAGTGAGAGAGAGAGAGTAACGTGTTTGAACGACGAAGAAAAGAGCTGTTCCTCGACTCGTTAACGGTTTTGACTATCCACCGTGCGCTTTAATCTCAGCTGACCCAATTGCCACGACCTTTTCAGCCTATGGCTATGAGAACGTAGCTTTTTTTCGTGAGTTAGAGTCGCGTTAAACTCGGCCGCGGGCTATTTGAGTACCACCTAATTAAGCGACGCCAGTGTAACTCTGTGATGAATTATCATTGTCCCTCAAAGTTCAGACTTGGCTTTCTTATCTGTCAAATCAGCTGATATATTAAACCGCGTCTCCTTCTCGTACCTTTTAACTCGGCCAAGACTCCAAAGAGAAACGAAGGGAGAGAGAGAGAGAGAGAGAGAGAGAGAGAGAGAGAGAGAGAGAGAGAGAGAGGAAGAGAGAGAGAGAGAGAGAGAAAGAGAGAGAGAGAGAAAGAGAGAAAGAAGAGAAATTTATAATCGCTGCGACACATAGCCATGTAACCACGCACCTTGCGCATTCCACTTGATTAATGAACGACCCGCCCGTTAAGTGTTTCATTAAACAACCTATGGTACATTGACAAACTTCGATCATCCATTTCTGCTTGATAATTTGTCTCTCGTATACTCGATCTATCAAGCGGTTGCGCGTGCATCCACGAGATCGCGTTTCTTCCGAGATCAAGCGAGATCACTTAAATGAGATCGATTACTGATAAAATCTTGAAGGCAATTGCTTCACGAATTTTCACTCTATATGATGATCGATAATCTATCGATAGTTTTAAGTAATATTTAATGAAATTAACGACGAGAATATTTTCAGCATTTTTAATTATATATTTTGAAGGTAATAGAGTTTACTAAATCATTCATATTCGGTGAAATTTTAATTTGAAAGGAGAGATAATTAGGTGTACTCTTTCATTTTTTTTTTGTGTATTCGGGACT
The DNA here is from genome assembly GCF_905475345.1 of Vespula vulgaris. Lineage (NCBI taxonomy): Eukaryota > Metazoa > Arthropoda > Insecta > Hymenoptera > Vespidae > Vespula > Vespula vulgaris. Next base: position 2,115,932 of record NC_066600.1, on the reverse strand, counting down.
CTTCTTCTCTAGAGTAGTTATCCAACATCGAACAGGTGGATAATTGTTTAGAATAAGAGGGTTATTTTTAGGCAACGCTCCAAAACTTTATGATATTCGTTTCTTGATGGGTTAGATGACGACGATGACTGTCTTTGAAATAGGAAGAGAAAGAGATAGAAAGAGCACGTGCTCTTTCTGGCCGACTCAGCTTCGTCGAAGCAGCCTCCTATCTTGTTGCCTGTCAGATTGTTGACACAGGCAGTGACACGTTTAATAGGATTATTTATGCTCCTAAAGGCGCTTAAACGGTCCCATGTTCGTATCGGCTTCATCTACCTGACGGCGCGTAGCATAATTATGTCGACACGACTCGTATATCGGGTTCGCCGAGCCGAGTGACAACGCCTAGGCGTCCCTGATTTTGTCCGCGCTCGACTTCCGACGTTAATCTCGAGAAGGAAAGACGTTTTAATCGCCCACTATCGCGCGTACCAGAGAAAACTGGTTCGTAGTATACCAGCACGCGAGTATCCTCGATCGATTTGTAACTCCCGACCTGCTGTGAGATAATGTCCCTCGTTAATTGTCCACTTTGATTCGACTAATATCAGGGAGTATTCAAAAGATATATAATATAAATATCCTTTGCTCGAGATGAAAAATATGATAGGTATTACGTATATAAATAATTAATTGCTACAACATAAATAATCGTTTATTTTTTAAGAAAAATTTTATTTCGATAATACTTGCATTTATGATCGAATTGTTAATCATAATTTAGATTCGTAGAAGAAGTTTTCGTTTCTAAGATGCGATATATATGTATATATGTGTATATACATATATATATATACATATATATATATATATATATATATATATATATATATACACACACATACGTATATCAGGAAGAGTAAATTACGGTTCAATTAAGCGTTATAATTGTCTTTGACGTTTCAGCATCTTGCCGCGTTGGATGATTTCTTCGTAAAATTAACGAGCAAGAGGGAGGGAAAGAGAGAGAGAGAGAAAGAAAACGAAAGATAATTTATGTTCGTATGAAAGAAAATATGTATCCAATAGAGTGACTAGCATTGTCTATCTTTTTGATAGAATGAGAAGCACTGTGAGACGGCGATATAACGCGATATAAGCTCGGATCAGAGGCGACAACCGCTCATTAGCATACAATGCGGGCTAATGGGATCGCACGCTGACGGCTACCGTTCAATACCTTGTCCCCGGCATCGTTTCGATTACCCTTCTCTCGAACGCCAACCCAAAGCTTCTTCGAGCTAGTCATCGAGCTATCGAAATGAATCGTGTCTTTGTCTTCTCGATTTGTTCCTATTTCACGTCAACATTTGATTTTTCAATCGAGCAGTCGAAAGATTACCTATGATTTTCACGAGAAAAAAAAAGAAAGAGAAAGAGAGGGAAAGAATAAAAAGCAAAATAAAGAAAGAGAAAAAATTGCAAGTGATTTTCTTCGAATAGCCAAAGAAATTTCGATTCTAAACTATCGAAATTATCCTTACGAGGAAATACGATATTATATTCAAGGTAAAGAATTGAGTTGTTGCGTCTTATTATAACTAATCGCAGGAGGGAAGAGACCTTTTACGGTTGTCTTGTCTCGAACATCTTCGTTTTATTCCATTAATTCGTGCTAGTGCAACAACGTAAAGCTCGAGGACGTTCAATAGGAACGATGATTTATCTTAACGAGAAGCTAGCTATCGGGTATTAGATAGTTTCTCTCTCTCTCTCTCTCTCTTTCTCTTTTTCTTTCTTTCTTTTTCTTTCTTTCTCACATTCAATAACAATAAGTATCGCTAGTATAATCGAATCGTTCTTAGCAGGAACAACCTCGAGCTAAGTTGGGTGTCACGATAGAATATATATATATATATATATATATATATATATATATATATATCTTTCTTTCTTTTTCACTTTGAAAAGATAAAAGCAAGAGGAACGGTCTCCCCCGAGAAGGTATTGTGTATACCGGTTGCTATTTACACGTCATCGCATAATAGTTCTAACTACGTTCCTCATTACCGGTGCAACGAATACGTGCGAATACGTCGGTTTTAGTGCGAGCAGTAAAGACCCAAAGGCGTTGTAGGTACCTATTGCTATTCTTGCTGGATTGGTCGGTACAAGAGTAGTGCGTTTTCTCTCTCTCTCTCTCTCTCTCTCTCTCTCTCTCTCTCTCTCTCTCTCTCGTAAGCAGCTCTTTCATTATCGTTCTACCGACTTCAACAAGGATCGGACGGAGCGATAAGAGGAGAGCACAGTGATCTCTCGGGTGAACGGAAGCCGGCAGTGCGCAAGAATAAGTTCTGAATAATTCCATGCAAAATAGGCTATTGCGAGGATGGTATTGCGAAAGGTGTATTCCTGATTTGGACAAATCCACTCGAGCGTTCTTTTAATTGGCTACTATAAGGATGGCGAGGGATAAAAGAGGGAGAGGAAACAAAAGAAAAGGGGAAAAAATATGGGGTAAAAAAGAAGATAAGAATCGTATCAAAATCGTGTGGCTAGTGAAAACTATCGGGGGCAAATCAAGCGAAAAGAAAATGTTCTGTTCACTTTTACTTATCTTCTTCGATATTTATCGATCGATGGGGCTGTTATCTGTTAGCTCTTACCGTCCATCCCATGGGTAAAATCATTTTGCTCTTATAGAACAGAGTGGATACTACAGGTATATTGGATTTAAGAAGACTCCTTCAAGAATGTGCTCGAACGTGTTGTAAAAAGCTCAATGGGTCGGCGATAAAATGAAATGAACGCTTACAAACTTGCCGCTGCTGCTTGCTGTTCCTGATGTTGCTACTATCGCTGTTGCTGTTGCTGCCGCTGTTGGTGGTGTTGCTGCTGCTGCTACTGTTGCTATTGCCGCTGCTGATGCTGACCGAAGAGAAGATAAGAGCAGGATGAAAAAAGAAAGAAAACGCGAGTGGACGTCGATGATGGAAAAGTTAATAAAAAGTTGCCGAGAGAGGCATCTCGATCGATGCGTTAGCTGTCATAAACGATACGCTTCAGTGTGCTACCTACTCTTCTCCTCCTCGCTTCGATGCTCCTACTTAGGGCCTCGAGTTATACATTTAACGAGATATTTCCTCCTCGTCTAACGGCAGGAATACCACCTCGAGGTCGTTTTCTTTGAAAACATCGCGCCCACGCGATATCGAACATATACCTACGTGTATGTATATACGTACATATGTATGTACACATATGTATATATGTATACACACACACACACACACACACAGGCACACATATACTTACATGCGTATAAATCGTAAGTATGAATTAACGAATCGACGTTGATCCCTCGAAAGCAATTCTTTTTTACCAATTTTTTTTTTTTTACTTTTCCCTTTTTTGCGAGATTCATAAGCACGTTAATCTCTTTTGATAAAGACTCTTCTTCTTTGGTATTTACTTCCATTCGGGTCGAAACGCCTGCAGATAACCATGACAGGCTGAAATTCAAGCAGCATTGTACCTTTAATTCGGCCCATAATGCGACTTATTGAACGCACGCTCGAACGAACATACTCCAAGCGTGTTTAGAAAGGCCGGAGCGTATCATGTTCTTGATTTAAATCAGCCGTGAATGGGGATAACGATGTCGTATACGTATTTCAAATGGGCACGCAATTAAATTAGATCTCGTTTTCGAACATCTTTATGCAAGTCAAGTAAAGACCATGTGTATCTATGTATGCGTATGCCTGTGTGCGTTTGTCCGTACGTCCGTGTATTTATATATGTCTCTTTGATTTGAAAGTTTTCGAAGAAACATCTACTTACGTCTTTTTGATCCAATTTAATATTCTAATTTTATTTGGACGAGCTTTCGGATAATTTTTTTAATATGCTTGCGATAGTCATAAATTTGTCATTACGTTCTCTTCAACGAGCTAAGTTAGTTCGTTAGTTAGAGAGACGGTAGATACGCGAGTATCCTGTCTCTCAGTTTTTTGACCCATTATTACTCGGCCTTTCGATACCTTACGGGAAAACATAGAAATAGGTAGATAGATATACGTAGATATGGACTGCCTTGACTCGTGGAATACACTTGTCCATCGACGTTTCTCGAGAGATATCTGTCGCAATCACTTGGACCTAAATCAGCTCGTTAATTTTCATTCTCTTTCTCGTCCGACGATAAAATATTTTATACGAAGGTAAGAAAAGTGAACACATATCAAACCTTTTAACGTCACGCATTCTAATAAGAAGAAGCTCTTTCGAAGCCTTTTTATCATTCACATTCACATACACACCCGGATATACATATATACGTACATGCATATAGATCTTTCGAAGTATTCGAATATTTCATGATAATTATGTCGTAAACAAGAAAGAAAAAAAAAAGAAAGCAAAGAAGAATTGCTGTATATCCTCCGAATATAATATTTCTTTCTTTCTTTCTCTTCTTCCTTTTTTTATTCTTTTCTTTTTCTTTTAATTTTATTTTCGACGAAGGGCCTACTGCATTCGTTCTCTTGCATACATCCATACGTATATACATATCTACACGTGTATACGTCACGGAGAGCGTATCTCCGGGTTTCCACGTACGCGCAAGGCTTTCGAAATAAATCGATAAGATCTCGAGTTGGACACGTTTCAAATTAATGTCAATGCGTCGCGAACGCGTGCGTCCGCGAACAGAAGGAGTTTATTAATGCCTCTCGCCTTGTTGTTCACTCGACTTTTGCATCGTGACCGCGTCGTAGCGTTATCGCGTTTTCATGCAAAGCAGTGGCCGTTTTGTCTGCTTGCTGGAAGGAGATGAGAGAGAAAGTTTGCGTTCCTACGAGATGTCCGTGACGAAACTCGAGCGTCTTTCGTTCGTGCTTTCTTCGTTTTCAACATTGGAAAGATGGAAAGAAAGAAAGAAAGAAAGAGAGAGAGAGAGAGACTAATATTTTCCTAAATCATCGTCGTAATAATAATTATACTCGTTACATTCAATTACATTGCACTCTTGGAAGATTCTCGTCTATCTTTAGAAAGGAAAAAGAGAAAAAAGAAAAACTAAGAAAGGAACAAAAAAAGAAAAATAAAAGGACTGACATATTTCAAGTGTATTTTAAATCCAATTTTACTCGATAGAGACTTCTAGAGTTGGACGGGAACACACTCTCGTTAGATAGTTTGAGTAGAAGGGATAAGAGTGATTTATCGGTGATTCGAGAGCGCTCGCCAGAGTCGGAAAGTCGCGGTCTCATCCACGTAATCGATGAATAGCGCGAAATTCGAGTGAGCTATATCGACGCATAATTGGCACCTTGGAGAACTCAAGCCTTTCGAGCGTCGACTTTCTAACGTGCCGATCGAACGATGGTTATTTATGGGGCGCAATTAAATTAATTAATCGAGGCGAAGCGTGATAAGCGGACGAAATGGCCGCTAAGCTTGCGCAATCCTTTCGCTGAGGTTAATTGCGAAAATGGCATCTCGATGTAATATGGGTAGAGGTATAGACGATATAGTCGGCCGGTCTATCGTTTGCCACGCTTTTCTGATGGATCCATCGGCGAGAGTAAAGCGACTAATGGCATCGCTCTCGAACTAGGAATCGATCGATCGAATTAGAGGATTTGCGATGGCTTATAGATAGGAGAGAAAAGAGGCGAGAAGGCAAGAGAAGAGAAGAGAAGAGAAGAGAAGAGAGGAGGAGAGGAGAAGAGAAAAAAGGAGAGGAGAGGAGAGAAGAGGAGAAGAAAATAAATGACGAAGAAAGGAGAGGCAGTGATCGATGGTACGACGCACCGTTCCGAAGCGTGCCCAGTTACCTTCTCACTTCATTATTCATTCGGCAGCTTCCAATTTGGAACGATTTTGATTTAGCAATCGTCGTCCATCGCAAGCGAGATGCTTTCGCGAGTTCTTGTTAACGACTGAGAAAACCTACGGGCTTCTTGATATACAAGATAATTCGCAACGCCGAGGATCGTTTTCTTGATCTATACCGATCGAGCGAGCCTTCCGTTCGAAATAGAAATTACAAGTGTGTACGCTCGTAACGTCGGGTATATTACTCGTTAGAGTTAGTTTATTAACGTTATTGGTATCAATGTTTCGACACCGACAGAATCGTTTCCTTTCAATGCTAGATGATGAACGATTATTACGCGCGGTTAATCGCGGTTGATTCTTTTAACGGAAACTTTCCGTCGTTATTATTAGCGACATGTAGGTATAACAATTCTTCTACGTGCAACACGTTTGATCGTAAAATTATTTCTTATCTGAGCCGAGAAATCAAAGTTCTTTCTTAGCACACACACTCGCGCGCGTGCACACGTACACGCTCGTATGCACAATAATTTATCGTTCGTCCGTCAACTTCCTATCCCTTCCAGTCGTAGAGTACATCTCTTTGATATAAAAAAGAAATGAAATGAAAAAAGTTGTTACTTTCTCGCGTTTGATCCTCCTCCACTTCCATCTTCTCCTCTTTCTCCTCCTCAGAGAAATTGCGTTTGATCGGCATTCGTGGCACCCTGCAGAGCATTTCACACTCGCCGCCACTGGCGGTCGACCACTGCACTCCTGACGCGTCCACCTTGCTCCGCAATTATCCAGAGCAGTTCTAAGGTAGCTCCGCGTGAGTAAGTGAGCTAGCTAGGGAGCTAGCTAGCGAGCTGGAGACCGAGCGAGCGAGCGCGTATCACCGATTTCTGTATCGCCTTCGCACTAAAACAGGTAGGTAGAGAGCCTAGAGAGCAGGTCACTTTCGCTGCTCGTACGAGAGCAGCGTTCCAGTGGTCGCGCACGCGTGCTCCTCCATTCATAAAGAGCTATGGAAGAGCGTGTACACTCAGCTGTGGTGGCCATCCTACGCGCGAGCATGCAACCACGTGGACCCCGGCGAGTCTCTCGTATAATATTTTCCTAGCAGTAGTCTCTCCCTAGATCGTTCGTTCTCTTTTTTCTCCTTTCTTCTTTTTCGTTTCATTTTCTTTTTTTTGTTTTCGTTTCCTTTTTTCTCTTTGATTTCCTCTTCTTTTTCTATTTTTTTTTTTTTTCATTTTTTCATTACCGTCGGTTCGAAGACTTTTTCGTCTTCGTTCCATTTTGTCCAAGGCTTGATTATTATATATATATATAATGTCGATCTATTTTTTCTTTTCCTTTCTCTCATTCTCGAGATATTCGAATAGATATATCTATTAATCCTTACGCATAGACTTTATAGTATAAACACCGTATTTATGTGGGTATACAAGTCACGCTTCTTTTATCACGTCCATCGTGTTCAAGAAAATAGAAGATAGATCGATTAAGATGGAAAATTTTCACCGGAAGGAAAATTTTCGCCTACAATCGCGATCTATATACCAACTTACTTACTTACTTACTTACTTACTTAGTTTACTTATCGAGTAACGTATAGATCTATCTCGTTAAATCAGCTCGCTCGTTGTTCGTTAAACCACGAAGCTTTCGTAACCTTTCAATTAAGAGTCCAGAGTGCCGAGCAGTCGGTATAGCCAGCGATCTTAAAGTGGAAAGCCGTTTCGCGTAATAGTCAACACTACGGCTGATCGCTAGCCACGTTTTGCTCGTCCTCCCTTTCGATCCCTGATGATTTAGGATAGAGATCGATAAGTAGATTGCGACTTGGACGCCTTCAGCCAATTTTATCGGTCACCGAGGTGTCACTCTTACGATGAAACGAGCTGACGATGCACGATAGGTCGATCGATCGATCGATCGATCGCCTGATCGATCGGTTGGTCGGTCGGTTGCTCGCTCGCTCGATCGATCGATCGATCTAGATGGATAGATAGATAAATAGATAGATAGATAGATAGCAGAGCTTGAGTTCTCCTCTGTTGGGCTCCGTTTCGCTAGGTGGAATCATGTGTTCCTCTTTCTTGACTCGACGAGAGCCCTCGTACTAGTAACTACGTTCGTTAATGTCCATAAAACTAGTTAATTCAATCGCAAACAGGTCAACGAACGAAACTGGTAGAGTTTCTGGCTTGCCACTTGCGATTCGTGGGATCTCAAAAAGGGATAACGACGGCGTCTCGATCATTGACACGTTTGATCTCTCGACGGCTCGATTAAATTACAATTTCAATCGATACGAAATTTCTTTTTCATTAAATTTATTATCATCGATGCTTTATCGACTAACGATTTTATTTCGAAATTCGAACGAAATATCTTTTTTAAATCGTTGAATAATACTTCTTGTTTGCGTATATATGCGTGTGTTCCTGTGTGAGCGCGCGTGTTTACTTTAAAAAAAAGAAATGTGCCGCAACTTTAAAGAATTCGGTTCGTCGTCAATACCACGATGTATTCTCTACGTGCGACTCAATTAACGCGTTCCATCGGTCCATCGATGGACAGACTTGGCGTCGATCGTGAAGAACGAGCGTACGTGCTTCACGGATGTCGGAGGACGATCGTACCATACAAACTTCTCGTTCTCGTAAGATTCGATAGACAAGCTTGAAACTTCGTATAGATCAGCAACTCTTAAGAATGTTGCTATTTCTAAGTAGGAGATATGTTAATCGAACGAGACTCGTGACACTTTGTAGAATTTCTAATGCTTTCCATTCGACTTTCCTTTTCTTTCTAGTATTATACTTTTCTCTCTTTCTCTCTCTCTCTCTCACATACACTCTCTTTTTCTTTCCTTCAGCAAGACACTTGACAAGACGACTAAAGCTGTTTCCTTTAATTTGTCAAAGAAATTTGCAAGATCAAAGCTTTTCTTCTCTCCTTTCCTCTCTCTCTCTTTCTCTCGTAGTTCATCGACATTGTAACAACGTACCGGAGACAGGAGGTCGATTCTAATCGTAGCACTTTTTCCGTTCAACCGGAATAGTAAAACTTTTATTATAGCTGAACTCGTAGTACTACTCGGCCTATACTTACTATACCTAGACGGAAAATTTGCGTTCGCGTAGGAGCTCGAGAAAAGAGAAAAAGTTTACTCGTCCGAATGTACCGGGCTGTTCCTTGAATTCTTCATACGGATTAAGCTTCAGCATATGGACGATTTAAAGGGTGCATAGCCGTCGTGCACGTGGAAATAAATGTTTTATTTCTCATCGCGGTTCGTCGAACGAATGAACATGTATATGGGTAGATACGTTGAGAATACATAACTATAATACACGTGTGTACATGTGTATAACTACCGGACATTACCGTACGGTAAAAGAGAAAGAGAAAGAGAAAGAGAAAGAGAAAGAGAAAGAGAGAAAGAGGAAAAGAAATAGAAGGAAAGATAGTCGCGTTGAGTTTTGGCGTTGGCTCGCATACTTTTCAACCGATATGGCACGTAGAATCGTAATGTAGGTGGACTCGTTTAGTATACAATTATCCACATTTTTCTTAACGCTTACGCCCAGCGTAACAGACAACGTGCTTTTGATACGAAAGTAACCGGCTCGATATCTCTATATACGTATATCTATCTACGTATGCCGATACTTTGCGTAGAACCGTTCGGCTGTATTACGTATTGCAAGGGTTGCCGTTACGAGAAACGTGCTGTGAAAGTGCACTTTCAAAGTACGATGGCCATTTTTATTCGCACTCCACGTACACGCATACAGGGAGTCCAAGTTACCACGCGGAGGTGGATGAAATAACATCTCGTCTAGTCTCTAGATCGTTCGTCGAAACGATTTGTACACATATACATATTTGCTTCTCTCTTAGATTTTCTTACCTATAGAATCTGCTATTCTCGATGATCTCCTTTCGATCGTAGAGATGAAAATCCAACGAGCATGCTCTCCTTTCAACGAGAGACATAAGAAGAAAGATGTCTAAGAGGAAGCGCTAGCAAGCATCGATTTACCGAATCTAATCCTTGACTCGCTTGCGTCTATCGATACGTTTGTATCGGTATCGCCGCTATTCTATCTTCTCTTTCTATCGTGAACGAGTAACCGTGTCTCGAAGCCACGCTCGACTCTATTTCCCCGGCTATTAGCGCTAATCGATTACGGCGTGACGGATCGAATGATTTAAATAAAGACCGGGTGCGTCATGGGCCCGGCCCGGTACACTCGACCGCGCCCCACTTTAGATAGAATGAGAAAGAGAGACAACATTACGTTTCGTCTCATTATTTTGTCCGATCAGTCCGTCACGTGTTTTCTCTTCTTATTTCTTTTTTCTCTTTTTTTTCCCCTCCTTCTACTTATCTCCTTTTCTTCTTTCCTCGATTTCTTTTCTTTCGGTTCTCTTCTGTGATCTTCAACGAAACGATCTTACGTATTTATCGTAATCTATGGTCTCTAACGAGTAAACATTTTTACGTGGCGTAATAGTAATTATGTAGTTTGATTAATCGAGAATATCTGATAACATTTCGATCATAAAGATATCGTCGCGAGTATCTTAATTGTACATACCTATATATATATATATATCTTTTTTTTGTCCTTTTTCGTTTCAGACGACCGAAGGACCAATATTCGAGCCAACATGCCAATCCGGATGCCAGTGAAGAAGAAGTGTCTCTACCTGTAACTAATTAATATGTTACTTAGCTAGTTGAATTAGTAAGTGATATGTTTGATCTATATCTCCGCGGTGACTGTGGATGACACTGACGTGATAGAATTTTTATCAACTAAAACGCGCGAGTGAATTTCGTCTGTATTTTTCATCGTCGTGTTTTCGGAGGGAAAAAGGGAAGAAAGAAGAAAAGATAGAAAGAAAAAAAAAAAGAGTGTATTACTTCTCGATTTATTCGCTCCTCCGTCCTTTTTTTCCCTCTTCGCGTGTAAAGAAAGACAAACGAGTGGTAACTTATCTTTAAATCATTCAGCGAGAATTCTCTCGCCTGCGGTATTTCTCTCGCGATCTATCGATCTTTCGGGAGTGAAGTGAAACAGACGTTCTTCAAAGAGGAAAACGATCGGAAGTAGTAGAAAGGGAGCGAGTAGTAAACGGGCGAGTGCAGTGACTGACTTACATCGGGAACGCCAACCTGCAATCAAGGTTCATGGTTTTCATGGTGAGTCATTTCGATTCTCTAAGCTGTCATTTTGTTTCTAAGCAACGATCTAATCTTCTTCTTCTTCTTCTTCTTCTTCTTCTACTTCTTAGCTCGTATCACTTAAAATTTTTATTTATTTCAAGCCCGATTTTTTGTTTATCCGAGTACGAAAAAAATTACGTTCGAGATTCCATTTTATCTCATGGAAAACATTTACTTTCGTAATGATATGTATATATATATATATATATACACATATAGGTAAATTTAATGTACGTACATAAAAGAAATCGAGAATAGCACTCGCAGGAGGTATCGAATCATTAATGCGATTTCTCGCTTTTGGTATAAACAAGCGCTCGATCTTGGAACATTTGAATCGAGCGTGCTTATCGAAGTGCACTTATGTTTACGCACGGGCAAACGTGCGATTTGCATAATTTCGGTGCCGCCTGCTTCCCATGGCCACGCGAGTTTATCTTTATATTCGGCGTATCGCGTGACATCGAGTCTCGTATGCGGGTTTCTGTAAACGAATCGAGTCGTCAAATATCGCCACCTTTCAAGACTACCGAATAAGTAGATGTTTATTGGATAATTTATTTCCCTTCAAATTATCCTTGATACGTTATTGAGAGACTAATTATCGTTTATAATTGATTTCTTTAATTGGGAAAACTATTAAATTTTTTTTGTTTTTTCTTCTTATTTTTTTTTTTCTTTTTTTATACGTACGTATACGGAATATCTCGAGAAAAAGAAAAGAAAAGAGAAACGTACGAAAGGGGGAAAGAAAGGAAAAAGAAAGAAAGAGAAAGATGAAGAGAAAAAGAGGGAGAGAAAAAGAGGGAGAGAGAGAGAGAGAGAGAGAGAGAGAGAAAGAAGCATAAAAGAGGGGAGAGCCAGCATAAGGTTACGGGTCAGCCATGGAGAAGCATTAATAATCGTTTACAATCTTTAAGGTAGGGTGTGGCGAGTACGTTAACCCCTTCTTCTCTGCTTCTTTTTCCATCTTCTCCCTCCTCTCCTCGTCTCTTCTTGTATTCGTCGAAGGTACATCGTACCGTCTCGAAATAAGAGCAAAAAATATGTTCTTGCTTCGGACTTTAAAGGAGTTGGTCGCGTATATCACGAAAAAATAACTTTACCATAGTCATCGAGATTGTTCACGGTCGAACGTAACTCTTCGAATTTGATTGGTATCGACCGGTTGTGACTACTTTGATACTAGTAAATTTTCTAATAATGCATGTATAATGCATCTCTGATTTTACAGATAAATCCGTTTATGCTTAATGCCCGACCAATCGAAAGAGTCGAGTGCATAGGGTTAATAATCAAAATTTAATAATGATAGAGAGGATAATTCAAAGAATCGAAGAGAGTCTGCTGGTTCGACCGATCGAACTCTACTACACTCTCTCTCTCTCTCTCTTTCTCGCCTCATCGATTTCCTTACTCCTGTTCATCTCGATAGTTTACGCGCGTAATCGCGATACTACTACTAGTAATAGCAAGATCTCGGGCTACAGTTTGACGCGCAAAATCAATTTACGAGCCAGTCGACTCGTTTACTCGTAGCGCATCCGTGTTTCGGAAGTGCGATATATTGATTAAAAATGAGAAATTAACGCTAGATACGACGAGAAAAATAGAGAAAGAGAGAGAAAGAGAAGGAGAAAGATAGAGAGAAAGAGAGAGAAAGGAAACCAGATAAACCGGTATTACTAAGATCAAATCGAATTTCTCGTACTTGTGGTGTGACTTGACCCTTCCTCGAATAAACTTCCCTTTGATAGGACATACTCGAGTACCTAGGTAATCCACGAATTCGATTCAATTCAGTTTATCCAATATCTAAGCGCGTATATAATTCGCGTAACCAAGAGCCGAGACTTGAAATAAAAAAGAAAAGAAAAGAAAAGAAAAAAATAACAATAGTAAGAAAATAATAAAAAATAAAAAACAGTAAAAAATATACGTAGCGCGTACATTATTATCGAACGTGCATCATTTTTACATCGTTGCATCGTGTTAAAGATACGATAAAGATACGAGATAAGGAATCCCCTTTTTCTTTCTTTCTTTCTTCCTTCCTTTTTCTTTTTGTTTCTTTTTTTATTTACTCGTTGAACTTCTCAACGGGTTTAAAACGGCGAATTTCGGGGATTAAAAGATGAGGGTCTTAAAGATTCCAAATCCAGTCTTCCACGGGGATTAATACGGATGATCGAAGGACATCTATCACTGTCTCGAGATAACCAAGATCTTCCTCTCCTTTAAAACTTAAAACAAAGCGAGAAACAGGTTGGAAAAGGTGCGCCGGGTAAAACAATCTACCAGAAGATATCTCTTTCATTCATTCAAGAAGGCTGTTAAGAGGTCAAAGAGCGTCCTTCGTTCGACGATACGCGTGCTGAATCAAAGAATTCGACGCGGTAAACGATAAGATACTTTCTGTCTCTTTCTCTCTCTCTCTCTCTCTCTCTCTCTCTACCTCTCATTTTTTTTTACGCTTCACTATCTTCGTCTTCGGGTTATTAACGACGGTGATAAATTGTAATGCAGAGGCACGCGGGTGCGGCCCTCTCTCGTGGCTAGTGCGACGAATCGGCGATTTGGAGGAAAAAAAGTCCCTTCGGGGAACCCGTTCTTCTTCTTTCTCTCCCTCTCTCTTTCTCTCTTCCTTTCTTACTATCGCTCTCTCCTTCTCCCTTACTCCCATCTTTTTTCTTTCTTTCGCGTGTGCTACCTTCTCCGTGAAAATCGGTCGTCGGCCCTTCGCCCTGTGTCCTCTTCATCGCTCTCTTGCACAGTCATCGTCTTACCTCTCTTTTCTCTTTCTCCTCTTTCTCTCTCCTCCTCTGTTTTTTTCCTCGTCCTTTTTCTCTCTACCTCCCTCCCTTTTCGAACAGCCATCGACACCACCTGCGGCGACGAAATCAACGTGTTTACCGTACGACCGAATTTAATGGAGAATCCTGCTCGATATCGTCCCCGTCATTTTCTTTCTTAATGTAGCGTCTTTCTTTCTAATTAGTTTACGATACCATTTCCTCCATTTAATATCTTTCACAAAATTGACGTCGATTATCTTTCGAAATTCGTATTAAAATTCGAATTGTATGAAAAAAACTCGATATGAAATTCGCACGTTCGTTAACGCGAGGTTAATTGAAATATTTATTCCAACTCGTTCGGGCATACACAAAGGCAAGTGTCGTTACCTAGTGGTTGTGAGCGTTGGTGTTATCGTTTATCGCGGCCCAGAGTTCTCTGATATCTCTCGTCGTACGTTAAATCGTTTTAGTCGACTATAAGATATGTATTGCATAAAAGCCACGCGCCGCTAATTGCTACTGGTAGCTCGTTTCGCGACACACAGGTGTAACGATCCAATGGGGAATATCACGTGGAATTATTTCACAGGCATTGTCTCTTCGATGTCGTTCTTCTTTCTTAGTTCGAATTTGCAGCTTCCGTTACCTTATCTCGATTCTCTTTTTTATTTATTTCATTTTTTTCCTTCGCTTTATTTCATTTGAAATTTCTTCTTAACCAGCACCTGGGGATACGAACGTCTGGCTAAAACCTGATTAAATAGATTCTTACTGACTTGAAATTCGATCCAATAATAGAGTTAGCAAAGTTCGGATAGAAATAACTTCTCGTTCGTTTCGGGAATAATTCATCGAAGGAAGAGGCAAATTTAATTTACGAAGGATTCGTAGGTATTACTATAGTCGTCTTCGTTCTCATCGTTCACGTCGTCGTCGTCGTCGTCGTCGTCGTCGTCGTCGTTATTTCGTAAGGTACCTCGTCGGGCAAAATCGATAAGGCAATGCGGGTAGAAAGAACGTACAAATTCTTTTTAACCTTGTTGCGAATATCTGCAACTTTGAATAGCACGTTGATCGAAGATAACGCATCGTATCTCGCTTGTTAACGATCGGTAAAACGGTGATGTGCTCGTTAAAAATTGATTTTTCTGCTCTTGGTAATACGTTTAATGTTTCAACGAATTTGATTCTTGCTTTCTCTCTTTCCCTCTCCCTCTCTCGTGAAATAATTCGTGCAGGTGTCGTTTCAAGTCGATTTCCTTTGAAGTCGTATCAAACTGAAGTACGTAAGTACGTACGTACGTACATACATATATAACGATATGCTTCCTCTTCTCCTCTGATCTCTCTACGTGAATCTTTTATTAGCATTAATGTAATTCGATAATAAGTTATATTTAATAACGTCAGAGACTACGTACGTTCTTCAAAATTTACATTGGAACTTTGCTACGTCGTGGCGTAACGTTTACGGTTCTGAAAGACATTTAGCCGAAGTCGCGCGCTGTTGGATACTAAGTATCGCTCGATTATATCTCGCCCGTAAAACGTCGTAGGGACATTAATTTATTTTATATTCGCACTGGGGTCGCGTATGCACGTCGAATATCATTTCTTTCTTCCTTTTCTTCTTCTTCTTCTTCTTCTTCTTCTTCCTCCTCTCCTTCATCTCTCCTTCTTGTCTTCTTCGTCTCTCCTCCTTTTCTACTTCTTCTTCGTCTCTTTCTCTCTTTCTCCTTCCTGCAACGAGCCGACATTTATAGTTCTCTTCGTGGCAACCGCGAGAAATCGTTATTCGCAATAAATTTTTGTCGCACTAACGGAGAGGATCCGGTTGACAAGCACAAAGATCGATTCGACTTGTTAATACGATTCGTTTTACGGCTTTCTCAAGATTTCCTTTTTCAAAGGACTTTCGTATCCGCCTTTAAATTCCAATTTCCATTTGATCCGTCGCGATCCAACGACGGGTTTTATTGTGAAAAGGAAAGAAAAAAAAAGAAATGATACGTATCTCTGATAATTGGCATCTTTTTTGGTGCGAGGTCAACGAGCATTATATCATCTTCATCAAGAAGAAGAAAGTTCGACGGAAAGAGAGAGAGAGAGAGAGAGAGAGAGAGAGAGAGAGCCGGCAAACGGAAGCTATGCAAAAGGTTTGATATTTTTAGAACTACTTTCGCGAGATGAAATTTGCTCTCGTTTTTTCTTTTTTCTCTTTCTCTTTCTTTCTTTCTTTCTTTCTTTCTCAGTTTTCTCGCGGAAGTCGAAGATACAGGAAGGAGCCAAAAGTCTCGTCAATTCGTGTACTTTAAGGCCAGACTCCGTTTAAACGTGTCTTTGATCCAGGCGATGTATTTCGAGAGGACGGGTGACAGGCTACGGCCTGTATGCGTTTTATTTAAAGACCTGACACGCCTTAGTTATTGCGCAACGGCTGCGAATCCGCACGTAGCTACGTTTTAACGTCTAAAGCAAAGCTTTGTTTTCTCTTACTTGCATGCCTCCCTCTAACACGAAAACTAACTTCGTCCGAAACGAGAGGATTGCCGGCATGATTTTCTTGCGATATAAAGAGTATGATCGATTAACGATCGTTCGCATAACAGAGGCGTGTCACGGTATGGACAACTGCGATACGGTCGTTAATAATCGAAGGAAATGCTTTTTTCTTCACGCACGATATCGGTATACTCGTGCCTCGACTACGGTAATGGACTACAAAATTGTCAGCGTATCGGTAACAGCACTCCTGCAATGAGTAATAAGATTTTATCTTCGATAATATATAGCTCGATCTCGCTGTGTTCTCGTTACTGAATACATGAGCTGTCTCTATCTTTATCTCTCTTGCACGTTCCTTCTTTCTTTCTTTCTTTCTTCCTTCCTTTCTTTCTTTCTTTCTTTTCTTCTTTCTATTTTATTTTCTTTTTTATAAGAAGGAATTGAGAAAAAATAAAAAGAGCAAAAAATAATAATATTAATAATAATAAATAAAAGAAAACTAAACAGCGGTAGAGACATTGATTATGGAGTGATAGAACCGGACCGCGTTCTCCTTTCTTATTGATTATCATTGCGGTATCATAATGTTCCCTTCGTGGTATGTCTAAGTCGATGTCTGTAATAATTTAACTATCAGAAGTTAGAAACTCTATTAAAAGTGAAGAATTAGATCGATAATAATCGTTTGTTATTTTTCTTTAATCGTCTTACTAGACTCACTGTGTCAAATCTTAACAGGTTCGTTTCAATTTCTTTTTGATTGGCAGGGGAGAGGGGAAGGAAAAAAATATCTCCAATAAAATCGTAAAATCGTGCGCATCCTCGTATAATAAAATATACAAGTATAAAATAGGGGCTCGAGAGAACAGTTTCAGTTTCAATTTCATGCGGGAGTTCTCCCGTCTATAATTCACCGACGTAACGACGGAATTGCAAAGTACTTTCTAAGAAACGTGTTATCGACGTATACATATACATAAGACATACGTAACGTCACGAGGTACGTCCTGTTGCGAGGAAGAAACGATATTTCAAAGGTTGACAAAGTAGCTATGTTCTCTTGGCGAATAGAAACGCAATAAATGTGCAACGATGGAAATGTACTTTTCTTTTCCCCTCTCCCTTTTTTCTTTCTTTCTTTCTTTCTTTCTTGTTCGCTTGCTTTTTCCTTTCTTTTTCTTCAAACGAAAACATTTTCTTCTTCCACGAGAAACATTGTTGAAAGCGACAAAGAAGGCATTTCGTTTCTCCCAGAGAAGCTGAACGATCGTTTTATAATTCTTTTTCAACCGCCCACACCGCCTCCGAACAAAACGCGGCCCTTTTAATTTACGAATCGTTAACGTCACGCACAACGACGTAAAAGTCGTGCCCGGCCCAGGAAGGTTTTAAACTTGCTACGTAAATTTGGTCGGCGTTAAGGAGGTGCGAATTTGTTTAAATCGGCTCGACTCTGCTCGCTGCGGCGCGGCACAGCGAGATCCACCTCCGTCTTCTTGGTTTTTTTCTTTTCTGTTTTTTCTTTTCATTTTTCCTTTTTCTTTTCCTTTTTCTTTCCTTGTCACCTCGAGATAATGCGATCTCTCCTGAAACATCTCCCTTTTTCGTCTTTGTCCTTTCACCGATTTCATCGATTTTTTAAGATTTCAACCTTTCCGATCGTACGTTTATACGAAGAGAAATTAAACTCGAGTCGATTAAAAAAAAAAAAAAAAAAAGAAAAAAGAAAAAAAGAAAAGAAAGAAAGAAAGAAAAAAAAACGATCATCGAAGATTTCCTTTCATTCTCATCTACCTTAAGCGCCTGAATTTCGCGCCAGGTTTGAGAGACACGTTTTTATGAAACTCCACTCGAGTCGGCTAAGCTGAGTCATTCTCAGATGCGCCTACCTAGTTTTCTCGCTTCGTAAGTGCCGACATTACCAAGGTGGATATCGCTAATAAATAACGAGATGCAACATATACACAGCTCACTTCCTCGTAAAGCCAAACGAGCGTTAAAACGCGTACCTTCGTTTCATTGTAATAACGTGGTCCAACGAATCGTCGGATTATACTCATCATTGCCATACTGTTTGCCATCTTCTCCTGTTTCTCCTCTTTTAGTATCTATTAATTTGTTATTCATTGTACATTCTAATAAACGGCAGAGAGAGAGAGAGAGAGAGAGAGAGATCAAAGAGTTACAAGTTGAACGTTCTTGGATTATCTCATGAGAATGATATTCGAAGAGAATTTCGAAATAATCGAAGTAATAATCGATCGATCGATCGATTCGATAATGATCCTAAATTTAAAGGAATCGATCGAGCGTCGCGAATTTCGCCATACCCTCGAAGGACTCCAATTAAGTAAAAAAAGAAAAAAAAAAGAAAGGAAAAGAAAAAGAAGAATCAAAGGGAATCGTTGAAAGATAAAATCGAGGACAGATCGCATTCATTTATCGATCGAGAAAAGAGATTAAAAAAGGTTTCGTTACGGTTTCCGACACTTTCGAGTTTATTCAGCTTTCACCCGATTCCTTGAAAAAAAATTTCTTTCCTCGATCGTCCTCTGAAAATCACGACGTATGTATTCCCATAGATTTCACTCGCTCGTAAAAAAAAAGAGAGAGAGAGAAGAAAAGAAAAGAGAGAAAGAAAGAAAGAAAAACAGAGAATAAAGACGCATATATTTTCTAAACTTTTTGTTCCTTCGATCTTCGCGATATATCTTATTCCTTGAAGTAAATAAACAAAAGCGGTCGAAATAGATGTTATTATTATGTGACTCTTCCTTAAGAAACATTCGTAACAAACGTTCTTATGCTTTGTTCTCTTCAAGGACGACCAATTAGCGTCAAGGATTTATCTGAAAACTCCTCCCATGTATGGACCTTACGTACATTCGTCTTCTTGGAACTCCAAGGTTATCCCAATGTAATCAATTTAATACTTCGTAGTTAATCTTAGTACGTTTGAGACCTTCACCACGTTTAAACCTATATCAGCGAGTTCTCTCACGTTATTCTTTCGTGATTTTAACAAGGCATTTACGTTTTCCGCATAACAAATCGAAACGGAAGGCATCTAGATATCGACCACCCGATTCTTTAGTTCTCTCGTGATTCAACGTGTTGCCAGCTTAATAGAATCATTTTTCTCGGTAAGGTTAGTCAGTTAAGTGTTTATATTACCGTCGAATATCTGCGATAAATAAGGCGCCCACGGGATCACTAGCTCGTAAAACCATAGCCAAACCCTTCCTCTCTTCTCACTTTCTCTTCTCTTCTCTTCTCTTCTTCTTTTATTTCTCTCTTTCCTTCGCTACACCTATTTCCTACTTCAAGTTAAAACCTGTTCACGCCTGGTACCAAGCTTAACACCCTTCCATAGATACTTCGTTCCTCCGATACTTGCGTGTGCAAGTCGATTCTTCGAGCTTATCGACTATACCGCTCGTAAACGGTACGCTTTCGATAGCATTTGGATATGCAGAGAGAAGAGAAAGAGAAGGAAAATAAACGAATCGAAGGGCGTTCTCCTGCATTCCAATAACGCACATATGTCCGAACTCCACTCGTTTATAATAGAAGAAACGATCGACGTAAGTTTATAAAGTCTGTTATATTTTGAGAATAATTTTTTTTTTTTTGTATTTATTGATTGTATTTTTATTGTTATCACAGAGATTTTTTTTCTTTTTTCTTCTTTTTTTCGACATTTTCTCTTTTTTTTTTTTTTGAGATTTTTTTAAACCCATACACGTCCCAGAAAACGAAACGATCAGCGAAAATTTATTAATTATCGAAGATAATTTTTTTTTTGTTGGATTTTGCACGAAACCGAGCATATGGCGAAGCGAACTAATCAACGATATTTTATAGAATAATTATTTCTTTCGAATGGCGTACATGAATTTTTTCAGATTTTGTGAAATCAGACGCGCGTCGAAATTAAAGAAACAACGCGTTAGATTCTCGATTTAGTTTGATCGTGAACGCAAGGCACGATTTATTTTCTACAAACACGATCGATCCCTTTCACGTATCGCCGATAGATGCGTTGTCAGTTTGAAATCCGGAAACACTATTTTCGCGTGTACGTTTATCCGAGCGCCGCTTTGAAAGTTTGACTCGTGTTGTTTCTTTCATCGGCAACGAATCAACGATATTTCTCACATCGAGAATTATTCTGTCAATAGCCTTCTAATTCCAACATGGTGAGCAATTTTCCATATATACGTACTTACGTGTGAGCTTCGTGCTTGTATGCGTTTAGAAACGAATTAGAAAAATATCGAATCGTATCGTTGTTGGAATTATAGATCGTTGTTGGAATAAACGAACGCAGCAACGAATGAAATCTATTTTACTCGTAAGTCGTTAGAAAAGAAAATATAATTTCTTTTCGTAATTCGCAATGATCTTCCAGATGTGGACAATAAAACGATCGAACGTTTAGTTGTAAGATCGTCGTAATCGTCGTCGCCGTCGTCGTTCACTCGATAGGGACTTTCTCGTTGTCTGTCAACCGCGTGTCACGAGAATATCTCGGGCGTGTTTCTACGGGGATAAAATGTGTACTCCTTTTTCTGGCATTCGTGCTTTTGCTAGAGAACGCAGCGAGACTTTAAACGGCACGTAGCTTCACCGATATGGTTCTCTTGGCCGATCGGATATTTATCTGCTGTCCTGTCGTCGAGAAGCTGTGTATACTTATACACATGCACACAAATCAGACACACACACACAGATACAGACATACTTTAACAAACTTGAGTTTCTTTACAAATGGAAAAGGGAAAATAACGTAAAAAGGTCTAGTGATAAGTTTTGAAAAGCGTTTCGCAAGATGGAGAAAATTCGTATTTTAATTTACATTAAGAGTGAGAGACCGATCTTTGAGGATGTAGCGGAAGAGAGAAGGAGAATCGAGGAAAGAGAAGGAGAAGGGAACAGCGACAACAATAACAACAACAACAGCAACAACAACAACGAGCGAGCGAACGAGCGGTCGATCGACCGTAAGAAAACGATTTTATCGAGTCTGTCATCGTACGTCATTGCCCACTGCGAAACAACGTTCAAAGAAAAGCACATCGTGTAAATTCAAGCGCCGATTCTCACCGAGCTCTCTCGTCCACCGTATATATCTCGGTGGACAGCGTTGAACGTTGACATTATCTCGTTTATGTACTTGACGATTATTGCACGCCGTTTCGAATGCCACGTATTAAATCTACCGCTGCGATAGTGCAGCCGTAAGAATTACGAACGAGCGGGTATGCGTTCCGAGCGTAATAATTAACACGAACGGGCAGGGGCTGCAAAAAAAAAGAATAGATAGATAAAGAGAGAGGGGGAGAGAGAGAGAGAGAGCTTGGAAAAAGAAAAGCCAAAGTTGTTCTTACCTCAAGGTCGAATAATCGCATCGTAGATCTCCGTTTCGATCTTTATTATCGAACTCTTTAAAGTTCGAACGTTCTATGTTAAATAAAAATAAAGAGACAAAGACAGAGAAATAGAGAGAGGGAGGGGGGAACGAGAGGGAGAAAGAGAGCTTTCCTCGAGAACCAGCTGTCGCGTTGTTGTTCTCCCGACAAGACACGATCGTTATCGCGGAAAAGGCAATGAAAGATCGAGCGTAAAGAATGCAACACAACGTGCACTGCCGGTCTACTACCGTTATATTATAAAATCCGTTATTTTGCGGAATAACTACTTAGGATTTACAATAACGGCTCTCCACGCTCGATGTGTGAAATAAAGAGGAAGAGACTCGCGTTAAGGCCTATTCTACGATCGGACGTCGACTAACGGTCGAGGATGAAGCCTGCCTAAGTCTTGGATGAGTCAAAATTATCTATCTTCTATATGTGTCTTTTCGTATGTTCATGAACGACGACGACGACGACGACGTTAGGACGTTTATACGTCCGTATTCTACAAGTGTCGAAGGAAAAGTCGATAGTTGCATGATTCATCGTAATCGCCGATATTAAAAGTGATTACCGGTTAGATCTTCAAAGAATCGTGGCCTCTTCGGTGTCTAATAAGCTAGCTCGTGCATGCATACATCGGTAAAAGGCAAAAGGGAGAAAGGTTCATGGGGGTCTTGAGATGCATCGCTCTTTGTGCGGAGGGAGGACAAAAAAAAGAAAAGAAAAAAAAGGTACATAGGGATACGTAAAACCGGTTATACCACCAAAACCGGAAAGATTTCTTCCGTACACTGTCGCCCAAAACGGACAAATGGGACGAGGTAGTTCAGCCACTGTTACACGAATAAAAGAAAAAACTCGCGAAAATCACAGGCTCTGTTGAATAAACGATGCACCGCCATCGACTATGCCGTCGGAGTCTTACCCCCTTCTTTATTTCTTTTCCTTTCTTTCTTTCTTCGATGTGACGCGTTTGTTTCTCTTTTATTTCTTTCTCCTTTTCGTTTTCTTTTTATTTCTTTTTTATTTCTTTCGTCAACTACTTAAGTAAGTAAGTGCGTACGTGTCTCGATTTTCTTCGGAAGATCGAGTCGATTTGATTAAAGAGAATCGATCGACCGTCTTCTATTTTTTTACTTTTCGAGACTTGCGACATATGGAAGATTTTCTCCATCGATCGTTGGGATCGATGGAAGCGCGGATCGACTGTTTAAAACATCTTCTTTTTTCTTTTTTTTTTTTCTTTCTTTTTATACGTGAGAAAGTTGCTTCTGGTAAAAAGAAAAGAAAGAAAGAAAAAGAAGAAAAGAAACCACCCGAGCGATCGTTAATCGAACGGTCATTTTTGTTAATGAATTTTTACTCTCGAATAAGACGGTAAATGAGTTATCGTTCGATCATGCGATCAGTTATTAAACCCTGAAATGATCGGATCGAGCGGATGAAGGATTTCTTGCGTAGTAGCGACGAAAGGAAGGTGGACAAGTTTAATATATCGGACAAATCATTTTATCGATGATTTATCGACATTTTCGATTTAGTTAATTAACAACGATATCGAGTTTCTTTCCCGTATTATAGTAAGGTCAAAGTGAACTTTATAAAACAGTTTGGGAATTCGAAACGAAAGGGAAAACAAATACAAAAAAAAAAAAGAAAAAAAGGAAAGAAAAAAGAAGGGTGAAAGAGAAAGAGAAGAAACGTCATTTCGAAAGCGTAAGACCAATTTCAATTAACTCTCGGAAGACATTAAAAAATATTGCTACGAAATCAGACGAAGAAGTGCAATGTCGAGCACATCCGACACTCGTGATAGATGTTCAAGAAGATACACATGCTTTGCCTCTGTGTTGATTTTCCTTCTCTCTCTCTCTCTCTCTCTTTCTCTCTTTCAAAAGTTCTCGTTCTCTTGTATAACCGACGAACAGGTGCAGCGATCTTCTCTCAGTGGTAAGAGCACGTTAATGACACGCCACTGTAGTGTGGGAGAGTCACGTATTAAATTATGAATTAGAAGGAAAATTTACAAGTCGATGCGATAAGGATCGCTCGGTTCGCGGTTCGTAATATACCAAGCGTTTTATCATTGATTTATATGCCGGCAGTCATGCGTTACAGCGTTCTCGTGGATATCAATTAATTCATCGAGGAAAGGAGATATTTGTGAAATTAATCGACGTTAAGATCGATATTAATAACATGTAATCGATAACATATCGCATAACTTAAAGTTCGACGAAGAAATATTCTTTCTCGTCTTTTTTGCGAGTCATCTCTCTCTCTCTCTCTCCCTCTCTCTCTTCCTCTCTTTCTCTCTTTCTCGAAAAGAAGAAAAAGAAGAGAAGAAAAGAGAGAGAGAGAGAGGGAGAAAGATAGAGATAGAGATTTTGCAAAATGATCACGGGAAGAGCGAGTAGCACATTCCATGTGCATCTTATTTCTCTCAACGCATATATAAGACGCATCTGTATGCGTGTCTTAACGAAGAGATCTTTCTCGGTCGCGAGACCGAGTCATATCTCAAAGGTAGAAAACGACTTATTAAATTCTCGTACGTAAAACGTGCCATCTGAGATTCAGGAGTCTCGAAAATCGTGTCTTGATAATAATTAAAGGGAACGCTTCGTCATTCGAGCGTGTAATTGTTTAGACATATCGATTTCGCGTAGGTAAGGAACTCGTAACACATTTTCATAAGGTGTATGTCGTCATTATTACGTGTATAGAGTTCGTTCGTTTTTACCTACGTTCGTTCGTTCGTTCGTTCGTTCGTTCGTTCGTTCTCTTGCTTTTACCACTCGACATCATCGAGATATATCACGAGAAGTCACGACACCGTAACGAATCGTCGCAGTACTGCGTTCAAGTCGCCTCAAGGGGGAAGAGCTTGAAGCGAAGGAAAAGAGGATCGAGGAGAGGCGTGGAGGTTCTCGTCGGATAATTGATAATCCAATTCTTTAGAGGCATTTCGATCCCGTTCGAAGAGATTCGCCGTCGTCCTCGTTGTTGCCGTCGTTACCGAGTTTCATGAGGAGAGGTACGAGGAGAAGAGACCCAAAGAGGACCGACCGGTCCTTGGAACGTGATCGTCTCAGCATGAGGTCCTCTTCGAGTCTTCCTTCCTTCTCCCTCTTATCATCTTATTTTCTCGACTTGGTTATATTATAGAATTCCTAGTCTCTTTAATCTATCTGTTTCCTTTAATTGTAACGCGTTAATTGATCATAACTGTCTTGAATCGTCGATCATCTTTTTTGTCTCGTTTTTTTTGTCGTTGGTTTTTTCTTTTTCCTTCTTTTTTTTTTGCGAAAATATATACATACTATTAGCATTTTACTTTATATGCTTCGTCTAATTGATCATAAACGTCTTAGATCATCGATCATATCTGTTTTATTACCTATACCTATAGAACTCTTTTGATTTCTCAAAAAAACTTTTATCGAGAACGCCTTATCAATTTTTATAGTTTTTTGTCTACTCGTTAATTAACGTCTGTACCAACGGCAACGAAAGTGGAATTTTACTTTTCACCGCTCACCTCAATCGAAAATCTAGTTCAATGGGCGTCACTAGCCACGAACTCGATGATATCCTGGCTACTGTCGCGATATATCGAATAGATTCTCGCACTCCGACCACACTGAACCTGTTTACTATGCACCGAGCACGATATTGGAGAATGTAGTCGATTAGCCGAGCGCTAATTACTCCCGGCATAACTTCGTCTAATGAGCGAATTACAAGGATAACTTCTGACCGGAAGTGAGATATATGAGCCATACATGGAGACATATATATATATATATGCATATATAGATATATACATACCAGCACATAGAGAACAAATCAAAATACAAAGTAAGCAAGTACGTAAGTACGTATGTTTTTCTTTTTTTTCTTTTCTTTCTTACGATCCATCTTTCGTAAGAAAAATTTCGTAACGCTCGATATCGGTGTTAGAAAAAAAAAAAAGAGAAAAAATAAGAAACACACGTGTCTACCTGTTTTTACGTGTACGTACTACGTACGTATACAATAATAAACAAGAAAACGGCGACGGTATGTTTGTTTGGGCATCGACATGAACGATAAGGACGAAACGTTCCTTGGCTTTAGATTGTTTGGCTAAGAGGCTCGTTGACACTAGACCGACTCGTAGTATGCGGACATCTTCGCGCTGCAGGTGTTCTCTCGTAAGTTTATGAAGTCACAAGTCGGTGCACCAGCAAAGCAGTAAGCAAGCATGACAAATGGTTAGCGTATATTGGTTGAGTAGGCTCGCTCTAACGCTCGACTGACTTATGTGCCTTGGAAACGTCTGTCTTGCCACTTCATTGTCAGACCTGTTAGCCGCTCCAAGAGAATCATTTTCATTAGTTAATAATATACCTATATAACGATGTCATTAACATATAAATATTTCGAAGTTAGTTAATTTAAATTGAATGTTAGATAGAAAACGTTTTTTGCTTTATATTATCTATATCTGTATGGATATATAAAAAAATATCGAATATCTGCAATAAAACATTAAATAATATCTCTAATAAAAATATATCTGTATATATATATATATATCTTTTTTTTAACGTGAAATAAAGTACATTTCTATTAGTGATTCTTGTATATATATATGTATGTATGTATGTATGTATGTATGTATGTATGTATGTATGTATGTATATATCCATTGAGTGAGAGAAGATAGAAGAGAAAAAATTTAAAAAATGTATTATTGATCCAGTTCTCGTTTCAAGAGTTAAATTCATTTAGAAAAAATCGATCGAAAGTTAAAAAATGTTCTATCGACGGGTGAATAGAGAAAGAAGGATTTTGTTAAAATATTTAATAAGTCAAAGATCATATTGATTTAGGAATAACGTCGATATAGTTAATTTTCATTCTATCTTCTTTTCAGTGACGACTACTGGTAGCATCGTTCATACAATCGTTTGAACGACGGAGCACTTGCATCCTTCCGCGTAACAAGAGACTCGAAAAACACTCGACAGAACACGCAATAGGATCGATCGAGAGTCGTACGTTGACCTCGAGAACGTAACTTCCTACGTTTTATTTTCTATTATAACTATTCGACTTAAAATCGTTCACAGATAGCATGTAAAAAAAATATGGTTTAACGGTTATTTAAGAAAATAACAGTAAAATCAAAGTAATTAATGTTTCGTGCTAATTACGCTTGCCGTTATTTGTCACGGTTTAAGTGTCAAAGGCGCTCATTACATAAATGAAGGTTTTAAAGCGAAGGCACATTTTCAATGTTGATTATTCCGCGATCTTTTTTTTTTTTTTAAATGTCTTTTATAACCTTTTACCTTTCGATTGAATGGAGAGTTGAAACTGAGGGTGATTTCGCATGAATATGCATCGAAGCGTTCGCATATTTTTAACGACAAGCGAATACACATCGCTCGTCATACGCGGAAACGTTCATCGACGGCATTAAACGTAACGTCCCCTCTTTTTTTAAAAAAATCTTTCGTATTAGTTGTTATATATGTATATACCAATATATATATATATATATAATTAGTCAAGTTATCTATGTTAAACTAAAGATATTTTTTAACTATGCATTTAGGCTCGTATTTATAATAATTATTCCATTTGTTAAACCATCCGACACTTACGATTCGAACGTGTCACGACAGTGAAAACGTTTTTACGAAATGTAATCCAGACTCGACGCGTTTATTGAATCGAACGCTAACACAATGGTATTAAAATTCGATCGAACTTTTTTATTCTTAGCATTCTCGAATTAATCGATCAAGAATCTTAACAATCATCGTCGTCGGTGCAAATTTTCGTATTAAATATAACTTCGAGATTTCGAAAAGTTATTTATTTCTTTTAGCACGATTGTTCTGATATATTTTCGAAGTGGACTCGTGCAAATGATCGAATTATAAAGGCAAATAGATTTGATGTGGCGACCGAAGTTGGTTAATTAAAATTGTCGACTTATGTTAATCGTAGTAATGAAGCAAAAATGTTTGTATGTATTTATTTTGATCGCTAGTTTTTATTACAGCCTTGGTAACGATATGCGACTTCGTCATCGAGTTACGTTGAATATTTCGAATGTTATCGCTGTCGGTCATGTCTTCGAAGAAAAATTTGTAGCGCCGAGTAGTTCACTTTCTATCGGAGGAAGTAGGTATCAAAGATAATGCACGTTCTCCGATCGTAAATCGAACAGTCAAGCAACGGAGATAGTTAAACGCTGACGAAATGGCAGACAGCTGACATAGAAGAGGAGTCCTTGCTAGTTTTTATCGGTGTTGTGTGTCGTGTGGTGGCATGCGCCGGGACACACACGTGACTTTTTTATTATTCCATAATATCATTAACTCTTCTTCTTCTACGTGTACCTCTTATTATGGAAGTTGTTCAAGTCCAAGGACTTGAAGAATCTCTCGATAGTCAGGAAAAGGAGATCTTCATTAATTTATTATTATTTTTAATAAAATTTTAAGCTCTACGATAATTAACAATAATGATGATGATGATGATGATGATGATGATGATGATGATTGTAATAATAATAATGATAATGATAATAATAATAATAGGAGATTTAGGTGTACATGAGTGAGTAGACGTTAGGGTAGAAAGTTTCTTCTTTTTCAACGGTTTCGTGAGCGAGAATAAATTACGACGCCTACAGTTTCCTGATGGGAGAGCGTTCGAGCGTTATGGTAGAGAGAACATACATACTTGGATAAAACCGTGGCAAATATTGACTTAGTCCAGAATGAAAGGATAGTTTCGTGATGATGACCATCGGGAAGTTATTGACAAAAAAACAAAAAGGTAAAAGAGAGAAAGAAGTATTCTTGTGTTCATTTCGAACGTGTCAAGTGTTAACGTATAATTGCACGATCGATAATTTCACTTTGTATTCGAATATTTAAGTTTATACATAAATTACAATACGAAATTACGGGGTTAGTCTCAGCAACGTGTTTGTTGAATGATTTTGTCGGGACAGAAAGAACTATCTATCGCAATTGGTGGACGATAGAGAGAAATTGTGGGCAGTGTAGGGAGTGTGCACGGTCTGTCGGAGCGAGATATAGGTGGGCGTTCTGCCGGATATGGTTCGCCGGAAGCAGGGGGACCCTTGCCACCGACACGCTCCAAGCTTCTCGACAGCGTCGGAACGTCATTCACGATGATATTTGCCGTTAAATCGAGCCAGTCTCTCTCTCTCTCTCTCTCTCTCTCTCTCTCTCTCTCTCTCCACATACCTCTCTCTTTCTCTATCTATCTATCCATTTCTCTCTCTCTCTCTCTCTCTTTCTCTTGATTGTACCGATTTCTAGATCAAGGCAACCTCGACTCGCGTTCCAACATTTCTTTATTTTCATTCCTGTTTCACGTTTACGAGAGAATCAGGGATTTCCAACGAATACCACTCGGTTACATCGAGTTGGAATTAATGGACTGCCTCTTCGAATCGATTACTAGGTCGACCAGATATCGCTATTACTCGTGATTCTAACATGAGATCTCCATGAGAGATCGGTGTATTCGGGTAATACCGATAAAAGCGAACTCGCTTTGCTTTTACCCTCTCACTGGACTAATAATGCCTCGCGGAATAATATCGATCCGTAGTCGATTCTGTAGTTCGGTAAACGTTCGCTTTGAGATCACACGGAGTCGAATACGATGCCGCCTATGCGGTGATCCGGTCTACCGCTAATCTAATCTTGCTTGGTGTAATATTAATTCAAGGTATTTGATTCTAATCTCTCGTGGAATTAATGCTCTCAGTCTGCTAACTTGTCTGGCATTAGTTTAATAGTAATCGTAGTAGAGTTAACTCAGTCTGGAACTAGTCTGACTCTGATCTAGTTCAACGACTGTGGTCCAGTTCTCATCTCGAGCGAGTTAAACTCGTCTTTAGAAAAATCAATCGAAAGTTTTTGAACGATCGATCGATCGAATGGGGTGGACTGACTTTTCTTTCTTCTCTCTCTCTCTCTCTCTCTCTCTCTCTCTCTCTCTCTCTCTCTCTCTCTCATCAGAAAGATAAGAACGTTTAGCGATTCTCGAAGAACTCAAAGCAAGAGGGCAAAGAAGATTTATCTAACGTCGATTCGCCGTTCAGCGACATCTCGTTTCTCAATGTCCTCGACTTTGCCTTCTCTTCTTTACTCTTTCTCTCTCTCTCTCTCTCTCTCTCTCTCTTTCTTTCTATCTTTCTTCCTTTCTTTCTTTCTTTCTTTCTTTCTTTCTCTTGTACTCGAGCAAGCGTACGACGTACTCTCAAATCGGATATATCTACGGTGGCTATCGATCGCTTTTCCTGCCAGCTTCCTGGCAGTGATTTATCACGGCTCGAGAGTCCCTGCCCGTTTCGAATCTCGCTGCTGTAACGTTGAATATTCCGTTCGGTGCAAACAGCTCGAGCTGGCACGCGCGAGCTCTCGAAACTTCGACAGAGATGAAAAATGCTTTCTCGCGCATTCGCCTCTCTTATCGTCTCGTACGTAACACCGAAATAACAAAATCGAAGCCACCGAACGATAATTTTCGTTCTTTTTTATATTCAAACTACATTTTAAATTTCTCATCTAAACGATATAAATCGATATAAATTTAGAGATATCTCGCGATGTCGACACTTATATTATATTTCGAAGTTACTCTTTTTCTTTAAGCGTATCTTTTTTTCTTTTTTTCCTTTTTCGGTGTTTCCTTCGTAGCAATTTCATGCAGTTTACTATGTATACATATGTACGATACATACATTCTTCGGCATATGCAGACGCACGCGGCGGACGATCGCAACGCGTGCAACAAACTGCGCAGTCTGCAACGACGGCAGGCACGCCCTTCTCCCGTGTCGCACGATACGTCGCACGATACGTCGCGTGGTTCGCTCGATCTACCGGGTGTCGTTTTTCTCTTGTATCATGATCGAAAGCATCATTATTTTTAACGAGTACCGATCTATAAAATCGCAATGATAATTCAAAAAGCTAAAATCTATGCAATGATAGATCGCATTAAATTAAATAGATCGATAAGCCGGAAGATCTATCTAAGGAGATAGAATAATTTGATTAAACATTGTGATTGATATCGTTGTAAGGTTAACATAATCACTGATAGATGATCGAAAGATCTTAACGTTTAGCCACGATCACCGCTGGCGACGGTTTCAACGTTATGCAACGTTGGCTTGTTAGTTACATACATACATACATACATATATATACTTACTTACTTATGCACTGTTAAGCATCGCCGTAGAGCTTCTTTAAGCGGACAGCTTAATGCCGCTAGCCACGTACTGCCTTATGTATACACAGTGTCTACGTATTACGCGTTGCCCGCCAGCTAGTTGGATCGCGTCTTCTATCGTGCGAGAACGCGAAGACGATCTCTACGTGCTGCTTTCATGTATTGTATATGTATCTATCTATCTATGTATGTATGTATATATGTGTGTGTATTTATATGTAGCGTATATAACGATGAACGAAAGCCCCTAGTGTATCTCCGTGTCTGGCAGCCTTCACCTCTTTTCAACGGGCGTTTCCGTGGCTCTAACTACCGTCGCTTTCCAACGAGCTTAAACGTCGCTCTCTATTCCTCTACTTGACGAAGATCATGAAAATTGATATTCGGGAAGACGAGCCTTTCTTCCTGCAGGAAATCGTGGGAAAGAGGGTAACGATGCTTTCGAACGATAGGGATCGTAACTTGGTCTAGGAAAATAATTAAAAAAGAAAAAGGAGAAAAGAGGAGTTCACCGCTCGGTGAATAATTTTTTTTTCTTCCTTTTTTCTTTTCTTTCTTTCCTTTTTTTTTCTCCTTCTCCTTTTTGCTTCTCTCGTTTCTTTATCTTTATTCTTTTTTCTTTTTCTCTTTTTTATTATTTATGATAGATTAACATCATTCCCATTTCTACTTCAATTTATTTATAGTAGATATTATAAGAGATGATAATTTTCAATGTGTACAATCAGATTATCGATAAGACCCATACTCTTGGGCAAACGTGTGTCGGTAGCTCTACGATGCCATATAGAACGTTTAGATCGTTTCAGTAATATTTATGATATATATATACTATATTAGAGTTACTTTATAGATCACGAGCGTACTTAGTTACTTGTTTCGTTGGAGCGTAACGCGCGTAATGAATCCCGACTGTTAATAAATCTCGCGTTACGAAGCGTAATATGGTCGGTCGAAGTCGACGAGGAAAAGCCACACGCGACAAAGTCGTTTTCATGGTCCTTTATATATATATATATATATATATATATATATATATATATATATATATATATATTTCTTTTTTTTCTTTTTTCTTTTTGATAATAATCGAAATCGACGGACTGTTGAAAGAAATTCACGATAGTTATGCTTCGACTCGTACGTTTTCTTTCCTATTTCTTTCGATTCTTTACCGATTACGGGCGACGGTGGTCGCATAATTACGGCAATTACGGATCGCAGAGTTATGGACTGTCGGAATAAATACAAGCCGGCGCCATTAAACGACTCCACTGCGGCGGTTCTTCTGTACTCGCACACGTATTTAAGGCAATGGTAAAAGAAGCATAGTAGTAGCCTGAGGAGATCTCTCTCTCTCTCTCTATATATATATATATATATATATATATATATATATATATATATATAGAAAAAGAGAGAAAAAGATATATATATACACACATATAGCACATATATATGTATTTATATATATTATATATATATATATATATACATAGTATTCGTGCATGTGGCTATCGGTAGACAGCCTCTTTGTTCTTTGGCGAGTCGCGGTAACGATTATATCGAAGCGTTTCCTTTCAAGGTCGCGAGCACACGAACGTGCACCTCTCTTTCTCCTTCTTTCTTTTTCTCTCTCTCTTTCTCCCTCTCTCCGTTGCACGTGCACCGAGAACGATGCATCTTACACATATTTTTCTATGTTCAGATAAGGCTGATGCAGTCTTCGATAAAACGACAATACTTGTTCGTAAAGATTATCTTTACGTTATGCATAGATCATCATAGTGTTTTGATACATGTTTCTCTATGAAACAATGCAAAAAGAGAGAAGAGAAGTCTTTGCACTCTATGCACCTTAGAAATCTTTTTAGAATCGATAGTTTTACCTCTAAAATTTTCTTTTCATTTGTAGAAATACGTTCTGCTTTGCAGCTAATCCGCGGCAATTTGTCGGGACTGGTTTGGATCGTGGCATTTATCAGAAAGAAAGAAAGAAAGAAAGAAAGAAAAAAAGAAAGAGAGAGAGAAAGAGAATCGTAGCTCGTTCGCCTTCTTCTTCTTCTTCTTCTTCTCTAGGCAAGCGAGCAATTTTCTGCGGTGGTTTTCAGTCGACGCGAACGATGGATTTCCTTTGCGTGTATGCGTTCTTACATTTACACGAGGCTTGCACGCAACACCAACGAAACACGTTCGTTTGTTCCTCTCGAAGAGAAGGAGACCAAGTTGAAGGTGAATGGCGGGCGTGGCTCGACCAGTCGTGGTAGTGGGGTGGGTGCATCCTGCTGCACAACAACGACGACGCCTTGATCGTCCTCTTCCTTCCTCTCTCTCTCTCTCTTTTTCTCAAAGTGCCGAATCGAAAATCATTTCTCTCTCTCTCTCTCTCTCATCTCTCTTTTTTCTATGCTTTTTTTATATATATTTAAATATTCTCGTCTCTTAAAAAAAATAATTTGATCGATCGAAAATTTGTAAGTGTCTCTCTTTTTCTTTCCTTTTTTTCTCTCTCTCTCTCTTTCTCTTTCGTTCGTTTATCTACGACTAATATCGATTTAATCGATACAACTTGCAACTCTAAACGTCCGTTCGATTTACCGATCACCGGACGTTTATTGATCGCGAACGATTCCTCGAGTATTTATTCCCGATCGTACGTCATAAGTCGACAGGCAATACGCTCGCGCGTAAACCTCGATACTTGAGTCACTTCGGAACGCATTATATTGTTGGTATGTCTGTACGTATGTATTCTCAACGTCGTCGATTAGACTTTAATCGTGCGACGATTTATCGACGTCCACCTTGTACCACTTTTTCTCTTTCTCTCTCTCTCTCTCTCTCTTTCTCTGTTGAAAATAGAATATTATCTTACTCTGTGAAAAACATAAGATTTCTCTGTAGTAACCAAGAAAACGAGCAGTTCGACAGTTTATATTTAAGATTCAGTGCCCTTTGTGTCCGGAATTGTTTTCTTCTTATTCGTCGTTCTCTTTCCTTCGCGACAGCTGACTCATCGTTCATGGGAGTTCCTTCGACATCGCGACGAATCATTTCTATTTCTAAAATCAAGGAATCAAGGTCAATGCTCGAAAACGACCTCCACGTGTCATCGTACGAGAACTTTGGACATCGGACTAACGGTACAGCCTTTGGAGTTGGTATTACTTTCTTCGGCCTTGTCGAATCATTTAAGAAATTTTTATCTATCGTTATTTTCAAGCGTCGTATTTATTTGAGAAAATTCGTTCTTTTGTTTCCCTCTGCGTGCGTATTTTTTTTTCTTCGTGAGAAACACCGATATGATAATTTTCATCAAGCGAGTCATTCGGGAGTGGGATATGAGGTGTCTGTAGAGGTGGAGGTGAAGGTTGTGATCAAAGTTGTTGAGGAAAGAAAGGTAGGATTGACTATGCGGCCGAGTCAGGTACCCACGTTTCTGATGAGCTGAAGTAACAGAATGAGAGAAAGATAGAGATAGATGGGTGGGAATAGTAGAATGAGATAAAGAGAAAAAGAGAGAGAGAGAAAGAGAGAGAGAGAAAGAGAGAGAGAAATTGAATAAGAGAGAGCAAACTGTTTACTCATTAGACCGGATAATTGCAGGTGGGCCTGGGCTCACCTCGACCTCGCTTTACCCCTCTCTCATCGTCCTTCACCTTTATACACCTAACTCGTATCTTCTGTGGCTTCTCAGCACAGATTTATCATTCGTTTTTCCTACCTTGGGAAAATGCACGATTCTCATCGTTTCGATCAATTATAATATTTTCCTTAGTATCGTTCGAGATTTTTTATAGAAAAAAGAAAAAAACAGAATAAAGAAATGAAAAAGGAAATAGGATTACGTCTCATTCCTTCGTTCTATCAAAATTATATAAAATGCACCAGCCATGTATTATTAATAATACTGAAAATACGAAGAAAACGTCAACCGGTAGAATCAGCGAGCAAAGCGAGATTTCTCGTTATGCAACGCCATGTAATAATTCTAACGCCCACTGGATGGACGGTTTGGCTGTGCTTGAATTAACAACCAACCAGAGTGGAGGTTGGATCGCGAGCGTGCGCGTATCTACTTCTCATTGATCGTTTCCTAGACGTCACGGCTTGCAAAGGGCAATTAAACCGTTGCACCGCTAATTATCATTTGTCACGTGATCGACCTAGATCCAATGTAAGGGAAGAGAAGGGTGAACGAGAAAAGGAGAGGCAGAGAGAGGATAAAGATGAAACGTCACACGTTAATATTCATTTTTCGAAATGCAAAAAAGTAGAAAAAGAAAGAAAGCAAAAGGTATGAAAAACGTGACATAATTGGTTGATTCATAGCACGAAATGCACGGGGAACTTGTGTCGATCGATAATTCATTAGAAAGAAAAAGAAAGAAAGGGGTAGAGAGAGAGAGAGGGAGAGAGGACGACGATCATATAGCGTGACGAGGAATCGTAATGAGTGCATCGTCGATACGACGACGATGATACCCCAGCTCAACCTAGCGTATTTTCACTTTTACACAATCCTATCTTGGACGCACGCGCTTACTGCAAGTGCATACTCATGATACCGTCGCGTTTCCTCGTAATATATGCACATCGAATTGTTACGTAATGGTCGCTCTTATCGTCGTGTGCTACGGTAGCACTGAGTTATAACGTCAAGGTCTACACGACGTATGCCAGTTCTATCGAGCTATCGAAGTTTTCAAAGCTGCCTAACGAAAATTGTCTCTCAACTTTTTATGATCGATAATAATAGAAAATACGAATTCGATCGATTTAATCGCCTAGCAATTGAAAAAGTTGAAGGTTCAACTTTCGAACGGCTTTTTCTTTCTTTTCTTTTTCTTGTTTCTTTTTTTTTCTTTTTCCTTTGTTTCTTTTCCTTTTCATCGCATAGGAAAACGTACACGTATATGCAAGTCTTGCATGCATGACGAACGACGACGACGACGACGACGACGACGACGACCGACGATTGAAATCGTAAAAAAAAAGATGCATCGCGCCGATCGCGAGTGCGAAAACGTGGAGGAGGGCGCGGCAGCCGATGGTCACGAGGCATTGTTACATTGGCCCAACCCAACGGATGCCAAGACGTTTGGATCAAGATACATTTCATGGTGGAGAAGAAAATTCGTTGATCGAGAGCCGGTAGATCAAGTTGGAACGAAACGGCCTTGATAGTAATATCGTGCATTATGCATCGTGCATCGTACATCGTTTATTAAAAAAAAAAAAGTTAATTTCACATTTCTAATTGTTCCGTAATTATTAAACGAGCCATTCGTTTTTTATTTTTACAAATACTCATCACGTTGAGTGCTTTTCAAATTATTTCCTCTTTATTCTCTCTCTCTCTCTCTCTCTCTGTCTCTCCCTACCTCTTTTTATTTCCTGAAATTTGTTCGTAATCCATTATCCTTTAACATAAAATTAAAATAGGATTATTCTTAGAATTAATTCACGATTAGAAATGAAGATAGATAGACTCGTAGAAAGATATTTAAATATGTATTATGTAGGTGGATATATAGGTATATTATTATTATTACTATTAGTACTATTTCCATCTTTTATTTCGTACGAAGAGCGAAAGATAATCATTTTTTACGCGTGTCACTCGTAGGATCGATATTAAAGAGCGTGTATTGCATAACTCAAAGGAACGATTGATTTGGTTCATCGATCAGTCATTGGGTAATCGTACGTATAAGTTGGCTAGTTTTAAAACGAGAAAAGAAAAATCTTTAGTGGGAGAGAAGGAGAGATAGTAAATACACCCGCGCATTCGCATATTTCGCTTAGGTTCGCATAGACGATAGATAGATCGAGGCTGCCTAGTGGCACGAGCCGTCACGAAATCCGGAAGCGATTGGAAATGAATGCAAAGAGAATCGAGATAGTAGCTCGCGTTTACGCTCGCGATATCGGAGGAGGACGTATTAGCATGAGAGATTAATTTATCAGTCTTCGTAGACAGAAAGAGAGTGAGAGAGAGAGAGAGAGAGAACGTAGGTATAAACAAATGGTAAAAAGAAAGAGAAAGAGAAAGAGAGAGAGAGTAGAAGTTCATGCGTAAAGCGAAGAGTTTCGAAATGAGCGGCCTCACAACGTTTCGTTGTCCAAGTTAACCTGACGTATCGTATACGCGTAGCTGAAAGGAGCGCGAGCGCGCATATACAAGGTGGATTGAATTATAAGCGCTACCGTCTAATCCGCGCGCGTCTAAACCGAGCTCGTGTACTACGGTCACGCTTGAATTATGCTCGGTCTTCGAGAACGAAACGTTTACACGTGAAGACAGAGAGATGAAGAGAGAGAGAGAGAGAGAAAGAGAAACTCGATTTTGTTGGAATTGTAAGGAGATTCTCCTCTCGTAATTCGATTTCTTTTTCTCACTTTGATGTTCGATGAAATCGATCTCGAAGTGTTTCTTCGTATGCCATACTAAACGAAGGAGTTGAGAAGGATATTTTAAAGGAAGCGCGTCTCACGTTTGTACGATCAAAGCTAAGTCCTTTTTCTCGCATCTCGTAAGGATAAGAACTTGGATATATCGTCTCCTGTACGTTCGCCGCTAGCTTTAATGAGAATCATTGATCAGGGGTAGGAGAAGGAAAGGTAGTAGAAGCTCTGCTGCAAATCGTTGTTACAAAAAGGTCGGTCTCTCTTTAACGGCACGAGGCGACGTTCGTCGGCTACTCGGTGCGGTGCATCAATTAGTCGTGCGATAATTAGCGACAGCAAGCGACCGAGTCGGCCACGCTTGTTCGACCATCACAATAAAATACTTTTTCCTTCGTTAAGAAAGCACGTTTAGTAAGTGTCTTTGTTTTGATTCTATTTTGTATCAACGGCAATGGTGGTTCATCGCCGTCCACGTAAAGACTACTAATTTTATTGCACCCCGTATCGGTTACGATCCGTGTGTCCGTCTTCTTCTTGATCGATCACCGAAAGATCAACGACAACCATTTTATTTATTCACTTTTTTTTCCCGTCAATACATATATCTTTTGAAACGATAGCGACGTTCTCGAGAGTGCTATACGATGGTGTTCATTGAAAAAAAAAGTTTGAAAAGATTCCTATGAGATCCGAATAACGATCCCGAGGCTCTCTGCGGATCGATTGGATCTCGATCGGCGTTTGATTAATAGAGCGTTTCTTGTCTTAGCACGCGAACGATCGAGAACGAAAGACAGAGAAAGAGAGAGAGAGAGAGAGAGAGAGAGAAAGAGAGACAGAATGAGAAACGGACGAGGAAAATGTAACAGTGTAATAAATATCGATTTTCCTTTCGATTTCCTTGAGATCGAACGCGACTCTCTCGCCTTCTCGCAAAAAAAAAAAGGAAAAAGAAAAAACTCGTGGCTACATTCGGAACGAAAACGGGTCGATTCTCTTTCGCAATGGACACTTTTTCTTTTCTTCTATTTTTATTTTTGTTTTTATTTTTTTGTTATCTCTTTCCACGTATTATCGATAACGTTTAGGTAATTCTCTTGAATAAACACACGTGTGTTTACAAAGGCCTTATTGTATCAAAAACACAGAGTTCGTCTGAATGTTATCTTACGTTACTCTGTTTTTATTTTCAAGTTGAATCTCATTCATGTAGGACGAAGTTAGTTGATTACGTGACACGATAGAGACAAGTACTGGCGTACACGTACGGTAAATTAATCGGCTAGTTATAGGCGAGAAAGCAAGGCGTAGTTACGGTCACAGCATGGTGTCCGTGTCTATACGTTTAAAGAAGACAAGAGAGAGAGAGAGAGAGAGAGAGAGCACGTTAAAAGTCGCTTGTAATTTCGTGCAACGCATTCAAGAGAACACCCTGAAGCATCGTACGGTCTCTCGCACGTGCGTAATGGGCAATAACAATCAATTTGCATGGATATAAGGCTTGCCACAGGGATGGTGGTCCACTTTGGTGGATGCAGTATCAACGAGAAGAAAAAATAAAGAAGAGGAAGAACAAGAAAAAGAAGAAGAAGTTATGATATTGCAGAAAGAAAGGTATTCTCGATAAGCAAGCTCCGCCCTTTTGTTAACGAGCGATTTTTTCGTATTAATTTTTATTCGATATCGCGCCCGTGCGCATGTGTGTGTGAGAGAAAAAGAAAGAGAGAGAGAGAGAGAGAGAGAGAGAGAGAGAGAGAAAGGGAGAAAGTAAATATAAGATTTTATGTAACGAGAGGCAAACATCTTTTTTTCTTTTTTTTTTCTTTATTTTTTTTCTTTTTTTACTCTGCAACTTTTGACGACTTTTCGACGTTCCATCCGAGAAAATCGAATGAAACGACGATGTCAGCGGACGTGTCGTCTTGCACGACCTTGAGATGTTTGCCGCTTTAAAACACCTTTAAAACCGGTATCTAAAACGTCAAGATAGAGGGAATGCCTCTGCACGCGCTGTCTGTTTGGACAGTCGGAGAGAGAAGGCGTTGGGGAATAAGAGGAAGAATCGTCGTGAAGGTGATGCTCCGTTCCTACGAGAGGAAGAAGAATTTCTATGGACCACCTAAGAGATCTTGGACTTTTCATCGAAAGAGAAATCATCAGCGAAGGACGGCGAACTTTCTATCTTATTGAATATTCTTGCGAAATATTCTAGGTTCTTCTTCTTCTTCTTCTACATCTTCTTTTACTTCTTTTTTTTCTTTTTTCTGGTTTTTTTTTCTTCTTTTTCCTTTCTCCTCCATTTAAAACGAAGACGAAACTCCGATCGATCATCGAACATCATATTCCAGTAGAATCTTCCTTTAGCGAAATTCTTTAAATAGATGAAAACGATAAAAAAGAGTCACTGGGAGATCTCTCTTTTGAGAATTTATGTACATAGCCGATTAGCACGTATTCGAATTCATTCCCGAAGACGTTAGCCTCATTTCCGTGGCACCTCGAGTTCGGTTTCGCGACTGCTCGTCTAAATTGTTTGCAAGATCGTTTGACACCTTCGTCGAAGCATAAATGATTATCGCCGGCATTGCTTTTCGAAATCTATATAAGAAAGAAAGAGAAAGAGAAAGAGAAAAAAAAGAAGAGAAAGAGAGAATCGAATTTCTTCGTTTTATCTCACGCACGTGCATCGAGTAGAGTGCATCTTCCTTTCGCTGAACATCCCACTCTCTCTTTCTCTCTCTCTCTATCTCGCATATACGTACAAGAGCATTCACGATATCTCAGAGAAAGAAAGAAAGAGATAGAGAGAGAGAGAGAGAGAGAGAGAGAGAGAAAGAAGGAAGATGGTGGGTGTGCGATTAAAGGCGTTAAAACATGCGCGTTACGTGTCGAGAAATTATATCGACTCAACCGGATCGTGTCGTCCTTTTTTTTACATCTTTTTCTTTCTCTCTCTTTCTTTCTATCTGTTCCTTTTGCAAAGCTTACACCATTTTCGCGGTCACGATAATGCGATTACGCATTTTACGTATACCAGATCGTATGGTACAATAAAATAGCAGTCTTTATGAGTCTCGAACGAATTCGAAATTGTCTCTACACGTTCTTCTCTTATTTTCTCTTTCTCTCTCTTTTTTTCTGTCTCTCTCTCTATACATATATACACATATCTTACGCGTTGCAGAAATCTTTCCCTTAGAAAACGATTTAGTAGCGTTATGAGAAAAATTACTTTATTAGCTCTCCCGTGATAATAGCTCAATCCAAGTTAGAAAATCATACGTCTTGGCGTAAATAGGTGAGCCGTTCGAGGCGAGCTAATCGATCGTATCGTCGAATTATCCCCACCCGTAGGAGAGAACAGGGTGCATCATCGTACTCGCCACGCCCAGTTTAGGATTACGATCAACGTTATTTCTCCTGTTCACTCCGATGTTCATATCTTGAAGTATCGTATCGCTTTATAATTAACGACTTCTCGTTCACGGAGAAATTTTATTATGCTTGCGATAGATGTAATTGATATAAAGCAACCTATCAACCGAAAAGGAGTAATGTAAGGACGAATCTCTCCGGCTAAGAGAGGAGGAATATCGCGGGAGGAGTTGAGCTTGTTTCTCTTTGGTATGTTAAAAGAAAAGAAGAAAAAAAAGAAATGGAAAAAAAAGAAAAAGGCAAAGAAAAGGAAAAAAAAGAAAGAAAGAAAGAAAGAAAGAAAGAAAGAAAAGGAGAGAGAGAGAGGGGGGGAGGGGGAGAGAAAAAAGAAAACGGGAGGAGACTTTTTATCGCGCCGAATGTCAGGTCGA
The DNA here is from genome assembly GCF_905475345.1 of Vespula vulgaris. Taxonomy (NCBI): domain Eukaryota; kingdom Metazoa; phylum Arthropoda; class Insecta; order Hymenoptera; family Vespidae; genus Vespula; species Vespula vulgaris. The sequence continues at coordinate 2,074,654 of NC_066600.1, read as the reverse complement.
TTAATTTTTGTAATCTTATGCTTTGAAATCTGGGTGCAGCCTTGATTTATTTCACTCGAGATCATCGTACGCCTGCAAACGAGCTCGTGCTCGCAAACGCATCGAAGCTTTCTCTCTTCTCTCTCTCTCTCTCTCTCTCTCTCTCTCTGTCTGTTCTGTCTCTGTCTCTCTATTTATCTCCTTCTTTCTTTCTTTCCTGTCCACACTAACACCATCAACACGTTTAAAGTATACACGCGTATGCGCTGGGCTCGCACCCTCCTCCGGCTCTGTTCCTCTCCTCCTCCTACCCTATCCCCCATTCCCTCCCCTCCTCTTCCTCCCTCTCCTCCCCACCAACACACCGTCTTCCTTGCCTCGTGCATAAATATAAATCGTACATAATTGATTCAAAGGGCAATGTGGGCGAATCTCCTGCGATCGGTAGAAAGCCGTTATTCATGGGCCGACCGTGGCCGACGACTAGTCGCACGAGCAATGAAAGCATAAATACGCTGGCTATTTGCAGAGTGCTGTCGATACGTCCCCCCCGGTAAATGGCTTATAAACGTATCGCCTATCGCATTTAGAAATCGCCTCTGTGAATCTGTCGGCGCGTAATTTGTATGCCCAGTAGTAGTAATAGTATAGTAGTAGTAGTAGTAGTAAAAGTAGTAGTCGTAATAGTAATGGTGGTTAAACTTCTCTTTTTATTCTCCCATTTTTTCTTTTCTTCTTTTTTTCCACGAATTATTAGCTCTTATTTATTTATATTATTAAGTTCACATTCGATCGCAACGTTCTACGTTTACATTTCATAGGATCATAATATTTCAATGTGGAACATCACCTACAAATATCTTATATCGTATTTATTGATATATAAAAACGAAAATTTCATTTTGTCCGTGAGTCGAAACGTTTAGGTATTCCTATTGAAGTGTTATTAGAAGATAATGGTTAATTGTAACAATTGATTGTATTATCTATTTAATTTCATAATAACTCGATATCGAGGTAATTCTTAGAGAAGCCGATCGAGAATAGTTTATGGCTCTTAACGGGTGTGAGAACGAAAGCATCTTTGACTGGCGCAAGGCTGAAACTATCGCTCACTCCTGCTTGCTCGGAGCTCGGTAGCTGGCAGTTCTGGCAGTAAGTAATTAACTGCAGGTACTTACGCACGTTTCCGCCGTATATATGAATAACGTGCTCTAACCGGCCTCCTCGTGGGCGTTCGTCGATATAGGAACGTGCGAGAAAGCCATTCCTTCTTAGTGTCTACGATCTCGCACGAGTTAAAGCGCCGATCCATCCATATTCTAACGATAATGAGAGGGTGTTTAATCTTTACGACTGCTAGCAAGAGAAAAAGAGAAACAGAGAGATAGAAAGAGAGAGAGAGAAAGAAAAAGAGTTAAACCCTTCAGGAATAAATGTTTTTCCTCTTTCGCTATATTATCATCCAACCAAGTTGTTCTTAAGTGACATTATTCTCAATGTTCTTTATCTACGTACAAGTTTATATCGGTATTGGTATTCGGTAAAATGAATATACTCGTTCTCTTTTTCTCTCTCTCTCTAAAATAATATTCCTAAGGTTCGTGTTTTCTAAGAGAGCATGAAAACATTTCTCCGAGAAACGATCTCGCTGCTAATAGCTTCATTTCGATATATAATCCCATTACCGAATACGGTTCGAGGTATTAAGTAGAAGCAGGTGTACATATTAAAGGCACACGCGAGTAGTAACACGTGCACGATGTGGACGGCAAAGACGAGCATCTTTAATCGCAAACGCGATACTTACCGGCTTACCGGTGCACAACTCCGGTGTTTGCACGGACCGTTAGTTCGCAGTTCGTACATCTACAAACCTGTTATTCAAATTCTGTACCATCGAAGCTACATCGATGTAACATTACGTGAACGCTTAATCGCTTTTCGATTATTATATAGCAGCTTCATCGTAAATTCATGCTGATTTCAAACGAATAGATAGATAGAGAGATAGATAGATAGATAGATAGATAGATAGATAGGTAGGTAGGTAGGTAGATAGGTAGGTGGATAGATAGAAGGATGTTAAAAGGTAAACTGAAAAGAAAAAGAGAAAAGTAGTAGAGAGCACGAACGGTTAGCACCAGCCCTGCTGGTTACAACGACTCTCTAATTGCGTTCTCGAGTTCCTGCGACGACTTCCCGAAGATGTAGCGCGTTCGCTAACGCGTGTTTATCCGGACTAGCTAGAGAGAGAGAGAGAGAGAGAGAGAGAAAGAGAGACAGAGAAATTAGTGTGGCACTCGAAAGAGTTCCTAACATGTTACTTTGCCGACCGATCGAACGTAGTGCTTCTCTTCCAATCGGTCTTAGTAAATATTTGACTGTTCTCTTTGAGACTTCAAAAGAGAAATGTCTTTTTTCTTTCTCTCTTTCTTCTCTCTCTCTCTCTCTCTCTCTCTCTCTCTCTCTCTTTGTCCGTCTCTCTCTTTTTTTCTTCCTTATTTTTGATCAAAGTTAAGATGCGAAACCGATCCGCATCGTATACCACGTCTTCTTCCGATCGATCTAACTTGTTATTACCGTAATGACCGAGATATTCATTTACCACTTAATGTCTCCTTACTAGCGATCACTATAATCGAAACTTCCGCTTATTTCAGCCTCTCGACGAAAGAGTCTCTTTGTAACTATGTATCGAATCATTTGGTGTTAAGCAATATTTTATTTAATTAATCATTTATGTTATTATTGTATTTATTTTAAACATATCTATATCTACGAGCATTTATATGTTTTTCGTTTAATTATCATCGAACGATTTCATTGAAATGATTACGCGATATCATTTTTATCTTTATTAGAATTGACGTCAAATGTTAAAATTGAAATTAATAAAATATTTCGATTTAATTGAATATAATATTACTTGTTATCAGTACAAAGTGCATCAAGCGATGCAGTTAACTGAAAAACTTGGTAATAATACGAATGAAATTTTGAATTTAATATTTTTTATCGATTTAGATATAAAAAGATACGAATGTACGTAGATTTTTGCATGATACGAGAGTGAATAGCTTTTTTTTTCTAGTTTGCGAGGGAGCTTCCGAATCGCTTCGATAGACATTGTAAGGAGCACATTGTCCTCGTTGTCAAGGTATTTTACGAGTTTCATAGTTAATATAGATCCATCTAATATCTTTGTATTTTCGACGTTAGATATTTTTTATACATAATTTTTTAAATATATACACATACACACGCACACACATCAGGTATTATAGGAAGAGAAAACATATCCAATTTGCAGTAGCATTTGGCCTCTTTGCGGTTTTCGAGCTAATGAGATTCATACTCGAAAGTAACGAGATTCTGTCGGTATTATCTAACTACTTTCTAAGATTTTTTTTTTCTTATTTAGGTATAAAAAGTTCTCACATAGATATCTATTCTTCGACACTTTCCTCATAAAAATTAATTCTTTCTTTTTTACGATTCTTTTTCTTTATATATGCGATCAGATTTTATAGAGAAACGAAGATCGCGTAGGATGTTGAGAAGAAAAAAGAAGAAAAATTGAAAAAATAATAATAATTAAAAAACAAAAAAAAAACAAAAAATGAAAGAAATGAAAAGAAAATGTCGGGCTCCAATCGATTTAATTAATTTCAGATGGAAAGTGTCGGAGAAGATCGGAACGAAGTGCGATCGTATACTGAATAATGCAACGACTGTAAAGAAGAGGAGAAGGAGAGTGTTATAAAAGGATACAGAAAGGATATAAGCAGGCACGGGCTAAAGCCTTTGGCTCGTCCAACGTCTCGCCGTAGTCGATACCAAGAATTAATGCGAAATCCGGTCTTTAAGCGAACGTGGCTTAAACCAAGTCTCCAAGAGAATCTCGCGGTAGGAAGCCAAAGAGCGGGACGTAAAAACTGGTCGACGGAATTTCATACTGAATCCGCGATTTATAATTAATTTCATTTTACCGGTATGTGTAAGCCGAACAACCAACCAACCAACCAACCAACCAACCAACCAACCGACCAACCGACCAACCGACCAACCAACCAACCAACCAACAGACCCTTCGAGCGTCTTTCCTCGAACGTCGTTTAAACTTTTTACCGCTGCAAGTTTCCCCCCCCCCCCTTCTTTCTTTCTTTCTGACTTTTTTTTATCTTTCTTTTTAAATTAATTATTAATAGATGACACACTTATATCAGATCACAGAATACCGCGATTCTTTCATTTTGTTTCGTTTCGAGTAAGATTGGAAGAAGGGCTGATCGAGAATATATATCTTTTTTTGTTATTTAAAAAGGGAAAAGGAATGAATCGATGGATACAAATTGTGAAAGGGAAAAAAAAGAAGAGAACAAGAGAAAGAAAGAGGGAGAAAGAGGGAGTGAGAGAGAAAGAAAGAGAAAAGTAGGTTCGGTCAAAGTTATCTTTCGGTGCGTAGAGTAAGTAGGAAGAGAGGGTGCTCGTTACAAACGATCGTACTTAAAGAGCATTGTATTCTCCGATGATATACTATGGGCTGCTATGTATCACAGCCTGTAACATTACTTTCCAATAAACATTATTTATAGGCACTTGGACAAATGCACGTTTTGTGCGACTTAACTTGAGTTATAGCGAGTACCACCTTTTCTTTCTTTATCTCTTTTTATCTCTTTCTCTCACTCTCTAATACTCTCTCTTTCTCTCTCTCTTTCTCTCTCTCTCTCTCTCTCTCTCTCTCTCTCTCTATCTCTTTCTCTTTTTTTCCAAGTAGATCTATATCGACAACCGAGTATTGTCAGCTCGAACGATTCAGTATAACGCTTTTATTCTTGGCTGACGGATCGACCAAGGTTGTTAGTCGCGGACGATACAACGTAATTCATCGTACGGGAAACGCCCAGCTCGTCGAGAGCATTCGTCAAGAATAGTAGACGTACGTACAATCCGATAATACGTCCCTTAATGATCGATGAATGAATCGGTAATTACTCTTAAACGCAAGAATCCTTTCATAAACCTTTCATACAAGCACACCTGCTGTCTAATAATTTTTTTCTCTCTTTCTTTTCTCTTTTTTTTTTTCGAAGCATCAAACTAGAAGACGTTGCATCTTATGATTCGCGTCTTTAGCTGACTTTGCGAAACGAGTCGATTCGATCGATTATTTATTTTTGTCGGGGGGAGATGTAAAAAAGATGATAAAATAGATGTATGTAAAAGAGGAAAAAAATAACAACGGCATCTAAGGTCAACGTTCGTAAGGATACATATATTTCTCGAAATGTTGTTTATACTTGTTAGGGTTAGTTGATTTTCCAAACAAGTGTCTTATTTTATGTCTCACGAAGTACTATACGTAAGACAGCAGGAAGAGGTTGGTTCCGTCCAACACAAAGTCAGTCGTACGTTTCTCGAAAGACATTTCACGGAATGCATGGCAGTGTCCGTCCTCTCTTCTATTCGCTTGGTTACGTCGACGTTGTACAGCAGCATCGATAGCACGCTAACCTACAACCGAGATGGTTCTGTAGTCTCCTAAAGGTCTTCGCAGAGAAGTTGGAGGTAGTAGCTTGATCGACTATATATCGGGAGGGCGCTAACAAAGTCATCGTTCGTCGAGAGAAAACGCGTCGCTTCCTGCTTCGTCGGTACGTTTTCAGTCCCGTATATAGGAGATAGAAGAAGAAGGTTTCTTCTCATGCGAGAAATCCATTTATTTTATTTTCTATCACGGTTACTTTCTATTTGGTTGTCCTTCGTCGAAACTCACCGTCAATAGATATCGCGGTTCTTTGTATTTCCTAAGAAAGAACGAGAACCGTTTCTACGATGGTTCTAGTATATTTCATTTTTAATTACTACGTTGGAATTTTACTCGCAGATATAAAGGAGACGCTTCGATATTTTTTCGAAAATGAAAAAGTAATTTATTATATTGGTATCGCGTATATAAGGAAACGGGGTGTATTCAATTTTCTTGAGCTTCTACTACGGTAGGTAAGTATTTTTGTTGTTGTCGTTCCTTTTTTACCTTTTTTTCTAATTGTTGATCTCCTTGTACCTTGCCTTGTTCCGGTTTAATCCATAAATTTGTGAAGAAACGCGTGGGTCGACAATCCTTGGGTTACACAGAGGGGTAACATACGGTTACACACCTGGACAGATACAGATGCATCCCGATTGAAATGGTACGACCACTTGGAGATATTTTCTTGGTGACACGAACTAGACTAGACACTTGCTACGAGTAGGTACTGCTCGTTAGTGGCTGCACGAGCTCTGACACTGTCATACCGTGGTCCGTATGTGTTTGCAACGTACAACGTGTTTGCATTCGATGTCAAAATCACAGAGATAACCAACTATTTCATTATCATTTCTTGCTTTGTTTGCCGAAAGAGATACTTTTCTTTAAGAAAAAAAGAAAAAAAAAAGAAGACAGAAATGGAAATGAAAAAGTAAATAAAAACGGTAGAATTTTTTTCTTTCTTTCTTTTTTTTTTTTTTTTTCTTTAAAGACGAGAGAAACATTTGTATTCTATTCGAGATAAACATGTGTATAGCCGTCCACGTTTATCAGGACAGGTGTCGCATTATTCCCTGTGGTAGCAGTTGAGTCCCTTATTACCGTGGGATTCGTCGGACCATGCTAAGCAAACCTTCCGGAAAGAGTAGCGTCGCGTTAGCTTGTAATACGTACACGGTTGGTACACGCCGAGAATTCAACTCGTATCCTTATATCTAGTTAATAGTTTCCCAGCCTTGTGAATTGGACATCGTCCGATGTCGTTTCGACGTTCTTAGGAGTATGTCCTCGATGTTCGTCCTCGCAGGTGCAAGGTAATTTGTTTCGATGAGTTCGCCATAAAGAAAAAGTAAATAAAAAGTATGAAAGGAAAAGAGTAAGAAAGAAAAAGAAAAAAAAAAATAAAGAAAAAGAAAAAAAGAGAGAAAAGAAAAGGAAGATTACGATGGAAGCGAATTTAACAGTGATTTTCGAACGAGCATCTCGCGTTCGTATTATACCGTTTTACTCGGCTTTCCCTGATTGAAATTTGCATAACTTCGGCGGTCGCTCGTCAGCATCCGCTTTACGAGCACGACTCGCGAGCCTTGGCCTCTACTTTGCATAATTTCTGCTCACGCGAGTGTTCGACTTTACGTTCTTGCCGCCGATACACCGGCCGATGTCGTTTCGTTTGATCCTGCTTTTTTTCTTTTCTTTTTTTTTTTTAAAAAAGACAGAGAGAAAGAGAGAGAGAGAGAGAGAGAGAGACAACATCTTCAGAGCTTCTTAGGTATGAGAAACAAAGTAGAGGTAAGGAAATGGGAGAGATAAAATAACAAACTATAAAAGGATTACACCGGTAATAAAAAGAAGATCGTTCTTCGGTCAGACTCGAAAAATATTTGAGATTTTCGAATTCAGTAGGGCGAATACATGCATACATGCATATGTACATTCATACATACGTATTCGTTTAAGTCGGTCACGTCCAGGTGCACGCGGTTTGCGGTTTTATAGTTTTCAGTGTTACGCTAGTAGAACGTTCGCGTGGCACGTAGTACGAAAGCCGACACCTCAGCCGACGTTGGACATTCGCCTTCTCCTCTCTCGTTCCGTAGAACGTCGACTTGCAACTGCAACGCCGACTGCAGCCTCGCTCGTGTCACTAGCATCTGCGGCTAGCCTTAGCAGTGGCCACTCACTTTGGTCCGATTTGGTAGACATTACCGGCGAGGTATTTTCAATCGGGGCCTCTCGACGGAGCAAGGACACCATTAGCTTGTCACACTCGACCAAACAGGACTCGGACTTGCAATGTTTACTATCTCTCCGTGATGCAAGCACTGAACTTGTATAGAGAAAGAAAAAGAGAGAGGATCCTTATATTATATATACGTTTATGTATGTACGTATATATATAATATATATATATATTTGTGTGTGTGTGTATATCTTAATCCTTTTCTTTTTCTTTGGTTATACATAACGTTAGATATTTAAGATGTAGGTACTACATAAGTAGTTAGGGAAATCAACGCAAATCAAGGACAAATTTCTACTTATCTTATTAATTAGGAAATACTGAGAATTGGAACGCGCTAATGTAAGCGATACAGGATAATGACGTTTCTTCGTACGTACGTACGTACTTACGTACATACACGGCAAACAAATTGCTCGGCATCGATACCTAATACGGTCTAACGCATATTCCAACGTTTATCGTGTACTATCGCGAGTGAATAAGAAAAAAAAAAAGAGGAAAAAACGTGGGGGAGGGGCGGCGGAGGGGGAGGGGAGGGAAAAGAAAGAAGAAAAAAGAGGAAAAAAAAAGGTTGGGATTTTAAGGCCGCACGTAACTCATACGAGAGAAAGAGATAGAAAGATAGAGATAGACGCGTAGTTTTCCAGGCTCCGACCTCGAAGCCAAGACCGATTATATTTTCTCTCCCGTACATTAAAGCCCGGTACTTACGCGTACCGTTATTTAGTAATGCCTCACGCTCGCGCTAGGGTTTCCAAGGATTTTTTTCCAAAACTACGACGCGAAGATTACTGCAATCAGCCGTAAGCTATCAGTGACTTGCAGAAGAATGACGCGACCGCAGGATTAACCTGTGGACAATGTCTTCCTTCCATGCGAAAAAGCAGATTTCTTTAACTTCCTCCTATATACCCTAAATCGACTTTTGTGGCCAACATAAGAAGGGATAACATTTATCTCCCTAATTGGGAGATGCCAATTACCTATCTCTCTTTCTCTCTATCTCTCTATCTTTCTCTATCTATCTATCCATCTATCTTTCTCCCTCTCTTTCTGTTTCTATAAAAAAAGAAAAAAAAAGACATCCGTCTTCTTCCTTACGTTTTAATTATTACGACAGACCACTTGTTTCTCCTTCGATCGATTCGATCGAGAAAGGAAGCTTAGAGAAAACCGCGAATGCACGTAACCGTGCTTAGGATAATCGATGAACGCTACTTCGTACTTTCCTCTTTTGGCAAAAGTTCTTCGTAGAAGACGTGTTCATCAACCTTTAGGGTCAGTGGAACGGGCCAATATACAGACGCGATAACAGACTTATGCCACTTTCTCGTGACCTTATGTATATGCATTCGAGGACATACATATCGATCTTTTATTATATTTTAGAGATTAAATTAATTCGGCGATATCGTGATATTCGTTCAAATTAATTCGCCTTGTGAATAAGTCGATTGTAAATTATTATACTCAGTTATAATATCATTTAATTACGATCGTAAATGTTTCGAACGGTACGACATGTTCTTTTTAATTTCAACGCGGAAGATCGTATTGAAATTTTCTCGGATATCCAAGGACAGTATATTTTCTTTCTCGATAGAAAAAGATCGCGTCTTTCTCCTTAACTATCATCTTCCAAGAAGCAAATTTGCGGAAATGCTTTCGTCCTTCGCGAGCCACGATTATCCTTGTTAACTATTATTCTATATCGTGCATCGAGTTGTGGACAAAGTAATACTATGGCCATAGATTAGTCGTTGATATCCAAGGATTAAACATATCCTTCGATCTATAATAAAACAATCATTCTATCTAATCGAACAAAGACTTACCGACCAATAGAGAGAAAAGGAAGGAGAGAAAGATGGAAATAGAGAGAGGGAGAGAGAAAGAGAGAAAGAGATATATAGATCGTGTTACGGAATCCTCGAAAGCCTCGCTCTCGCTAATCGATTCAGACGTAGTTCTCGCATTACTCTCAGCTCGAGAGTCGTTCGTTTAAATGGCCATTTTGGGAGGGATCGATCGTCGAATTTAAATTACTAATTAGTCTGGCACGTACCGGGTGGATTAGACCGAAGGATATAGCGCCTATGTGAAGTTACGTATAGGAACGTACACGTTAAGCGATGCACGCGTCCAAGAGAGAAAGAGAGAGAGAGAGAGAGAGAGAGAGAGAGAGAGAGAGAGACATACACACACACACACAGAGAGAGAAAGAGAGGAGAGCAGTAGGGGGTCATCGTGTAAACCGGCGACGTAAAGTTGCACCACATTAGTCCAGCGGTATATTTACGGCTATGTAAACCGTACGTGGGGGCTCTCCATTGGCATTAGCCGGGCCAACATAAGCGCGTACACGATACGTATATGGCGAGCAATTCGCACCGTTAACTACCGTCCGTTGCTACGGTGTTGCTCGTGCATCCTCGAACGTTGTACCTTCTTCTTCTCCTTCTTCCTTCGTAGCAACTAGCATCGATTCAAGCTCCATTGTCCCAAAATTAGCACGATAAAATCGTACGCGTTCGATATAGGCGTACATATAAAAAGGAAAAAGATAATTTTGAAATGTATGATTTTTGTAAATATCTCTCTTTCTCTTTTTCTTTTACGTAATAGTTTCATTAGAAAAAAAAAAAGAAAAAAAATTGTCTAGTTTCTTTCCAGATGTAATATTAATGTATTTCTCATAAAAGGAAATAGACATTAGTATCGGCTGTGTTGAAAATGATATGAAACATGAACGTCCATCGAGTAGGTATAAGTTATTGGAATTTTGTTCGATCGATCAAAGTGGAAAGCACACGGGAAGGTAAAGGTGTTTTATATGTTGGAGAAGGAACGAAGGTGACAGGCGTGGCCTTGGACATCCGCCGTTACGGCTACACCATAAACGATTCTCCGCGGAAAAGGAATAAGGAAAGGACGAGAAAGAGTTACGAGGGATATCTCGGTCGTACGAAGACAAGGACAATACGGTGCGTGTATACTACCGAACTAATTGCGAATCCCACGCTATGTTTTTTTCATCGAAACTTTAGATCCCTCGTTCTGCGATCCTCGTTTTTAGAATTTCATGGGAAAAATCTCGATGCGTTCTTTCTTTTTTTTTCTCCTTTTTTTTCTTTCTATTTCTTGTTAAAAGAGATAGAGTTTTTTATGCGAGATTTTAGATTGGCATTTCGGATATATTTAACTTTTTTTTTTACGGCACATTTCCTATATTCATACGACAATTTGAATAGAGTTAATTGACGTGTTATCCTACCATTAATGATATTAATTAAGAACCGATACGATCAATATATATATATATACACACACACACGCGCGCGCGCGACGTTTTTCTTCAACGTTTAATCTTTTTTTTGAATAATAAAAAGAGTAAGAAAAAAGAAGAAGAGAAGAAGAAAATTAAATTCCCACGTAAAGCAAACGAATGGTATTCTTTTGATCGGCATCGATCTCGTGGCGGAAAGAGGATAAGAAGCTCGCTTAAATTGCACTTGTAATTAATCTCACAGAGAGAGAAAGAGACGGAGAGAATCCGTGCACAGACTGCCACATCTCGTTCTCGGCTGTCGACCTTCTCCAAGGTCATATTAACGAATTCTCTCGTGTGTTTCTCGCATTAGTAAGATCCTTAATCGTTCGGTCAATTTTATTCGTTTAAGAAAATAACCGGAGAATCTGGCAAAGCTACAGCTCGTTAGGAACACCTGTCCAATGCCGCGTATTTTTTCTTTCCCATATAATCCGGTCATTGTTAAATAAAACGGATCGTGGATCATCGTGGATTCTCGAAGCCTCGAGGATAACTTCATCGACTATTGAGAAAGGACGGACGAACGGAAAGGGATAGTAAAGAGAGGAAAGAAAGAAAGAAATAAAGAGAAGAAAAAAATGAAAAAAAAGAAAAAGGAAGAAAAAATTAAAAGGATAGGACAAGAGCCGTTATCGTTGGAGTCTTTCATGCTCATTACTCGCGGTGAGTCTGAATTCTGAAAGAGCTTCTCTTTCGAAGATATTCATATATAGAAAAGAGACGGACAGACCGTTTTCTTGCGTTGTAGGTACCATTCCGTTCGTATACTTACCTATTAGAAGAAAAAAAAAAAGAAGAGAAGGAAGAAAAGGAAGAAATAGAAGAAAGTAGAAAGAGAGAGGAAAGGGGAGACGTAGAGTATGAGCGTGGACGATTAGTCGATTTACGGTCATTCTATAAGCATAATTATCGTCCTATTAAAAGCACCGGTTGCGACCCTACCGAGCTGTAATTACCGCGACGCGGTGTCTCCCGTTGGTACACGTAAGAGTTTTAACGGTGGCCGTGAGACTCGAAATATATCGGGTGGGTGGTGCATAATTAAGAGCCCGTACACCGTACGAATCGACTTTGCGCTGCACGAAGCATCTTTCTTTCTTCCTTTTTTTCTTTAACCAGTCTTCTTAATCCTTGAATTACGTATTTCTCGGATATACTCTTTCGTAATCTTCCTCTTTACGTGGATAACACTCGGGCCGAAGATTGATAGATAGATAGATAAATAGAGAGAGGGAGAGACATAGAGAGAAAAAAAGAACAAAAAAATCAGTCTTTTTAAAACGCGATGTATTTAAATTTAACTCTTCTGTTCTTTTTTATTTGTTATTTTTTATTTTCCTCTCGTTTCTCTTCCCCCTTTTTTGTAAAATCCAACACGGACCATTTTCATCCGTGGAAAACGTGCAAAAAGGGAGAGAGAGAGAGAGAGAGAGAGAGAGAAAAAGAAAATGATTGTCGCGCGATCAAGTACGAGCCATTGATCGAACCATAAACGAAATTACCCGGCGCTTCGACCATTATCCTATAAAGTCCTGTAGCTAAGAGTCGTTAAAAAATTTTATTGAGCTATTAAATCCTTAACGGTTCGTTAACAGTCGCACGGTATTGTTCTGCGTTCCTCGTAACCCTAAAGAGAAAGAGAGAGGGAGAAAGAGAGGGGGAGAAAGAGAGAGGGAGAAAGAGAGAGGGAGAAAGAGAGGAGGAGAGAGAGAGAGAGAGAGATCTGGAACGTTTAGTTCTATACGCTTTGCGCTTTTACGTACGACGATAATTTCTCTAATCGATGCGGGAAAATCTTTAGTGGACGTAATCTATCGATTATAGGAGATATAGAGAATAGAATGAACTCTCTCTCTCTCTCTCTCACTCTCTCTTTATTGAATAAATCTTATTAATTTGCTTTTATACTCCTTTGTTCCTACATAAAATCATATTGGCAAATAATTAATCGTGTAAATAAAACAAAGTTAGACGATAAAATTCATCCATGATAGTTGCTTCGGCGATAATTTTTTTTGTGAAAGAACAATTGTCTATACTTGTATGTGTGTGTATGCGAAGGAGAGTAACAAAACAAGAAAGAAAAAATAAGAGAGAAAAAAAAGAGAAATATCGGTGGGTGATGGTGAGGGCAAAAGGAGCAGAACGCAACGGCCAGGGCGTGATTCGAGATCATCTCCGTGATTTACGGTGGGAAGACGAGACTCCGAGACACGGTCTCTTGCCTCTAAACGAGAGCACGTTTTTAAGCACGCGAAAGAGAGTGAGAGAAAGAGAGAGAGAGAGACAATGGCCGTCTAGGCGCTCGTGGGCGTACGCGGCCAAGTCGCGACCTCGATCGTAGCTCCACTTTTTTGCTAGTCTACCGTTCTCATGCTGCAATGTCCAATGTTGTAAAAATCCCGTTACAACATCCTATAAATTACTTAAAGTTCCCACAGCTCTTCCCCTCTTCTATCTCTCTCTCTCTCTCTCTTTTCCACTTCCTCATTTTTATCTCTTCCTCTCTCTTTTTCTCTCTACTTCATTTCTTTCTCTCTCTCGCTCTTTATTTATCTTTCTTCTTCTTTCTCTTCCTCTCTTCCTCATTTTTATCTCTCTCTTTTTATCACTCTCTCTCTCTCTCTCTCTCTCTCTCTCTCTCTCTCTCTCTCTCTCTCTCTCTCTCTCTCTCTCGTTTCAGTCTCATTTTCTTTCTCTCTGTTTTTATCACTCTTTCTCCCTTTCTTTCTCTCCATTTTTTCTGTTATTCTCTTTCTCTTTCTCTCGGTTCTTCCTCTTAACTTCCGAAGGCCGATCTTGAAATTACCAAAGACCGATCGAGATTTCTTTTTTCCAAGAAACGTATTACGCGTTCTTGGCACGACTCGTTCATTAATTCTCCGTGCGCGCGCGTTCGTTCTTGTCTCGTTCGTGTAAAGCGATCGATCTCCTCGAGGCGGTGCTTTGGAAAGCGTAAACATCTTAGGCTATCTTATACGATTGCAACGAGGAGGAGGAGTAGAAGAAGAAGGAGAAGGAGAAGGAGAAGAAGGAAGAGGAGGAGGAGGAGGAGGAGAGGATGGAGAACGCGTGCAACAGCGATTACTCCTTCCTCGAATTGGCCGTAACATCGTGTAAGTACGCATCGATAAATGATTGAAAAAAAAGAAAGAAAGAAAGAAAGAAGAAAAAAGAAAAAAGAAAAGAAGAAAAGGTAAATGGGTTAGTCGGAGAAGGAAGGGCTTTTCAAGAAGCACGCGTGTCGTAAGCGTAATTTAAGGTTCCTCGGCAATCACGATCGAAGAAGAAGAAGAAGAAGAAGAAGAAGAAGAAGAAGAAGAAGAAGAAGAAGACTCGCATTGCACACTCGTTCGAAAATTGTCTGCTCCTTTCTTTCTTTCTCCCTTTCTTTCTTTTTTTTTTCTTTTTCTTTTTCTTTCTTTTTTTCTGCTTCGAGAACCCTTCCTCCCGAGTGCAGCTGCGCGCACTGTGTCAAGTGGAAAAAGTGTATGGAACGCGTCTAAGGGTTGTGGAAGGACAAAGAGAAAGAGAGAAAGAAAGAGAAAGAAAGAAAGAAAGAAAGAGATAAAGAGAGCAAGAAACTTCGTCAGAAGGCGACGAGTAGTAATCTGATCAAAGAGAACATTTGTATGGTATGTCGTGTACCTAAGTGAGCTTCGCGAAAGGGCACTGCCAGTACTTGGAGTCTTCATCGATTAAACGTAAGAGAGTTCACTGATTCCCTTCATTAACGCTCCAAACGATTCAGAGATAACGAGCAAAGTTCTAAAGAGCATTAGGGTGGGGTCCTTTTAACGTCGTAATTTTCTTCGAAACGTCAATTGAGCGATATCGTTTGTTCGTACATCTTTATTGAGGTGTTAACTATATACCTATCTATGTGCCTAAATAATTCATTGGGGAATATCGATCGTAATCAGTTTGATAAAGAACGTGTATTTATATAGGCAACTAGAAGTTGAATGGTTATTGATGAGGAGACAACAAGGAAAAGAAAAAAAAGTTGGCGATTGGTAGGAACGTGTAGTCGGGAACGAGAACCGGGCGCCTCTTTTACCAAGGACGAAAGGAAGGCAGGACAAGCAACCTGCACTTTACTTAAGGAGAGAGCCCGAACTCGTCGTCGTAATTTAGTCGCACGGAGATCCTCGTGTTGCGGGTACCGCGGAAGGTAGGCACGCCTACGTGTAACGCAGGATTTATCGTGTTTTTCGTATCCGGGTAGTTGGAACAGGTCGTTCGAGGACGACCATGAGAGGGGAAACTGAGGAACGGCCGACGAGGGAACTCCGTTCGTGGCTCACCGAAATTACGAATACTTCTCGTGGACTTGCTTATTTCTCTCTCTCTCTCTCTGTCTCTCTCTGTCTTTCTCTTTCTTTCTCTTACATTTCTTTCTCTCTTCTTATTTCATCTCGTGCACGTGTACCTCTACGTAAAGATATTCGATAGTCTCGTACAAATATTTTTCTTTATTTTACGATCTATTGTGATTTTATAACTAATTAGGATTTTTTTCGAATTTAACTAATAATAGGTCGGAATAGAAATTCCTTTGAACGGTAGGTACTTGCGAACGTATATATCGAAAGTTACTTCGTACTCGCGTTCTTGTCATGGAAAAGAAGAAGAAGAAGCGTCGAAGGGCGAGCGAGCAGTATGGTAAGCGCGCGGAAACACGCGCTGCCCTTAAATGGAACTCCACGAGTACTCTTCTTTCCTTCTCTCTCTCTCTCTCTCTTTCTCTCATTGGACTCGTATATCTCCCGTTTACGCGACATCGGAATTTTTCAGTTTTATCGAATTACCTAGGCATTACCGACCTAATGAAAGCAATCCAATGGAGCTCGCATCTCGTCTCAACCACTTTGTACTTCTCCGATGAATGCCGACACAGAATCCGGCACGTTACGTACATATAAAGATACGTATATGCTATATGTATAATGTGTGTTACACAGTCGTGTCGCGAGGAAACACACAACTTAGTAGAAGTTGCTTGACAAGACACGAGAGAGAGAAAGAGAGAGACGAACGACGTTTCGCGCTTATATCTTTGACTCGGCACCTCGGTGTAGTCACAAATTGCTCGACGAGCTTTTTCCAAGCCGCGGCCAAAGGGACCCGCACCGGATCGCGTTCCAACAGCTCCTAAACACGCGGCAAGATCACGAGAGCCGGCAAAACGCGACAGAAGTTACCGCGAAATTTCTTGTCCGAGGGCTTCTCTTTCGTATTACTCTCGGCGGGGGCCCCTTCGTTCTTTAGACCCTTTTGTTTATTTCGTGATTTTCGTCTGGTCGAACGTAGAAATGCCGAGACTTCGAGCTTGTTCGTTTATTCGTCGATCCAACGAAATGTTTCGCGTAGTTATTTTTTTCTTTCTTTTTTTTTTTCTTGATTTGTTTCGTTAATAATAAATTTTTATTACCTTCTCAAACGAGAAAAGTATGTATGAATGACGCGAAGGATTTTTTGGGCAAAGGATTTTTTTTTTCCTTTTTTTTCTTCCTTTCTTTTCTTCGTTCCTCTTCTTCTTCTTTTTCTTCTTCTCTATCACATTAAAGAGAACACGAGATGTAACTTTAGCAAAGGGACTTTTCAAAGAAAGACAGTCGGTTCGTTCGTAGAAAATCATCCTTTGTACTTGCCGGTGAGTTCTATAGCTGACTCGCCTTCGTAATGTCGCACGCGTCTTACCAATAAGAGGGAGAGAAAGAGAAAGAGAAAGATAGTAGACAGACAGACACAGATACACGCATACACACGATATGTATGTATCGCTTAAGTATAAAAGGCCCGCACCTGCGTCCGACTACACCACCACTTTCGAAGGTAATTACACAATCCATCGCAATTAACGGCATTAGCGACCAGTTTAGATCTAATCGCGGTCGTCCACTACTATCGACGAGGGGAGAAGAGGAAGGATTCGTAATTGCCTTGCTCGATCTTTAATACAATATTTTACGTGGTAATGTTGACGACCCTCTTTTTTCTTCAATCGCACCCTAACTTTGAGTTTACAACCCCTTTTGACAGACAACACGTTTCTTCCTTGTCGTATAATTGTCGTACGACGAGAGAGAAAGAGAGAGAGAGAGAGAGAGAGAGAGAGAGAAATTTTATATCATTTCTCCTTTTCCAAGACATTTCAATATCATACTTTTCAAAAATCATTATTTATAATTCGTTTGAAGATCAAAATTCAGTCAGAATAATCAAGATATTAAGGTTAAATTCATTCATAGTAAGATAATCCTTTTTTTAATTCGATAAATTTGCACTATGTTGTTTTTCTTCGTCGTGTGTTCTCGCTATTATCTTCAGGCACTTTATTGTCAGAATTTCAGAGACGCTTTATCGTCGATTAATGGTACGCACCATTCTCGTCTATAACGGCGTACATTAAACCGATAAACAGTCTATACCGGATTGGCGAGTGTGAGACCGTTAAAACGTGAGATACTCGTCGTTAATGGCCATTCTTTCTCTTTCTTTCTCTCTCCCTCTCTCTTTCTCTATCTTCTTTTCTTATCCGGATTGCCAGTAAATTTTTCACAGTATCCACCCTTTTCTCGTTTCCAGAAATGCATCGTTCTCTTATACACGATCGATCTTACGATTTCTCTCTCTCTCTCTCTCTCTCTCTCTCTCTCTCTCTCTCTCTCTCCCTCTCCGTAGAGATCCCTTTAAAGAAGAATTTACGACAATCGAAATGATATATCGCAGGAGAATGTTAAATTCAAGAGACGAGCCGGTAGGGAGAAATTGCAGATCGTATCGAGGGCTGCTCTTTTATACAAAATCAAAGCGCGGCTACGTGCATATATATATATATACACATATAATATGTATATATATACACCTATATATAAAAGCGAGAGGAGATCCCGACAAAGAGAGTAGACGTCGGTGAACGTACGCACGCGCGCCTCTCTTATTTCCATACGTAGCACGCGCTCGAGTTTCCAATTCTAGGTTGGTCGAAGAAGAAGAAGAAGAAGAAAAAGAAAAAGAAGAAGAAGAAGCAAAAGAAGGAAGAAAAGAAGAAGAAGAAGAAGAAGGAAAAGAAAAAGGAGGAGAAGAAGAAGGCGACAGAAAGGGAAGACAGTGGAGACGTTCTCGTTTCTGTGGCGAGGATAACGACGATGACGTTTCACGAATGTAAAGCACGTTCGAACGCGACGGCGCCCATGTCATGAACGCGAGAGTACGAAGATCGAGAGAAAGAGAAAGAAAGAACGAGTGAGGAAGAGGTGTGGTGGAGGGAAACGTCGTCTCTTTGCGATCGAGCACGTGCGTTACGAATAATAGCGAACCTCCGCCTTACTCTTCTTCTTCTTCTACTTCTTCCTCCTCCTCCTCTTCCTCTTCTTCATCCTCTTCTTCTTCTTCTTCTTCTTATTTCTTCTCTTTTTCTTCTCGAAACGTACGTTGTGTAAGCTCATCTACGTGCTGGATATCCTCAGCACGCACGCTTCTCTAGCTCAAGCTGGAGGCGAATAGTGTTATAGTTAACGAGTATCGACGTGCCCAGCGAAGCTGTCATGTCCTTCGTGTCCACGCTTCTCTTCCTCTTTTTCTTACCTTCTTCTTCTTCTTCTTCTTCTTCTTCTATATATCTACTTACTCACTCTCTCTCTCTCTCTCTTTCTCTTTCTCTTTCTCTCTCTCTATTTCTATTTCTCTATCTCTCTTTCTCTTTCAGACTCACTCTCTACACGCCCACTTGAGAACGTCAGTAGACGGGCAGTGAATGGAGAGAGCGGCACCTAAAGTATAACTCGTTTGTGTTCGTTTCGTTCTTCTGCGCGTTGACACGAGTTAGGAAGGGTGCGTTCCATGCGGGGGAGTCAAAGGAGAAAGAAAGAAGAGGAAACGTGCTGCGTTTGTTAGAGACTCACCGCACCGAACGAGAATCGTCCTTATGTTAGTAGAATCCCACGGTCGCAACGAAGAAGAACTCTCTTTCAAATCTACCGAGAGAACTCAGACGAGAACTCTAACGAGACGTTTGCGATTCTGACGGTATAACACGGTAGTTTCGATAAGGATTTTATTTGATTTAGGAAGAAGAGAATTTGACAATTTCTTCGTTTCTTTCTTTCTTTTTTCTTCTTTTTTTTTCCTTTTCTTTTTTTTCCTTTGGAGCGATAAAATATATTTTCTTATTTATATGTCGTCCAATATTCGTAACTTTCTCTAAGATAATAATACCGAATCGTCGAGAGCACGCAAGACGTCGTTCCGCCTTTGTAAATAAGTACGGACGACGATATTATATCGTGAAAGTGTCACGCTAATCCGTCTTTTCTTTCATCTCATTTATGTCCTCTGATCGGCTGGATGAATAGAGTTAATGCTTTTCAGAACCCGTTGAGAAATTTCACTTCTCTTTACAGTAAGTTACAATGTGCCATCTTGGGTTTAAGTATGCTATGAAGGAAAGATATTTTAGAAAGTTTAATTAGCTTAGTGGTCTGGGGCACCGCGCTCAAATTGCGAGGTTTCCAAGTTCGAATCCCCCAGGTTGCGTGTTGCGTCCCTTCTCTTCCATATGATCCATTTTTTCTTTGTGATTATATTTTTAATTTATTATTAAATTAAAAAATTAATTATTTATAATAAATTTGTTAAATAGGAAAAGAAAAAAAAATATATTTCTTGCCGGTTAAAATGGTCTTTTTTGCGAGTCTCTACGACTCGTAGTTTCTGAGATATTTTATTTGTTAACAAAAATCAATAATAAGTTAATTATTTATAACAAATTGTTTAACAATTACAAAAATAAGAATATTAATTTTACTGATTAACATGGTCTTTTTTGCAAGTCTCTACGAGTCGTAGTTTCGGAGATATTTTATTTGTTAACAAAAATAAATAATAAGTTAATTATTTATAATAAATTGTTTAACAATAAAAAAATAAGAATATTAATTTTGCCGATTAAAATGGTTTTTTTTGCAAGTCTCTATGACTCATAGTTTCGGAGATATTTTATTTGTTAATATAAATAAATAATAAAATAATTATTTATAACAAATTGTTTAACAATTAAAAAAATAAAAGTATTAATTTTGCTTTTAAAAATAATAATTTTTCGATTAAAATGGTCTTTTTTGCATGTCTTTACGATTCATAGTTTCGGAGATATTGTTTTATTTAAATGGAATAGTAATCATTCATAAAAAATTATATTTATGAATTAATGAAGTTTGACCTATATAAATTCCTGGAATTTACTATACGCACTCAGCTGATTGACGTGACCTATATTTTTTACTACGCTCGTACTCCAGTCACGTGACCAATGTAATTATGAATTGGAAACTTTAAGGACCATATCTTTCGAACGGAAAGTCGTAGAAAGATGAAAAAAAAACCATTTTAAAGCTAAGAAAATTATCTATTTATTTATGTGCTCAGATACTATCGGTATAATAGAACGGATTTCATTATTATTTTTTAAATGTACACAGAATCATTAGAGGATCTCGCAATATGAGTATGTTTACAAAATTATATCAACAAACTCGAGGTGACTCGAAGTCATTCGTTAGCCAACAAGCGTACGGATTAGTCACCTTCTTCGCTTCGTTCTACGTAGTTAGGTATATTTCTTATCAATCTAATTTCTTTACCTATTACTGCATTAGCGATATTTTAATCGATTATTTTTTACGTTTAATAATCCAATATTTTTACAGGATAGTTTATAATAACAAACTTCCCGTATAAAATCCCCGTAAGTTATAGACTTCATTCGGTCCGTTATCAACGAGAGTTATAAATGAAAGAGGCGACATTAGAACTTACTTTTCTTTTCATTACTCGGACACTGTTGAGTTTCGCAACAAGCAGTTGTGTAGTTTGAAATGCGTACGAAACGGTGGAGGAGCGAACGTGGATCGGAATGATTCGGCGGCAAAAAGAGAGAGAGAGAGAGAGAGAGAGAGGAAAAAGAAAACTAAAAGAAAGAGGAGAGGGTTGAGTTCGAACAATAGAGTAAGCGCGACGCTGAATATATCATCGAGCTTGTGGCTCATGTGTGCCCTCGGCGCAATGCATCGCGCCGTAACTCGTACACACGACTCGTATGAATATAATATGGGCATTAATAAATCCAAGCAGGTATTAATGCGGGCTAATGTATGCGTGCCGGGCATTTGTTAGGCGTCCACTTTGTAAAAGTCAAGCGACGGCTCCCCCCTCCCTACAATGGCCACCGTCGTTGTTAGCCGTCCGTGGTAAGCCGTGGAAAGCCGCCTTCCTGTCCTTCGTGTACGAACTTCTATCGTGGCTACTGACTATACTCTCTTCGTCTGTTTCTCTCTCTTTCTCTCTTCTTTCTTCTTCTTCTTCTTCTTCTGTACTTCTACTAGTACGTATGTATTTCGTTCTCTTGGTTTGGTTTGACGTACTAGCAAGGACCACGTTAAGTACGTACGTACGTACGTACATACATATATACATAAATACGTACTATCTTTTATTGCCAACATATCTTCCGGTTCGTCCAGCCAAGACTTATTTTATCGTTGTCATCTTTCAGAAAGACGAGGACGACGATGGCGACAGAAGGCGTCGTTCCTTGTAGAACGTCGAGCACGACGTCGCGACAAATCGATTTAGAATCACTTCAGAATCCAACGGTATAGAAAGAAAGAAAGAGAGAGAGAGAGAGAGAGAGAGAGAGAGAGAGAGAGAGAGACAGAGAGAGAGAGAAAGAGAGAGAGCTCGTTTTAAAGCAAGTCCTCTTCGAAGCAGCTTCCTCCTCGGCAACCATTGCGCCTACTTGTAATTGCACTAGCTATGCTTGCACGTGCATACGTAATATGCCATCGCATCAAGGAATATCATTATATTATCTAAAGAATCGAATGATTTATCTCTATGAAGGTACGTCGAAAAAGGAAAAGAAGTCGCGTTTTCCATCGAAGAAAGACAATGTCAAAGACGACCGTTTGTATCCTCCATTTAAATTTATGGTTAAGTTTCCTTGGAGTGTCTTACCCTCTATTGTTTACACTTTGGAAAGCTTTAACGACGATCTTTCTTCGTTGGAGATAGCGAGATGTATATCGTACAAACTCGATGTTTTACAACTCAGCTTCGACTAAAACCCTTTCTCGTACCACGCTACCATACTCGCGATTTATATCGAAGCGCACGTTAACACCGTATTACCATCACAATGCTTTATAACGTTTTATCTGTTTGAATCAGTCGTAGAAATTCTTATAGTTAACTTGGTCTTTATCGGGTTGTCTTTTTTTTCCTTTCTTTCTTTCTTTTTTTTTCTTTTTTTTTCTTCTTTCCTTCTTTCTTTTTATCGTTATAATTTATCGATAAATCGAGAATGGTCGAACAGTAGTAGTTCGCTTACAGATCACTGAATAATCATTAGTTTGACAAAGTTCATATACGACAGGTTCTTTCAAGAGTGCTCGCAGGTTACTAGGAAAGACAACCCGAGAGAATATATGTCGCACGTAGCTCGACACCTAGCTTACCCATCTATTCATGCATTATGCATCTAATGTTAGTTACATGAGGTACACGAAGGTGCTAGAGAAGACCCATCTCTTCCCAGGCCCTTCAGCTTTAATAAGGTCGGACAAGGGCACACATCTACCTGTCGTAGAACTGACTTTTCTACACCTTTTCGTCACCTGTCTTCGTATTTCCTAGTTCACGAGATCTTGATTAATTGTAAACGAGAAACAGAGCGAGAGAGAGATATTTATGTATTTAAGATATCTTTCACAGTAAGAAACTTATTCGTCATCGAACGTACGTATTACCGTGTAGTTATGTAAATTCATCGAAGCTTTCAGCTGCACAAACATTCTTCGAGAGATCCAACGATCGTAGAATTCCACGTAATGGAATAAAACCCTTAATTGGGGTTCATTAGTGATAATTAACTAGGTGCGATAGAAATATGCTAACTAACTCGGATTTTCTGACTCTAATTTTGAAGTTGTTTTTTTTTCTTTCATTCTCTTCTCGTTCGATATCATCGATTTTCTTAAAAAAAAAAAAAAAAAAATAAGAATAATGATAGTAAAAAAATAAATTTTCATGGTACTCGTAAAGAATTTTTTTTTATTTCACTGAAGCACAACACACTCCGACTTGAATTTCTTCAGTTTTTATCGAACGCCAAGGTGATACATATACATACATACATAACTCTAAGAGTCGAACTCACGGGCACATAAACTGGAATCCCGCGAGAAGTCGCGCGGAATGCGCGAGGAAGAAGCCGAGAGGAATTCTCTCGCGATGAGCTCATTGTTCGCTTAACTGAAGCCTCGCACGGAATTCGCCTTTGCTATTCGTCGTCGATATCGTGGAAAATGCTTCTGCATTTTCGTCTTCTTTGTTCGATGTTAGAAAGATTCTTGTGTCAAGGAGGGGGAAAAAAAAGGAAAAAAAAAAAGAAAAAAAAAAGAGAGAAGAAAAAATTTTCTCTTACTCGAAATTATATCGTCGTCATCGTCATTTCTCTTTTATCAATAATTTTTAAAAGATTACAAATTCGTTAATTATCATTTTTATTTTGATAATTGGCTACGTTACGTCATTTATTTATCAAATAAGAAAACTCGAAGACTTTGAAATTGTGCTTTCGTACAAGACAAATTCCCAATGTTTTAGTAGTTTTCAAATCCGCAAAGAGACTCGGAAATCCCTTTTACCATAACTCCCTGCGGTTCGCTTAATCACCGTCAAGGGAGTTTCTAAGAGTAATTACTTGTAGACATCGGTGACCAGAATGGATTTGGTTGATTCGATTCAAAGGCAAAAGTTGCATGTCGTCGAGCTGCGGAAAAGGCGTTTCCTAATCTGCCAGTCAGAATAGAGAAACCGAAGGAGAAAGAAAAAGAGAAAGAGCGAGAGAGAAGGAGAGTAAGCGCGAAAATACGAGACAGGTAAATAAGAAGTGAATAATCTGTTAGGTAGTTAAAAAGAGAGAGAGAGAACCATTTGCATATTAATGTATATAATTAACTGTATCTAACTAATCGCCCGCGTTTAATTAACGCGGCTTGCATGCGAGAGAAAAAGAAAGAGAGAGAAAGAGAGAGAGAAACAGAATGTTCGAGAGCAGCTCGTATTGCTTAGGAAAGAGCTCAAGTAACCATAAGTAATTGAGAAAGAGATAGAGAGAGGGTTACTATTCGTAGTAAATATTTCTTGGAAAGTACGTGAACTTTGGATTAAAAGGTTTCAACTTTTTCTTTCGATTTCTCTCTCTCTCTCTCTTCCCCTTTGTCACTAGAATTTTCTTCGGGATAGAATAAGTTGTGACAAAAGTAAAGTATAGCTATAGCGATGTCAAGGGTGGTGGTGATGGCGACGGCAATTTTCTTGCCGCTCGTTAAAGCCGTCTCGTCGTGACTCCTTTTTACTCGACACCGTCCGTGCAGTATGCAATTTAACATTAAACGAGACAAGTGTCGGTGCTCCTCGACGACGTCTCCCCCGATCGTTTTGCGACGTGCGATCTTGTTTTATGGCGAGGACGAGAGAGGCTTTGCCGATTCGTCGAAGGTAGTCACGAAGAAATCTTCTCGGCTTTGTTATGCGTTCGAACTCGAAAGGGCACTTTACTCGTTCTCGATTTTCTTTCGATTATTTCCTTTCAAGATCTCGTCTCTACTTGTAATCTCGAAGAAGTCAATTGAATTTCTTTTTTAGCTTTTCTTTTCATTTCTTTTTTTTTTATTTCTTTTTTCGTCCGTTTCGAATGATTCCCTTTCGCGTAAATGTAAAACCCGACGTGTTTTCTTTCTTCGTTTTTTTTTTCACTTTTCATTCTTCAACATTCATCTTTTTTTTTCGGCCAATTAAGAGACGATTTGAAGTTGAAAGAACGAGACGGGGTAGTGTCGAGAGACAGTGGGAAATATCGTTACGAGCTGGTTACGCAAATCGAGAACCGAGTATAGTTGCGGAGAACAACAAGGTAGTAAGTAGAAAATACGATACAACGTGTTCAGGAAGATCGCAAGGGAAGTGCGAGGAGAATAGGCTAATAAAGATTGGACGTTGGTGTTCGGAAGTAAAGTTAATAAACGACGATACGTCTTCTCGACTTTGTGTAGCCTTATCGGATGTTGCAGCTTCCTCGATACAGTCTGTCATTACCGAGATATCGCGAGCTACCGTATCGATAAACTCGATGCACCCGCGGTTAACATAATCGAAAGGGAGATCTCGTTCCTTCCGAGATATCTCGTTCTTAGCAAAAACGATTGTCGGCGGCCGTACCTGTCGCGGGAAGGCTCTTACGATCGCGGCATCGTTATTTCCATAATTCCGATCGCATAGCTCTCTCTCTCTCTCTTTCTTTCTCTTTATTTCTCATGGAGTAATTAATTGTCAGGCTAATAAAAAATTTTATCTCACGACGAACGCGACTTCGGTATCTACAAAAGCAAACCCTTAGCAACTAGGTTCGATTTTAATTGCCAATCGTATAGAAAAGAAGAACGAGGGACGACACGTTTACAATCGAAAATTGTCGATTATATCGAAATGGGGAAGCAGCGTGCACCGTTGGATCGACGTCGCATCTATGGAAATCTTAAACCGCAAGGGGTAACGTGATCTCGCTAGCTCGCAGGTGTTGGCATACCGTGCAGTAAACACACAAGTACCTTCGCGAGCTGCAGGAAAATTTTAAAGGTCGGCCTTCTATACGAGCACGAGTCTTAGAACGAGAAAGAGAGAGAGAGAGAGAGAGAGAGAGAGAGGTCCCTCTTACCGTGTGGCGTATACCATCGGTCTTTCACTCCTGCGACTCGGCACTACCTTCGACGATCATAACTAACCAACCTGCCGGTACACGAGTCGTTGTTTATGAAACTCGTAGCCACGTTCGAGAGACATCTCGAATAGAAAGAGAGAGAATACAGACACCGTTAGATGTCTCCTAACATTCTCTATCTTTCTCTTTATTTCCTTTTATTTCAATACTTCATCGAAACTACGAAACTTTCGAAAGGTAACTTCTCCTAATTAGAAAAATCGATCGCATTTACTCGATAAAGTTAAATCGGTCAGCCGACATACGATCGGTGATCGTAAGAAGAGAGTATCGGCTTAATTATTCGCCGAGGAGGAACTGGAAAATGTGTGTCTGCGGCGATTTAAGCCGACGTTTTCTAATCAGTAGGATAGAATCGGCGACAGGCACAGTTAGAGAAAACGAACGTGGGAGGAATTAACGTTGGAACTACGATGCATCGCGATGCATCTCGATCGACTAGCGGCGCCTCGGTACGCGAGTTAATGCTTCTTCGTTCTAACGAGAGGGAACGTGAAATTTAATAAATGTTCGTTTCTTTTCTTTTCCTCCTTATTCCCTTCTTTTCTTTTTCTTTCTTTTTTCTGTTTTTTCTTTTCCTCTCTCTTTTCTTTTATTTTTTCTTTTTTTTTTATCATCCTCGTAAACTATACAAGAAACATCATCGCGATTCGAGATCGCTTAAAAATATTTATACTTTACGACTTTTCCCCTTTTTCGTCTCGAAAACCTAAACGACGATACAAAACCGTATCCATTAAATCACGAAGCAATTACATTCTTTAGCAGACATTATTGTGCTTCATGGTGTATCCAAGTGTGCGCATTAAACGGAACGTGTATTTAAAAGCGAACGAAACGGCGTGTATCAGTATACTTAATTATATGCAGAGACGTCAGCAAACGTTGAACGACCCACGGATTCCAACGATTCCGGTATCTGGTTTCTGCATACCATCCACCAAGCTAGTCATTTTTTAAGGCGTGGCCGCCGGTGCTTTAAGCTCTCTCGTCGTTCGAAGAGATCAAAAGTTTACGTCGTCGTCTTCGTAGTAACGTCTTCGTATGGATGTATTAGAACGCAATAATTATTCGATATGATAAAAAAGAAGACGGGACGCAGAGGAGCGAGAACAATGAGTGGGAGGAAGGAATCGGAGTTACGTAAGTGAAAGAAAGAGAGAGAGAGAGACAGAGAGAACACGTTTTGCGTAGTTACGTTTCGCATTTACGCGTCTCTACGTAGTAGATGTTATAACGCAAACATAAGTATGTACTTAATTCGATATTTATTAAAAAAAAATCTTTCGCTTCGATCGCCTCGTACGATTTTTTTTTCCTGAACGAAAATTCATCCGTGCTGTTATTTCTGTTAATAAGAAGGAAAAAAAAAGAAAAAAAAAAAACATTATTCGTCAATCACAAATCATTGTACGTAGATTTCGATTAGTCACGATTTATTACGTAGAATTTTGTTCAGATAGATAAAATTTCTCAGATTAACATGTTAAATCGTTAAAGAGTTAATATCGAAAAGTACGATCTTCTTTGTAGCACTTCTTAGGATCGATCTTCATAGCAAAGAGGGTTGTGGGAAACGAGAAACGTGTTTTCTTAGGTCGAGCGCGTGCGGGAGTGTGCGTTTACGGATAGATTTTTAAGGTTGTATCATTGCACAACGGCCATAAAGTCATAAGGAAGAGCAAGACTCCGCAACGCGGCAGCAACGCGAGTACGGCAGCGCGAGTCGAGGCCTCGCACCGATTTCATCGGTCGTCGTATTTCAGTCAGCTTTAAAGTAGTCGTAAAACAGCTTTGCTTTCGAGTCGTGTAAAGCGTCTTGACTACGCCTATGCGTTTGCACGCTTCGAGAGATGCGTGCCCTTTCGTAATTAACAGTCCTCTTCTCTTTCACTCTCTCCCTCTCTCTCTTTCTCTCTCCCTCTCTCTTTCTCTCTCTTTTATTTCTTTTTAGCACGGTCACCTTCGGACTACTTAAAATATTCGTCGAGCACGTTCGACGAGACTTCGGAGGTAGCTTTTCTTTATATCCCTTGCCTATTACGGAAAGGTAGTCGAGTTACTTTCGAATCAGTGCCAGAAGATAAAAGAGATGAAAGATGAATGAGCGTAAGTAAATGATGAAATATACGTAGACGACTAAATCTTTTCTATTATCTTCTTTTTTTTTCTTTTTCCTTGTTCCTTTTCTCTCTCTTTTTTTTTTTTTTTTATAACGAATAATACGCGAATCTTAAATTGAAAATCAAAAAAGAACAAAAAAGGATGGATGACGTAGATAATATCGATTTTTTAAACCTTCCTATGCATTTTTATATATATCATTGATTTTTCTCCCCGTCTTCCCTCCTTCCCCTTCTTCCTAGATTTGATCTTTCGAGTAAAAGCTAGTAATTAAAATTGATTGAGTGTTCGTTGATAGTCATGGTAGGAGATACGAACGAAGGTAGTGTTTAACTACTGGACACAAAAGGCTGTAAGAGAAGAGTGCAGCTATTACCGATGCTGATGAGTTCTCTTCGTTATCCACAACGTACCGTAAATCTTTCCAACTACGTTTAGACGCGTATGTTTCTTTCTCTCTGTTATTTTCCGATCGAATTTCTCTCTCTCTCTCTCTCTCTTTCTCTCTTTCTCGAAGTGTAGTTAAGTATAGTACAATTCACAATAGAACGAATTTTATATCGTTTATCTCGCTCATTGTAACGTCATAAAATCAAGACGAGTCAGTAGAATTGTATCGGTATTACACGGGATACAGTAGACTAATTACGTACCAAACCATAACTTATTATGGGGAAATAAAACGGTGAAAAAGGAAAATACATCGTTTCGAAAATGATGTGCTTTAATTGATCGTTTATGTGCTCATGATTGCCTCGAGCATATCCTTTTATCTCTTATAAGAGTTTTGATCGTTAATTTCTACATTATTTTCTTGAAACCTTTTCCCTCAAAAAAAATGAAGTAACGTGAAGATGTAAAGGCCCTATTCGAAATTCGATTCGAAGAGGAGATACTTTTTACATTCGAAGATGTATTATCTTTCGAGGGTGGTCAACGATTACATTCGTGAAAATGAAGATTCGACATGGACGATCAATGGATTATCGAGAGATTCAACCGGCATTTTAGGGGCAATAAAAGACATCGAATCGTGATGCGAAGTAATCGTTTACGAGCGCGAAATCGATTTATCGGGAAGAAGCTCGCAACGCCCACGTTGTAATCGTATCTTTTGCGGTATTCGGAAACGAAATCGAGTTGAATTAAGTCAAGATTATCATCGTCAAATTATCGTCAAATTATCGATGAAAGATCGAAGAAGAATATGCAATTTTTTCCTTTTCTTTTTTTGAAGAAAAAAAAAAAAAAAGAAAAAAAAGTCATTCTTCGAAGCTCGTTTCAATTGGATGTTCCTGGAAAGAGTTTGAATGAGTTTAAAATCATCGATTTAATATTCACCTTTTGTGTTTCGATCTCACGCTTCGTTAATAGAGAAAAAGTAGGTGGAATAAATCGTGATCGTTTATTTTCTTTAAGGGAAAAGAGTTGAGACAGTACGAGAAGAAGGATGTAGGCGTGAGACAGGTGTATATGTATAGGTATACGTTGCACGCATTTATTCATTCGGACCCGTCGAATCCGTATCGTCCTCGTCTCTTCGGCTCGCGGTTAAGGTAATTGCATTGTACGCGCTTGTCCTTTGAAACGCCAATCACCAGCGACAAAACGTTCGTCGCGCCGAAGCGAATCGCGTTTGCGGCCGTCCGCCGTCGGCTCTTTAAACCTCTCGATCTTCTCCGACGAGAAGAGAGCAAAGAGAGAGAGCGAGAGAGAGAGAGAGAGAGAGAGTCGAGCCAAGTCAAGCGAACCTTTTACCCGTACGTGTCTGCACGTCCACCTTCGTCTTATTCTCTCACTTTAAAGGATCTTTCGATTGTTCTAAAATTTTTTCCCTCGGGGAAAAAACAAAAAAGTAAGAGAGAAAAAAAAAAAGAAAAGAAACTTGCAGATAAATTTTCATAAGAAAATCGTATTATAATTTTGAACGAGCGTTAAATCTTATGTTAGAAAAAGAGGAAAGGAGAGGGAAAAAATTCGATATTAATTTTTTGCTTGAGATTTTTTAGTAGATATCTTCGAAACGTGACGATCGATATCACCGAACATATTATGCGAACGAAGGAGTATACGATACGTATAGGAAGCCAAGCGTAGGCGGTTGCTGAGCTTCTCGCTGACGTTACTTAACTACTTAAGTTACTTACAACCGGCGGTATTATTGTCGAGTGTTCTAATAGATTGGCAGCTTCCATTTCTCTAGTAATAATAAATTATCGAACATTGTATCAGAAAAAGAAAAATATCGAGAGATTTTTTTTACGTTATAAATGAGACTGGATAGAATAGGTGAAAAATCATGAAAATCTAGTTCTTTTCTTCTTCTCGATAATTTATCTAAATGACGTTAGGAAAAAAGACAAAAAAAAAAGTAAACAACATTGCCGTTTCTAACAGATCGTTAACGGTTCGTAGTTAGGTATGATACCTAATGATCATCGTTTTTATATTAGCAAAGAAACACGCAAAAGATAGAAATTGAGAGGAAGTAAAACGTTATTACAATCTACTTTTCTCTGAGGACATCGAAACTCTGAAATTATTATGGGATGATATTAAGAAAGGATCGGTCTTGTGTGTGTGCGTGTGTGTCTATATATATATATATATATATATATACTTACATCCGCGAAAGAAAGCGTAATTCTCGAGAATTCGATCTCTCCTATTTCGTGACGAGCAAGCTCGTCCACGAGCCCTGTATCTTCTTCTTCCGCAGGAAATGAGAAGGTAAAAGGAAAAAAGAAACAAAAATAAAAAAAGAAAAAACAAAAAACAAACAGAAGAAGAAGATAACGAAAGTACACTTCTTCCTTTCGTCAAATCACAAATTATCTTTCTCGATTCCTCGTCACGAAATGAGAGGCGATACTAATAATTTGTCGAATAAAAGGATAGTAGAAGGATAAGAGCAAATAAGCAAGAAAGAGAGACAAAGAGAGAAAGAGAGATCTACCTAAGCGTTTCCATTCATTCTATGACCTCATCAACGTCGTAGGAACGACGATCTTGTTCGTGCGAGAGCTTCGTAAGAGAGCTCGACCATCGCCTCTTCGCTCCGTTTCTCTATCTTATTCTTTCTCTCCCTCTCTCTTTTTCTCCCTCTCTCTTTCTCTCCCTCTCCATCTCTTTCTCTCTCTTCTCTCTTTGTCGCTTCAATGTTCACTCGAGAAGTCACAGGTCGTGCCCTCGCACGCCTTATCACGGACGTGCAACGCGCCTCGTAGTTGGCATTTCGCGCGAGATTCTACTTGTGCGCTAAGGACTCTCCTTCGAGCTTCCGTTTCACCTCCTTAGATTTCTTACTAAAAACGACAAGAGAGGAGAAAGAGAAGGACGACCGAGCAAGCCGTCGTGCATTTACACGGTGAAATTCTTATGATATATTATTATACCCGTCTGAAATTATTTTCCTCAGAAGTTTCCTTTTCTTTCTCTTTTCTTTCTTTTTTCTTTTCTTTTCTTTTCTTTCTTTCTTTTTTTTTTTTTAATTATCACGTTCGATATTCGATATATATTACGTTTGCGGAAGCGATTGCTTTCTCTCGTAAATCGAATTCGGCAATCTCTCCTTCTATCTTCGTTCAGACTTTCAACGATTTTATTTATACATTGGAGAAACGGGGATTCTGGTCCTGGTAAAAAGTGGACGGCCGGACGATTGTCTCTTTACACGGCCAATCTTATGGTTCTCACGTTCGGAATTGTAATTTCATCGATCGAGAACCGTATTGAAAGAAAAGGCAGAGAAAGAGAGAGAGAGAGAGAGAGAGAGGGAGAGAGAGAGAGAGAGAGGGAGAGAGAGAGAGAGAGAGAAAGATATGAAAGAGTAAAGAAATGAAAGAGAACATTAGTGTCCTTTCTCAACGATGAAGATACGTTGATCGACGTGCGAAATAAATTATTCATTTTTCCGCGAGGAAGTAATAAAAAATATAAGAGGGGATAAGGAGAAAGAATAGGTGGGGGAGGAGAGAAGGAAGCGTCGAGCTTTTTACGAGCGATGAATAGTTTTGTTCGCTCTTTGACTTCCTCCTTTCGATGCGCGAGAACCAAGAAGAGAAAGGCATTGTTGTCTCTTTGACTCGCAATGCATTCGTAGATTGAACGAAGCTCGAAGCATCCGCATGCGGATTCACATATAGATACGTATATACATATATATATCTACGTCTATATATATATATTATATTTGTATATATAGTAAAATACTATTTTATTAAATACTATTTTATTATTATCGATTTCAGGAAACTTCTTTTGTCAGCAATCAATCATTGTTATAAAAAATTCATATAATTGATAATTATTTTCAAGTATGTATGAAACAATAGAGTAGAGGGATAAAGTTTGAAGGGAGACAAATTTTTATAATACTCATTTACGTTTTTTTTTTAATCTTTTAAAAAAGCTTTCGATTTCTTTCCAAGTCTTATGCTTATTTAAGGCCCAATTTTCGTTTAGACACGCTCCTCTTTCCATCCAACAAATAGACAGATCGATACACTCACACTATAATAAAGCTCGACCCATCTCAGATAGGTGGACAAGATAGTAAAGAATCGAAAAGGACCGAAAATGATCGAAAAGGATCGAACAGGATCAAATAGAACGAATGAAATTGAACGAGATCGAACAGGATCAAATAGGATCGAACAGAATCAAATAGGATCGAATAGGACCAAGTAAGAACGTATGAATTGAATAGGATCAAATAGGATCGAATACAATTCGGTCCTATTCGGTCCTATTAGATCCTATTAGATTTTATTCGGTCTTATTTGACCTTATTCATTTTTATTCGTTTCTATTCGATCTCAATCGATCTTATTTGATCCCATTCGATCCTATTCTACTCCATTCGATTCTATTCGTTGTGGTCCTATCATTTTTTATCTTTCTCCTTTCTTTGATATAACTTTGGTAAATTAAAAATCAGAATCAGAAATAAATAAATTATATTTTTTTCTCTAAAAACTTTCACTTCAAAGATGTTTTGTTCAGAGATATTCAGATGTTTCAATTTAAAAAAAAAAATGTTGAGCCTATATATGATGCGTGCAATACACCTGTCTGTAGAGCTCTTCTTCGTAGCTTCATGGCGCCAAAACGAAACGATATTCCGTCTCTATCTTCTTCCCTTTTCGTCTCTTCTTTCTTCTTCCATTTGGTTCTAGCTATTGTGGGTGTGCTTTGTTTCGTGCGTCGGCGTACTATTGTGGAAACTCTACCATTTACTTAGGTAGTAAAACATTCGAGTACCATGAACTCGCTCGAAGCCTGTAATATTCTCTCCTGTACGAACAATGCGATTCGAATTCATCTCTCTCTTTCTTTCGTCTTGAAGCTATTCCTCGTCGATGCATATTCACCTGTACTACGAAAAAAAGAAAAAAAAGAGAAAGAGAAAAAATGCGCTTGCATTGTTCATCTTATTCGACTAGTATCTTCTTTTTACGCAACATACGAATTTACTTTGAAAAGAAAAAAAAAGGAGTTGTAGATGATAGACAAAATTTTTTGTTTTTTTTTTTTTTTCAATTCATTCTGAATCGATTCAATAATATTATTCACCTTGAATATTCATATTTTTTTCTTTAATAATTACGGTGTATACCGTTCTCGTACATACGTATACATACACAGGTTTATATAGTTTAGTAAGACGAACCGAAGGAACTATAGGAACACAGTTTGTTTACATTTGCGTGCTTGACTAATTTCACGCTGTAAACATACCGTATTCAGTCTCCTCGCGTGTACGTACTTACATACGTATAGAGAGGAATCTTAACGTTCGTTTGTATTATTTCTTGGGTGGTCCTGAAGTTGTAGCACGTAAAGCAAGTATTACCTTTCGAACTGTGACGAAGCATAAGAATTTTTCTCGAAGTTAGTTATTATATAATGCGTGCATTTTATCTCAAAATCGATGCTGTGCTTTTAATATATGTATGTACATTTCGAAGTATTTGTTTGTTTCCAAACGTCATTATCGAGAAGGAAGGGTTATTAATATAATGAAGGATCATGAGCTACGGGAATACGAAGTTAAATTAAAATAAGATCGAAATTATCTGTATTTTTGTTTCAATTCGAAAATAAGAGACGTCGTCACGTTAATCTTTTTCTTCGTTCTTTCGTTTTTTTTCTCTTTCGTCGCATATATTTTATTCAATCGATTTATTTTAGATTATACGGTAGCTCAATCCGTTCAACGTGGTTTATTTCCATTGAATCGGTCAGTTTTCTATGTCAAAGTTCAACGAAGAAATATAACGATGATTTTACGCAATTATAGCAACGAATGAAAAACACAATGACGCGTTAAAGCGATTCACGTAACGGATGGAAAGTAAACTCCGATGGTTTGCCATTTGAGAGTGCGAGGAAAAGATATAGATGCAGATAGATAGAGAAAGAGAGAAAAAGAGAGAAAGAGAAAAAAAAGGGTTAGAAAACGATCAGCAATAAATACTGTAAAGCAGCTATATAAAATCATTACGAGTATTCCAATCTAGATATATTATATAATAGATAAGAAATATGTAAGCGACTTAAGGAGAAGCACAACGTTCACACTCCATATTACCTGTATCATCGATAATAAAACGAGAAATGTAAGATGATTTTTAACGATGAAAAATACTCTACGTTCAATATTTCAATATTCGTTTATTACATCGGGATACAAGAGTCGGGTTTTTAAAAGCAACAGAGATAGGGATAGAGATAGAAATAGAATGAAAGACAGAGAAAGAAAGGAGAGAGAAAAAGAGAGAGGGGATAGACTTCCGGAGAAAGTATCGTTTTATCGGCAGTCCGTGGAGGCACGTTTATCAGTTCTAGTACGAATGAACCGCATGAAGGATCAAAGTGCAAGTCTCTGCCTTACGTATTTAGTACGTTGATGGGATGAGACTCCCCGTCTTCTTTCCGCATTTATTCGGACCACATTTCTCTAACTCTTTCTAAAAGTGGTGAGAGAACGAACGAGGAGAAGTTTCTCGGCGTGATGCCGTGGTATCACGAAGTGTAATAATATACGTCGAAGAGCCGACAACACGTGCCACGTTTTCGAGTTGCATGATTTACGCGATTACTCTCGTATGCACGGCTCATATGCATACGTAACCGTCCGTAGACACGTAGGGCGACTCTAGTCGTTCGTTCTTTCTCGACTTCTCTCTTTCTCTCTCTTTCATTTCTTTTTATCTATCTATCTATCTATCTATGTATCTATCTATCTCTTTCTTCTGGCATGTACATAATCTCTCGCAGAGAAGACGAGGTACGAACTTTCACCGCTCGGACGAAAGTAAAGGACGAACGAGTTTCGTCTATCGAAAATAAAGAATACGAAATGATTAGAATTCGTATTGTATTATTTTGTTCGTTCAGTCATTTGGAAAAATATTTTTTATCGTACGCAACGGTGGATATCTTTTTTTCTTGTTCTTTCTTTTTTGTTAACAATTCTTCGAAACCGATTCACCACGTGGAAAAACATCAGCTCACCCTTGATGCGATGAAGAAGATATACAGAGAAAGGGAGACAGAGACAGATAGAGAAAGAGAGAGAAAAAGAGGGGAAGAAGAGCGATGACAGCTTTCACAAGAGTTTAAGACCCTGTCCGAAGAGTGGAGGACAGTTTGACGTGTATGTTTAACCGGTCTCCATGCAATCTTCTTCTCCGTTTCAATTAGGCTTCTACCCTAATTGAATAATTCTCGTTAGTCTTGTCCGTTCAGTTAGCTGCAGTTTCGGGACGAATAAGGGCACCCTTAACGCCAGAGAAGCCTCGCTGGGACGAGAGAAAAGTTTAACAAAAAATGGTCGTAGAGAAGAGGGCCCGGTGTAACGGGCAAGTCGAGTTATTTTAACGAATGTAATTACCAGAACCGAAGTCGTTCGATTATAACCGTACGAAACGATCGAACTAACTGCTTCTGCATTGCATTCACATTTTCGATCCTTTCTTAGAGTCTCTTTAATCTTTCTTTCATTCTCTCTCTCTCTCTCTCTTTTCTCGTTTTACGTATATTATCAGTGAGATGATACGTGTCATCGTTACAAAGCTGACTTATTGCTTTACCCGCATTGCATTTCTGATTTATGTAGAAGAAATTTTTTTCACATTTACTCGTTATACTTAGTTATCGGACAATCCTCCGATCGAGAAAAACGGTATGCCGATGATATTCGTCGTATTGGTTTAGAACAATGTGGACGAACCGAAGGATTTACGGAAGCAAGTATCGATTCTTGGAACACGTTACGAATACCCTCGACTGTTACGATCGTACAGTAAATATCGAGAATATTGGTATAATATGTAGATCTAAACGCATACGTGGCTTACCACGTTTAATATCGTTCGTAAATCAAAAGAGGCTATTGTTTTCCTTCATCGAATGACCTGACTACCGTTCTATACTATCCTTTATATATTCTGTTTTTCTCTTACGATATTACGATCGGTTAGTATAAAGCTTATTACTCTACTCTATTTTATATTTTCTTTCTTTATTTTTTTTTCTGTTTTTTTTTTTCTTTTTTTTCTAATACGATGTGTAGAAAGATTCTCCTAGAAGAAGAAGAAGAAGATTAGGTAACAATTTTCCGTATCTGCATAGATTATTTTCTATGTATATGTCGAATCATATATTACTCGAGAGAAGCACGTCTTGAATGAGAGACACGACTTTTTTTCTTCTTTTTTCCCGTGCTTTTTTCTTCCTTTTTTTCCAATCTTTTTTCTTTAAGTCGATGAAAAAGTTTTAATAGGTTCATCTATGCGCACTACGTATGTAACTATGTACGTATGCATTTCTCATTTCGATTCGATGCAGTCGTACAAATTCGATAAGTTTGCAAATATATTTTGCGAGATTATATAATCTAATAGAAATGTCTGGTGTAATAATGTAAGTAATTTTAGATGGGCAACGAGGTATATAAGATCGTATATACGAGAAACTAGTAGAGTTTAATCGGATCTCTCTCTCTCTCTTTCTCTCTGGATAGTTGAACAACGTGCTGAAACGATATCTGCTTTCGTGTATGTAAAGAGCGTTTAAGAAATTAATACTCGCGAGGCGCGAGCAAGTAATAATTACGTTTATACTAGTTGTATGTAGTCTACGTAAGAGAGGATTCAAGAAACGTAATTGGATTTAGGTCGTTTTGTCGAGTATTCAACTAATGAACGCATAATGAACGACGATTGCATAATTAATATTATAAATATTTCGCTAATGCAGCAATGTTTACGTAATGGGACTCTACTTTTGCCGACTGGTTATTGCCTTCGGCCGTTTAGAGTTGAAACGTGCGCGATTAGAGACGATGTGGTGGACGTGAACGTGAACGTGCAGAGGTGCATAGAGGTGCATAAGAGTGCATAAGAGCCGCATAAAGAAGGAACACCGCCATTTCACACATTATATTTGAGATCTGCCCCACCTTCGGCCAACTCAAACGGAGGGAGGAGGGGGGATATATCTCTCTACCGCATTGCAAATCACTTTCATAGTCCTGTTTTTATGACCGAAAGTTATAATTTACGGTCCACCCGATTGGCGTAACTCACCGCACGCAGAAGGATTACACGCTTACCGTGGACGCTTATATGGAAAATCGCTTTTACCAGAACGCACCGAGTTCTCGAGCCCTAATCCATTAACGACCTCTCGCTGCGCCGCCGTGGGAAAGAAGGAGAAAGAAAGAGTGGGGGAAAAGAAAGAGAAAAGGATATATACGAGCTCTCTTTTCTCGTATTTGCCTCTCCTACGCGAGAATTAACGCGTAAGATACACGGATTAAAGCGATACCTTTAATTCGACTTTATATCGAATTACTAGTCCCTACTTATAGTTAATCCCTCGATTTGTAATTATAAAAATATTCTTACGATCTACGAAACTAAGAAATTTTATACTTTGCATGTATATAGAAATTTTCGCTTAATTCTTTTCATAATTTTTCTTACAGAGAAAAATGCGAATTTATGAGAAATATTTCTAGACGGTAATCGAGTTCTGTATTTCATTGATTATATATATGTATATATATATGTATTTAGATATAAATAGAATATGTACTATATCTACTTGCTTGCTTGCTTGCTTGCTTGCTTGCTATTGAATATCTCGACATATTCGAGAGAACCGAAGTTCGTCGTCTTTCAAGAAGCCGATTCAATTTTCAACGTGCAATCTTGCGATATTACAGGAAAATAGGAGAAATCCTGTGGAGAAAGTAAAATGCGAACGTTGCAATATTATCGTAAATGCAATATGTATAACGCAATATATGTAATAATAATAAGAAGTACTCTCTACGTATTTTCACCCTTTGTTAGTTAAGCATTGAGATCATTTATGTCTTCACGGATTATTAAGTACACCTAAGGCATAACGAACTCAATTAGATGGAAAAAAGAATGTATATACATATATATACATATACACATTTTTTTTTCTTTTATCCTTTATTTTTTTTAACAAAGAAATGTTTAGGAATATTCGATCTATCGAATCCGAAATTCTCAATTTGACGTATCACGATACAATAATTATCGAATAAATAAAATTGTTAATGAATAAATCGTGAATCTCGTGTCTTTGTTAGAAAACAATTCTTTCTTTTTTCTATCTTTACGATTTCTCTTCCGATTTAATGGTAATAACTACTGAGAATTTCTTACACGTGTATGTGGGTACATAGATGTGACATTAACATACATCATAGTACCTCGCAAACGGGACATGTTTACGATAGTTGTTTTCTGCAGTTCAATAGCCTGATTATTTCCTAAGAATTTATGTGTGTCACTAAGAGATAGATTCTTTTTAAATATAGGTCGTTCACGAGACTTGATATATGCATATATATATATATATATAATACATACACGTAGCATCTGGTATCGATATAGATAGACATAAAAGTAATAATCCAGATTGAACTTAACTTTTCTATTACTATACGAGACATAGGAACGTAATAAAAAGCATGTAGTACTAGCTCGTACGATAGGCTCGCAAAAATGACGCTTTTAAAACGTCGAGAGATCGATCGATATCTCGAGACGAGTCATACATCGTTGGGAACGTAGAAAACGAGGGAAATGTCGATTACGTCGTCGGCACGTTAAAGTTTCGCGTATCGATCGGTCGAAAGAAAGAAGAAAGACGCGTGGAGCGTGCGAGTGAATCTTTTATATAATCTTTCTTTCTTTCTTTCTCTATCTATCTATCTATCTTTCTGTCCATTCGTCCGTCCGTCCGTCCGTCTCTTTCTCTCATCGTTCTCTCGCAACATCAAGATCGTTCTCTTATCTCCTGAACGAAACAAGTTGTCAGCCCCCGAGGGATATCGCTCGTCGTATGTATGTATGAATGTACGTAAAGAAAGGAATAAATAAGAAATAATTCTCCCGAGATGACACTCGTCCAGTTTGAAAAAAGAAACGCGCGAGAAATACACAGGCAGTAAAGTGTGCTTCTACTTTTCTCTATCATTTCCTTGACTTTACCGCGTAACATTTAAATAATTTATCGATTCGCGAATGTACGGTTTTCAATTCCCTCGTGATCGGTTCATTATCACCGGACGTACGGGTGGTCCATGAAACGTTTCTCGAATGCACACCGTACCATCATAATACTCGCATTTTCTTCTTTTATCTTCTTCCTTTTCTTCCTCTCCTTTTTCTTCTTCTTCTTCTTCTTTCGCGTTGCGTCGTCGTCGACGACGAGGACGATAAGAAGAGACGATGCAATTACTCTCTTTCTTTCTCTCTCCTTCTCTCTCTTTTTTTCTTTCCTCTCTCTCTCTCTCTCTTTTACTCTTACGTTGCATTTTCTCTTTCGTTGCTTCATCCCTGAAGCTCATAGACTCCCGGAGAAACGGACATTTAGCGTTCGCGTATGTCGAGAGCGCGTGTTCTCGCTCGTCACGCTAGAAAAGCGTAATTGTTTTAACGTTTTAATAACTGCGCTCGCGTGCGCCTGATGCATTCGCAATAGCGACTGACTCGTAACTGCCGCGGAATAGGGCGAAAGAGAAAGAGAGAAAGAGGAGATTAACGTGTCGTGTGCTCTCAAAGAGAATTATCTACGTTCTGCCGTAGTAAAGTAATTCTTTTGCCGATTCTTTCTCGTCATAATAAAATATTGCGTTATTTAAATCTTACCATTAGGAAAATTTTTATTTGCGATAGATAATATTATTAGGTACTTTTGCGCGATTGAAATATATTTTGTTTTTCTTAATCGTCGATCATTCGATATTTGTTCAATAAATTAATTAATGAATTAAAAAAAAAAGATTTTTCTTTTTTCTTCTTCTTTTCTTTTAAATCGTTCATAAATATATTTATAAAAACGAGACGATATTAAAAGTTAAAGTTTGTCTTTAAAAAAGACTCGTCGTTTTTTCTTCGTTCTCGCTAATTTTCTACGAAGAGCAATTTCGTTTTACCAAGGAGGGTTATTACGATTGCTATAATAGCGCTCATCAGAGCTCACCGCCTATCACCTTTACCTTCGTCTTGTCTAATTACAGGTCACGTTTATTGTTTCAGGAGGAGAGCGAGCTCTCGAGCAAGCGGTGGGCCAGTGCGCCCCGCCGCCCGGACAGCCCCTGCGTCCTGGGGGCACCGACGTCTAGGGAGGTTAGCCTTTATCTTTTATATCTTTTTCAAACACTTACTATTATTTTTTTTACATTGTAAATATCTTCACACTGGCAGGATTATTGTCTTACTTCGAATGCCACTTTAGAAGAATTTTTTTATATTTATTTTCAACGAGTTATTCGACGATGAACGATTTGATTTATCAGGATGATTAGAAAATTGAAGACTATATTACAATGTAATGTTAATATATATATATATATACACACTTATAAAATTGAAATATATTATATTTCAAACATAAAGTTAAGATAAAATTATTAGAATATTTTAATAGATTCGGAAAATTTCGGAAAATCGTAATCATTATTTTTCTTTCGATACGTTATATCGTATTATTCGAATTCACAGTTCCAATTTGTTTACGATCATTTTAAGACCGAAGGGACCTTCGAGAAACGTCGAGGTGGAAGCAGTAAGCGAGTAAAAGTCGATCGGCCACCGCGAATGGAAACTCGCTCGATTCCACGCGAGTACGTGATGGCACCCAAATCGTAAAGTCGAACACGTTAGTTCGACGCGTCGTACGTACATACATCGGGCTACTACTAATAGGGGATTAGCACGCTTAGCAAGAACCGCTGCGTGTCGGCACGTCGTCGCCGGAAAGACGATTAACGTCGACATTGCATCGAGGTGTCGATTTAGATACGTGATCCTTCGTTGATTCTCTTTTACGTTTGCCGCGATCTACTATGGTTTACTTTTTGCTAGCTTCTTTGCCTTTCGATCTTTCGGAGTATCAAGTTTTTTATTCAATTTCAAGCGAAATCTTTGACGTTGATTTTTACCGTTTGATTTTTCCTTTTTTTTGTTTTTCTTTCTTCCTTTTTCTTCGATACATTCGTTTTCCACGATACGCGATGCCACCCGGATAGTAACGAGATATAATCGAAGATTATTAGTATCGATAGATCGTAATTCGAACGTTTCGAATATGCAAGAGAAACGACGATGGTTAGTGGAAATTCACGGTCAATCTAACGATTTACTCGACAGCTTACAATCGCGAGATATCTCTGTATGCATAGATATACCACAGCAATTAGTCAGCTTGATTTTAGCGATGGTAATAAAACCGTCGACGTAATTCCGTAAGGTGAATTATCGCCGATCGTTGGGTGGACGATTAGAGCTTTTGGTCGTTGTCGTATTTCGCGCGAACGTTTCCTTGGTAATATAACTCGGTAATACATTGTCAAAGACAGCCGACCATCGCGTACCATCTGTCGTTTGAACATCATCGTGTAGTAGTTACTTCCTTGAACGAAAGAAATTGCAATTTCCATGGGTCGTCTCGATTGTAGCGATTCGAATTACATATTCGTCTCGATCCTCTTATGCAAAAATCGATCAATATTCTTTGATATCAGAATCAAGTACGATTATAACATCGTAAGACTACTAATCACTGATGGAAGTCGAGAATAATAACATAGAAAAAAAAAGAAAGAGAGGATTCAGGAACAGCAGGTAAGAGTAGTAGTGGATCGCACAAAGGATTAATAATAATAGAAGGACGTTGAGAATGGTAGGCTGGTAGGATAAGGACCGCAAAGCTATGGACTCGCCATCTGGCATCTAGCACGGACACAGAGGGCTTTAACGTCCCGTGCAAGCACGTTCTCTCGCATCAAGGTACGGTTCAATTCCGTTACGTGGACGTACCCGCGGGCTTCCCACGCCAATTAAACATGACTCATTAACGGGCAGAAGCCGGTAGCCGGGATCGATGCCTAGCTGCGGAGGAGAGCCTAGCAACCCTTCTATAATTCTCCAGCGCAGAGGCAATCGGAACTAATCTCGACCATCCTCTTTCTTCTTCTCCTCCTTCGTTCGTTCGTTCTTCTCCTTCTTCTTCTCTCTTTCTCTCTCCCTCTCTCTTTCTTTCTTTCTTTCTTTCTCCCTCCCTCTCTCTCTCTCTCTCTCTCTCAGTTCCTCCGCAATGCGATATTACCGCGAGAGGTACCCAGTAACTGCGAGCGACGTGTACAGGCCACGATGTTCACGAGAGCAATATTTCTCGCGTCTTGCTCGCGTCCACGCTCGTGTGTAGGAAACCTCGGCAGAGCTTGTACCGCTTCTTGTTAACCGCTTAATGCTTTTCGTTTCGCGATCGCGGACAAGTATTCGACGTCTAAATCTTTCCGTAGGAAGGATTTTTCTAACGATCGATCTTAATTTTCGATATTAATGATATATAATATCGATCGATTTCTCACGCACCCGTCGATTCCGAGCGATCCTCGTGACGAAGATCTCCAGAATGATTCGGGTCGAGTTGAAATTAATGCGAATATTTAAAACGCTGGAAAATAAAAAGGGCGAACAACGTTATCTCGCTCCGATATCTTGGTGGGATATCATCGGTAGAACGATGTTGCTTTTACCGCTTGCTTTCCCAAGCTACGAAGAAATCTTTGTCAACCGCGAATCTAACGGGACGCGTTAGTTCTTCTAGAGCTACGGGCTAGCTAAACAATAGCGTTATCTCTCTTTACTCTATCGCACGTCTATGCATGCACACGATGTCGAGTTCTCTTCTTTGTTCCTTCGTAGACACTTTCGTTTAACTTTAGAAGAATGAAGAAGAAGAAGAAGAAGAAGAAGAGGTAGTGCTGAAGAAAGAAGAAACAAGAAAGAAGAAAGAAGGAGAGAAAGAGAGAGAAAGAGAGAAGAGGGTGGATAAGACGAAAAGGGTTAAATTATTGCTCAGAGAGATTTTGCGATTGCTTCCGATAGTCAAGTCGGGATTCCAACGTGGCTTCGTGATACTTAGCAGCTAACTCGTCGCCTACCTTTGGCAGCCATGGAATCTTCTCTTCTCTTCTCTTTTCTTCTCTTCTCTTCTCTTCTCTTCTCTTCTCTTCTCGTTTCTTCTCTCTTCACCGGTATACGTGGCCGTAGCTAGTCGAGACGTAGACGTCTTTGCAGGTACGGGGGTGTCCGTTAAAGGCAGCCGTTTAGACAGACTGTGGGATCCCAAGCAAAAGGATAGACCGAACGTGTGTTCGTGCCGAGTGAGCCGAGATCTGGTCACTTAAGGGGATCGACACCAGAGTCCGAGCGTCAATGTCGAAATAACGAGTCTTCGCTTCGATTTCCTTATGTAAAATCGTGAGACTGTCGCCTCCTCACTGTCTTCACTATGCTTTCTTTCCCTTTTTTTTTCTTTCTCTCTCTCTCTCTCTTATTTTTTTTTGTAGATCTTCGAATGATTGAAACGTCGTATCGTATTTTTCTTTCATCGATTTTTACAACTCTTTCGTTTCCTCGATTCAAATACAAATATCTTGAAAATCCTCGAAAGAAACTTGGAACGATCACTGTCACGATCTAATGATAGCTAGGTATGTAGGTTGAAACTAGGACGCATAGAAATAGGAATCACCTACGGTTTACTTTTACGATTCTTTCGATAGCCTTTAGCAATCCGTAGTATCGAGGAGGAACGTGTGCTTTTTTTGACTTTTCTTTTTTTTCTCTCTTTTCAATTGTCAAGCTCGAATCCTACATTATACATTAAATTTCTAATTTCTAATTTCCTAATCGAGATCCGTGTAAGTGGGTAAATAGACATGTAGCATGGTATATTTTAGATTCTTGTCAACTTTACGTATATTTTCCGAAAAAATAACGAGCTACTGTTCATCGAGAGGGTCAGAATTCTCTCTTTTTCTCTCTCTC
Organism: Vespula vulgaris; assembly: GCF_905475345.1. NCBI lineage: Eukaryota > Metazoa > Arthropoda > Insecta > Hymenoptera > Vespidae > Vespula > Vespula vulgaris. Next base: position 2,030,200 of record NC_066600.1, on the reverse strand, counting down.
TCTCTCTCGTGATTTTATCCTGTAGGCAGAAGATTTCTCTCTCTCTCTTTCTCTCTCTTTTTCTTCTTCTTGTTCTCTCTGATAGTTGTTTGAAGTCTCTTCGTGGAACGTGGGCTGGGCACGAGGGCCTGGCGAGAGGGCTGGGTCGTTTCTTAAGAAGAAAAGAGAGAAGAAGACGACAGAAAGAGAGAGAGAGAGTACATCGACGTAGAGTGGACACTCCCGGATCTCTCTACTCTTCTCCTCTCTCTCGTCTCTTCATGAGGTGTCGTCACCGCTCGCTTCTCCGGGGCCGCGTGCTCTTCTCTCCGAATTACGTAACTCTCTGAGAGAGAAAGACAGAGAGAGAGAGAGAGAGAGAGAGAGAGAGAGAGAGAGAAGAAGAAGAAGAAGTTACACTCGCGTACGCACGTGGACGTGTTCGTGCGGTACCGCACCTTCCTCACGAATAACGTATAAACGAAGAAAAGAAGGAACGTAAACCGCGACGGCTAGACGTCTATGTACGATTCGCGCCATTCCAAATCAACGTTTAGCTGGACGGCGACGCTGTAATTTTCTTCTTTTCAAGGCTGTTCTCTTTTCTTTCTCTCTTGTTCTTTATCTCTCTTTGTCTCTTTCACGTTCAGAAACTTAGACTTTATCTGAGTTATCTTAGAAAATTGTGCTGACTGCGATCATCGTGGATATTGGAATAAGAAGAAAGAGAGAGTGAGAGTGTAGAAAGTAAAAACTTCGAATGGACGAGAAGAAGAAGGAAATATACAAAGAGAGGAAAAAATTCGAAACTCGAATCTTCGAAAAAAAGATTATTTCTCTTTCTCTCATCGGCAAATTTGTCCTAATAATGTTATTTCTCGTTAATTAGTAAGAATCAATAGAAATAGAAAAAGTTTGGAATAATCGATGACATTTCGAGAAACGAAACTCGTTTCTATTCATCTCTTTTCTTCGGTAGCTTAGTTACATACTATATGCATTCCGTTTTAGTCTCTCTCTCTCTTTCTTTCTACAGTTGCTTCACAGCTTTGAGTTTTACGTCTACGAATTTACATGTCGACCAGTCTCATAGCCGCAACGGCGCATCGCATGCCGCTCAAGGTGTGGCCGAAGAGAGTCCCCACGCACGTTGTACATATGAAAGAGGGAAAGAGAAGGGTGGATACGAACACGCACAAAAGCGCGTAGAAGTTATTTCAGTTCTCTTCGTTCTATCTCATTTTCTCTCTTTGAAAGACAGAGGCGCGAGGATGTTCTTTATTTTTTCTTTTTTCCTTTATTTTTTTATCTTTTTATTTTTCCTCGAGTAATAGAAGAAGTTCGATCGTCGTCGTGCATTCGTATGCGGAATCGCTTTTGTCGAGAAGGCAAGCTTCTTCTTCTTCTTCTTTTTCTTCTGCTTTCTTCTGCCACTTGTGCTTCTTTTGCTTCTTCTTCTTCTTCTTCTTCTTCTTCTTCTTCTTCTTCTTCTTCTTCTTCTCTGGTAGGCTTTGTCAAAGGCATAAAGTCGATTCACACGCGGCCCACGGACTATGACGATGATCTTTTCTAAGAGCATGCCGCTTGCAGCTACCCACTTGCTGCTACTACTCTCTTCGATCGAAAGCGAGCAAGCAAGTACTTACTTACTTTTCATTGGTCTCGATCGTGGCACATCGATCGACGATCCGTGCTCGTCCTTCATCGATTTCATCGACAGGTGTATCTCTCCTCTCTATCCGTTTTCTATTATTCTCTCGATCTATCTATCTATGTTTCTTTCATTCTTTCTTTCTTTCTCATTCTTTCTTGATAACGTCCGTCTCCTGCGAAAGAGTTCTCTTCAGACCAACAGACTCCAGCAAGAAACGTCATTCGAACGTAACATTGAAGCCTCCGTAAGTAAGTAGGCGACAATGAGTGACCTAACAAAAGGCAACCCGAGATAGTCTAGCCACGCTCAAACGTTACCCATTGTACGCGCTTTATTTGCCTTCGTTATCGGCCGGATACTAGCACGGTGACGTTGAATTAACGCATAAGGTTTAACGTTACAACGAATTACACGCCTTTATTCTCCATTTAGTCGATGGTCATAACTCGAGAGCTATTAACTTGCTGAGCTTATCGTCTAAGATATGTAACCTTTTCTCTCTCTCTCTCTCTCTCTTTCTTTCTTCTTCTTTTTCTCTTTCTTTCTTCTTCCTTCCGATCGTATTCTCTTAGAAAATAAATTTTACTCGACAAAATTTATCGTTCTTCCGTTCTGTACATAGCCGATCGTATTTTATAGACGAACACCATGAGCTAGGTGAAAGGATTACGTAGCATCGATTACGAGTATTCGTTATGGCCGATCGATTCCGATTGAACATCGGCAAAACGACTCGTGTTCGATTCTCTTGTGATTCCTCGAAATCATAGTCTCTTCGTAGCAGATGAAATATTTCCGTGGAATGAGTCAACACACTTGTTCTCTTTCCAGGCAATACTTACTTATGTACTTCCGGATGTATCCGACTTGTTGTTCCACTGCCAGTACGTCAGTAGGTGCTCGTTACTACGAGGAAGAGGAAGATACCGTGTAAGGTGCCAACGTTGCTTATTTCTTTTCGTATTCTTTTTCTTTCCTTTTTTTTTTATTTGTTTCTTCCTTATCGTTTTTTCTCCTTCTTCTTCTTTTCGTTTTTCTTTCTCTCTCTCTTTTTTTCTTTCTTTCTTTCTTTCTTTCTTCCTTCCTTCCTTCCTTCCTTCCTTCTTTTCTTTCTTTCTTTCTTTCTTTCTTTCTTTCTTTTTTTCTTTTTTTTCTTCCTCTTTTTTCTCTTCTTTTTTTTTCTTTTTTTTATTATAGAAAATCTGTCGAGTCAGTAAAGCCGTCTTATCCGTTGCTCGTATAGCAACCATCTGCCATCGCTCGGTGTTTCTCGAGTACCGTAGTAGACGAGCTACGATGACAGCGTCTCTTTAGCTTTGACCGACTCTCTCAACGTTTAGAAATATTAGATATAGGAACATTTATGTCAACTCTTCTTGATGGCAAGATCTTGCGCCGAAAGAGAGAAGAAAGTAGAAAAAAAGAGAGAGTGGGAAAGACAGGGAGAAGAAAAAAAAAGAAGAGCAGAAAAAACGGTGTGTTTTACAACATTTAGATATTTGTCGAAGATTATTTCCAAGTTTTTATGTTTGTCTCTTTAGTTTTTCGAAAATAGATCCCGATAATCGCGAACGTGGCTTAGAACGAGGAGAGAAACAGCCAGGACGTGATTTATTATCCATCGTCGAGCGGTCGAGCACTCCGGAGTGCTGCCCCCTGCGTCGTAAACACACGTTGCAGAGCTCGTCCTGTTTAGTCGAACAGCTGGTGAATCACCGGAAAGCTTCTTCCCTCTCGTACTTCAGGCGCGACGTTGTCACTCTCGCAGGTGGAGCCTTCATTTGGATTATATCGATGATCTAACAGAGAAAATAGAGAAGATCGTTACCTCTGTGATGCGTCTAATGTTCTCGATTATATATTTATTCGACATGAAATTCTTGAAAAAAATCGCCTCGAACTGTTCGTTTCAAGCTTCGTCTCGTTTAAAGACGAACCAAAGGAATAGGAAAAGGAATAAAATAAAATAGTTTCGAGTTGCTAAACAAATGAAAAAATTTCATTCGAATATGTACTTACGAAGGATAACGATCCTCGAACATCAATGAATCGATTTTTATTCCATCGAGATCTTCGGAAGACGTGTTCTATTTGTCAATCATCCAATTTGAGATCGATCGATTGACCGATCGGTCGGTCGATCGGTCGAGCAAAATAATTGCAGGTTCCTTTCTCGTAACAGATGCTTGGCTCTTCTATTCTTGAGGGCGGACAAACAGGGAATCTCATTCTCGTCCACGGATACGTTTAATCGAATGATAGCGTTTAATTATAGTCTTCGTATTTCCAAGTGATTAATCGATCGTTCTTACCTGACGTCAAAGAACACCGCGATCGATCCTAAAACTGTATCAGGTTCTTTTATATTCTCGCGAAGCGATAATCATATTTTATTACGACGAGAATAAAAAGTGTAGAAAGTAATTATAATGAGAACAATAGTTCGAAAGTTTTCATATAATTTAACGACTCCCTTCAATCGTTTTATGCAAATACGGTAGGTTGGAAAATGGATGGACGTGAGATAGAACGTGATGGTGGTGGTGGTGGTACATCGAGAAAGGGTAATTTTCTCTTTCCTTCTAGCGGCATATCTCCGAGAGGAGCATTCGTTTTAATTGAACCTCCGATCGCACGTTATCATCGGAGATCTAAGCGATCGTGGCAATGACCTGCTGACCGTAATGATCACGTAACGATCGACCACCTCGAAGTTAGATGAGATAACGAAGGAACATATCTGGAATCCGACTTGGTGCAACAACCCATACGTATACGTTTGCGTGGCTTACGTACTGACCGATTCCAGGGGAATAAAGATGCTTTAGGAAAGAGAAAGAAGAAGAAGAAGAAGAAGAAAAAGAAAAAGAAGAAGAAAAGAAAGAGAGAGAGAGAAAGAGAGATACAGAGTGGGTTGAGCATTTCCGTAGATCCTATCTCATGTGAAATAGTCCTGTGTAACTCGGAGACTCTCACCAAGGATCGAGCTCGTAAGAACAAACAGAGTTTTCGAAGCACGAATCGAAATTAATGCGATTAGATCGGTAACACAACGCCTTTCTTCGCATAGCAATTTGTCGTTCGTTCTTATCGCCGATACGGATTCATGCTCGGACGATATCTTACAAATTCGATTGTAAGGAACGTACCGTTCGACGTATTCGGTAAACGACGTCTCGATCTAAAGAAGAATTATTTGTTTTGACAGGCATCCTAATTTGGAGACGCATGTATGAGAAATCGTGATAAGTATATCGAAGGTAGCCATTAGCACCTGCCAACCAAACGATCTTGTCTACCGTGAGTAAGAGAGTCGTCGGTGATTACGGTGTAAGAGTCGCTTTATATGGCATCGAAATCTCATCACGATCATCGGACGATTATTTCGAGTAGTAGAAGAAATTTATCATCGACCGTTCGCATCTTCTTAAAAATCTCGTTACGACGAAAGGGATAGAAAATCGATAAATAAAATCTTATAAATATACACATACATATATACACATATATAGATTTTCTATATACCTATCTGTCTGTCGCATAAATAAAAATAATATAAAAATGATATAATGAAAAAGAAATACGTAATGATAGACAGCGCACGATAAAACGCGTAATACGATCAATTATCTACATACGGTCGTAAGCGTGAATTTTTCGATTTAATTATAACCCGCGGCAATATCTCATAGAAGAAGAAGTAGAAGAAGTAGAAGAAGAACAAAAAGAACAACAACAAGAGAAAGAAGAAGAACAAAAAAAAAAGAAAAGGAAAACCGTACGTCAATCGAATCTTGTAAAAGCTGTTAAATAGGGTCGTAAGGTAAGGTGTGGCAAAGTGGGAGAGGAATGGAATAGGATCGTATCGTAAGAGGACTAAGGTAAGGATGAGAAGGAAAGGATAGAGAGGACTCTCGCCGTCATTGATAGTTCTTCTTTTATTTACGAGCCACGCACACGAACGGTTCAACTACGGTTTAACGAACGAACCAACGAATGAGAACGGTTCTCCTTTATAACAGCGCTTCCTCGTACAAATTAAGTGCCTTTCTTCCGATAGTAAACGTCCGTTGGTAATTTAGAGATTTAGAAATTGTACTGGCGTACCTGCTACGATTGCTTCTACTCTTCGTTCGCTGACATCGTCGACTATTTCTCGATGCTCCGGCAAATAAGAAATAGGAAGGATAACGACGATTTTTTCTTCTTTTTCTTTTTCGTATATAAAAGCGTAAATTCTTCCTATTGTAGAAACGTGTCCTTTTTATATCTCGTCGATCAATTGGCATTACCCAAGATAATAATAGCTATTGCGAAAATTATAAGTGACATTATTCTTTGGGCGAGCGTAGGTCGAGTCGCTATCGCAGAGAAGAATAATCGATACACGCAATCGCGTGATCAAAGTCGATTAACACCTAACTTGTCGTTCAGTTTTATTCTTGTTGTGCAACCGAAGACAATTCAGTCGATTCGTTTCCCAGGGTGATTAGAGAATATAGACGCTCCTTTACTACGAATACCTTAGAGAACTTACAAAAGCGTTGATATCCTTACATACTTTTCTAGAGTTATTCAGCAGATTTTCCTAAATCACGGATCGTTAAGCACAATCTACTCTAAACGTGCTACGGAGTCGTTCGAACGACAAAGCACTGTGGGATAATCGTAATATCTCTCGTAGAGAAAGAGAGAGAGAGAGAGAGAGAGAGAGAGAGAGAGAGAGAGAGAGAGAGAGAGAGAGAGAGAGAATAGGAAAGAAAGAAAGAAAGGAAGGAAGAAATAGAGAGAGAGAGAGAGAGAGAGAGAGAGAGAGAGAGAGAGATAAAACGATCCCTTCACCATGTTCCTTCTCTTTCTTTCTTTCTTTCTTTCTACTTCACCGGCTGACACTCGTCGAGTGGCTTTCGAGAGGAAGACGATGAGGACGAGGAGGACTCCATGCTAGCAAGGAAGCTTACTTCGAAAGAGTAGAACTAGCAGCGACAGCGACAGCAACAGAAGCAGCAGCAGAAGCATCAGCATCACTAAGAGGAAGAAGACGAAGAAGTAGAAGAAGAAGAAGAAGAAGAAGAAGAAGAAGAAGAAGAAGAAGAAGAAGAAGAAGAAGAAGAAGAAGCTTCTTGAATTCAAAGGCAAAGGCGCTCTCGCGAGGTATAATAAGTAGTAAGCCGCACTCCGGTTTGGCCGATTGTGAGATCCACGTTGGTGAAGCGGTGCAAGTCATGGCTTAGCCAGGAAGCTCCCGTTGTCGGCTGCCGTTGTCGGCTCCCGTTGCCGGCTCCCTACTGCTCGACGCCCAGTGTAATATCATTATCATTCACCGAGCGAACCTCCGCCGAGGTTAATCAATTATTACAGGTTCCCTTGAGCCACGCTCTCTTGGGCAAGCAAGCGAACGAGCAGTGAGCTCTCTCGCGCGCGCTCGCCCGCGCGCACTCTTACCGTGATCAGGAGTGGCTACCGCTCCCGAGACTATTATTCGGACCATACCTCTCTTAGATACTCCTGCGAAGGAGAATAAACGAACGAATCGATCGATCTATCCTTTCTATTTTTATTCTATTCTTTTTTCTATTCTTTTTTTTCCTTTTTTTTCTTGGGAACTCTTGAATCTTTCGATACATCTGCGTGTACGTATACATAGGTACGTACGTACGTATGTACGCGAGTATTTCGTTTAAAGATAGAAATCCTTGAATTTCAAAATCAACGTTCGGTCTATTTCATTTGGTACAACAAAGTGGGTTATCTTTTCTTCTTCTTTTTCGTTTGATTTAATATAGAATTTAATATAGAATTTTATTTTGTTTCGTGTCTTTTATAGATTCGAAAGAGTCTAATCGTACCTCGAATTTATCGAGTTAGACTCGAGCGAACTTAACGTTTAGTCAGATTCAAGAGAATTTAATTTTATTCGACGTATCGTTGGATTTCGACGGAATCCAATTTCGTCTAATGTATCATCGGATTCGGGAAGGAATGAATTTCACATCAACGTTTAGTCGAGACCCGAAAAAAGATTTATTTCCAATGGATGTATCGTTAGACCCGACAGGAATTCAATTTCACTTAATCTTTCGTTAGATTCGATAAGATTCCATTTTAGTTAATCCCATATTAGATCGAAGAAAATAGAATTGGATTTAATCTCCTGTTAGATTTGTAACAATGAGATTTCGTTGAACAACATTTCGTTGGGAATCAAATCGTTTGGTATTGGATTGAATTTCATCGGAATTATCGAAATGAACGATAATAGTAAATTAGGATTATAACAAGCTTAGAATGTCTGTCTGTCTGTCTGTCTGTCTATATCCGTATACCTGTGAGTGTGTAAGCCTATCAGTCAGTTTTGTTTACGTTCTAGTAACTCTTTCGTAGCAATTGCGGTGGCTGCTGTTGGTGCGGCGATGGGTACGGTGCCTTCTAAGCGTAGAAACGTCATTTCCAGTGCGGCACACGCTCATTGTCCATCGAGGTTCGCCACGGCCTAGCTTCCTTATAGAGATTCCTATCCTTCCTCTGTCGGCCTCGACACCGACGGTGAAAAACGGCGCGGCATGGCCGTTTTAATCGGCTTTTCTTAGTCACGACGACGACGACGAGGACGACGAGGACGACGACGACGAGGACGACGAGGACGACGACGAGGACGACGACGTAGTTGTTGCGGCTGTACCGTATCGGCGCCATATCTATATTCCACCATTAGTTCCGATGCTGGAACTAACCGAACGGAGCATCGATAGAAAAAAGCGGCGCTTCCACGTTCGTCGTAAACGACTTCGTTCTAATCCACGATTCTTCTCTTACTATGTACATTATTTTCTCTTTCTCTTTCTTTCTCTTTCTCTTTCTCTCTTTAGTCACCGTTCTTTCGGTGCCATCGCAAACGACATTTTTCTTTCGATCGAACAGGTTCCTCTACTCTCCTCGGCCTCCCTCGAGTATATCTTTCTTTCTTTCTTTCTCTCTCCCTCCCTCTCTCTCTCTCTCTCTCTCTCTCTCTCTCTGTGAAAGATGCCGCGACTTCCTCCGCGCACGTGCTTCTTCGTTTTACGATCTTCCTACGTCCAGTCACGGTTCTAGTCAGAAGCAACTTCGCGTGGATAATTCTTTTAAAGAAAAATATTGAAATATGTAGGTGGCTAGAAAGAGATATTGAGAGAGAAAGAAAGAAAGAAAGAAAGGGAGGAAGGAAGAAAGAGACAGAAAGAGAATTTATTCTATTTTCATTGAAAAAGATAGGAAGTCTGATATTTCTAACCAATTAGCGATCATGCGTTTTCCATACACATCTTTTGTATCGCATTTCGAAAGCAGTATCGTTTTCCAGTATGTACTGTAGGACGATATAATTAGATCGTAACTCAACGTCGAGCGTGACTTCTCTCATAGCTTCCATGGGAGCGATTAATCAAGGACTTACTCGTCCGGATATTAATCGCACCTTCGATATGGTCCTAGTAAGTAGTAGTTTCTTCGTTGTTTTTCTCTCTCTCCCTCTCTCATTTTCTATTTCTCTATTTTTCTTTCTCTCTCTCTCTCTCTCTCTCTCTCTCTCTTTCCCTCTATTTCTTCGAATCGATCTCTTACGATTCTTATTGCGCTTATCTTTAATTGAAACTTCTTGAAGTCTCAACGTTTCTCTTTTTCGTTTAACTCACGTTACATTCGCCCGACGTGAATTTGTCACGCGAAAGAGTAATTATAATAAATTACGAACGTTATAACGCGAGAAACTAAGCGGAGACTTTTATTGTATGACTTCTCGAGAAATAGTCTTAGATAAAAAATGAAATAGTCATTTAATCCTATGAGTCTTTTTATCAATGCAGCGTGCTTTCCTTTCTTTTACGATTAACTTCCTGGACGTATCCGTGGTTCGAGAGAAGTTCGAGACAATTAAACGAGGTCATTGCTCCCTTGAATTTGTAATTTGTAATTTGAAGGATGAAAAGGATCGACGATGATTTTATATCGTGGATACTTTTTATTGATCGTTCGCTCGTTAAATCTATTCGAACATTTAACAACCTCATTTTAATTCGATTACAAATTCTATTGTAAATCTTTTCCTTTCATTTCTTTTTTATTTTTCATTTAATTTATTAATGATAACGCTAACGGGATAAATACGGGCAAGTATTTGCCAATTAATTTTTCTTGTTATTGCTTCTCAAACAATAATATTCTTTGGCTATTCTGATAAATTTTAGATCTCTATCACTCTCGTTTAAGGGTAATAGTCATACAAGTAAAAAGTTTTTCATTTTTTTTCTTCGTTTACTGCTAGATCATTTGTATTAATTCTAGCATTACGAAATGCTTGGATTCAAATGATCGATGTACTTGAACGATTTAATGATTCGATTAAATCAGAAGTAACGTCAGTCCCTTCTTCGGTTTAAGATTATCTCTATCTTTTCATCGTACTTTCCTCGTTACATTCATCTTATTATCATTCGTCGATTCGTCTTAAAAGAAAAAAAGGAAAGGAAGAGACAGAGACAGAGACGGAGATAGACAAGGAAGGAGAAGGACATCGTAGTATATCGCAAGACTCGTTTAATCATCGTATTCCCGTGAGAGATAATGCGTCAATCGATTGCGTCGTCTTTGATATTTCGAAACGAGCCTCTTCGATGTTCTTCTCCTCCTCATCGTAGTCGTCTTCGTCGCTTCCTGAATGTCGTAGAGGATAGATAGAAAGAGAGAGGGAAAAAGAGAGAAAGAGAAAAAGAGAGAGAGAGAGAGCGGATAGAAAATTCGCCTGATAGATTTCCGATAAACTCGTGATTTATTGACTGACTAAGTCAACTTGTGGAGAAACCAATCATCATGCATGAATATCTCGTCATTCTTTTCTATCAATCGTGTAGATGAAATATAGATCTTTGTTTTTAGTTCAAAAAAAAAATATATATATATATATAAAGAAAGAAAATTTGTTAAGCTTCTGAACGAATAAACTATCGTCCTGATCAAGTCGCAAATTTTATTTTAAATAGATATGTCTCTTGCATATAAATCGATTATCGCGTATTATTACGGTAATATATATTTGTCAGTCATCCTGATAAAATATAGAACTTTGATCGTAGTTTAAAAATACAAAGAATGTCTAAACGAATTTCTAGATTACGTTATAGAAAACTGCAAATTCTATTTGATACAAGCACAGTCACATATACGTATAGAAATATTCGTGTCATTTCTTTATCAATAAAAAAATATAGATCTCTTCTTGAAAAAAAGAAAAAGGAGGTTAAAAAAGGAAGGAAAGTTAAAAAGGAAAAGTTAAAGAGGAAAGAAAGTTAAAAAAAAACAAAAAAAAAGAAAAGTAAAACAGAAAGAAAGAAAGAAAGAAAGAAAGAAAGAAAGAAAGAAAGAAAAAAACGTAAAAAGATTGTCCTCGAGAGGAGACGTATGATATATCCTTCGAATATCAAATAGCAATTTAACAACTTTAAAGCGCGAGTTCAGAGTTAAAGGATTTAAAAGAAATAGAATAAGTTTTTCACATGGGCATGTCTCTCTTCGTAAGGCATCTCTCATAGATCAATTAATAATCTATGCACAATTGAATCCCGACTTTCGACGGTATAATGCAGGCTTTGAGCCAGAGTGACTTTGATAGGCGTCTATCCTTTTCATTCTTCTCTTCTCTTGGATGGATCTGGTATGCCACGAAGCAACAACGTGCTGTATAAAAGGGTTTTCTCTCTCTCTCTCTTTTTCTCTCTTTTTCTCTCTTTTACTTCCACGCCCATTGCGCCGATCTCTCGTCGGGACCAGGGGCCATGCCTATTCATACATTCGCGCTTCATAAATGCGTTGCCCACACGGAGGCGAGGCCTCAGAGACTGAGAAGAGACGCGTACGCGATGCGCGTGTGGGTGAGAGAGAACCGCGCGCAGAAATATTCCGTTTGCTGCTTCCTGCTCGTTTAATCAATGACATCTTTAAACGTTCCGGCGAATGGAAAGATGCTGTTGTTGTTGGTACCGAACTAACCATCTTTCGAAATAATTGAAAAGGGAAAAGAGAAAAAAAATCATCTTTAACGATCCATAGAAATCTCTATTCTTTCTTTTCTTTGGCTTCTTTCTCTCTCCCTTTCTTCTTTCTCCTTCTTCTTCTTTTCGTAGATAATATGTATCAAAACATTTTCCAACATACATAGGTGTACGTATATGAAGTAGCATTTAACTTTTAAAAGGCTTTGTAAATTCTTATCGTTGTTTTTATTTCCATTTATTTCTTTCTTTCCGTTTTTTCTTATTTAATTTAGCGACGTATTTGAAATTGGTGTCACATTGAAGATTTAAAGACTATGGGCAAGAATTTTCTCAACGATAAAATTGCGAAACGTCGTTTCAAAATGAGATACGTTTTTCTTTTGTATTTCATTAATCGAATATCGAATGACGAGGGAGAGAAATAGTCGTCGAGGGAAAATGAAATTATTCAGTTGACGAGAAAGATCTTTAATCAGTAAAGAAGAAAATCAAGTCGTACCCACTCGCATTTAATGAAAACTTTGATCAACGTCGATCCAATTATGACACGAGACTCTTCGAATTAGCTCTTCTTCCTGTCTCTCATTCTCTTCCTCTCTCTCTCTCTCTCTCTCTTTCTCTTTTTCTGTTCGACTTTTTTTCCATTCCGAATGGCTAACGAGCACCGTCGTTTATTTGACCGCTCAACGGCGAGCCAAATAAAGAAGCGAATAATCGACGTCATAAAACTCTCTTTGCTGCTCGAATTGAGTCGTCGGACGGTGATATTTTCTGGCTGTTACTTTTGCTCGGACGTTTCGACATTGTTACACGCGATCTCGCACGAAAAGTTCATTCGAATCAAAGGGAAAGAGAAAATTCGCTCTTTTTCGCGATATATGAGAGATATCGAACTTCCTCGAAATTAATATTTGTCTCAAGATTATAAAAATGTAATAAAAATCGTTAATACCGAGAAAACAGAATCCCCGATCGAAGAAACACTTTAATCGATTATTAATCATTCTATAGGATGAATTAGAATTGAATAGAAAGTGCAAGACCGTGTTATTTAAGAAAAACTTATCGGTGTATTTGCTCGAAAGAATATGGCATTAAAATTTAATATCTATTTCGAGATAATTACATCATAAAAACATCAAAGTTCTCGACTATAAAACGGAGGGGAGAGATGTTGCAATAAAAATATATTATTTAAATAGGAAATGACGCTTTTAATTGGATCGTTTCTAAGTTCGTCAATTCGTGTATTGCAAAACGTTCCGATTACTTTTACGCATACACTCTATGTCTCTATCTCTTTCTTTAACTCTTAACTTTTTATTAGACGTCTGAAGGAAGAGGAGGCGCCACGATTAACTACCCTTCTTTCATGATATCACAACTGTCGAGCACTCTACCGCGTCTCTTTTACATTATATATACACAGGTATATTCGACGTACATATATACCGACTGTCTTTGAAATTATCGGCAAGATCTACCGTAACCGAAGATAACTACGAGTTATTACCGAGATAGGCCTATTATATATTATATACGGTTTCTTTTTATTATCCTTAGAAACGACGTTTTCTATACGCTTCTATGTAACTTCGCTCGACTATGGATCTTGCGCATCATCCGGGATCATAGTTAAGCGTCGATGTAGACATTACTCCCGAGTATAAGGTGTTTATAGAGCAATTTTGGAATTAGTAAATTAGTTTGTCCGTGACGATCCATAACTCGTTAGCTCACTTCGATCTGATCGATAATTTGTCCACTTATATCTTTTTCTTTTTTCTTTTCCATCTTAAAAATATCGCATAATTATAATAATTTCGTTTGATTCTGAAACATTATATATATATATATATATATATATATATATATATATATATACATGCGTGCGTAGAAAATATTGACCATACCTACAGTTTTTAGAAGTATTATAGATCTAACTTTCTGATTAATAACATTCAAAGATATCGAGGCAATTAATTTCTTTAAAGTTTCATTTCGCGTAGAAAATTAAAAGGACACGCATATATTAAATTGATTACACGTCATTAATGATGCAATCGCTTTTCCCTTTTCGTTTCTACGTCCCTTCTCTCTATCCATCTTCGTATATAACATCATATATGATGTAAAGCGTTATTAGCAATTTAATAAACCTAATTAACTCCAGCGCGGAAAGTACGAACGTTCCGAGATATACGCGTATCTATCAGCCTATCGAACATTCCCAGTACATAGGCGATGTCGGTAAAAGGGCGTTGACCTGATAACGGTTTGAACATAAATTATCAATAGCTGGTGGAAACGGTATGGAGGATCATAATTAAATGTTATTCCACCTCTTTGTCATGATCAAATATTTGTATTGAAATATAGATACATATGTATATGAACAATAATGGATTCGCGTAATATTGGTAAATGTATATTTAGGTAGGTACGTTAAAACAGTCGGGGTAATTAAATTAATTCTAACAGGACTCGTCCAATTGGAGATTGCCTAACAACGAATGATTGATGAACGTTACATTCTCATTACGACTCGCTACTGTGAGAACGTACGTAATGTGCGTGAGCACGTCAACACGCAACATCGTAGCCTGGAACCATTAAGAACAGTTTATCCGTTCTTTCATTAGTCATCACGGATTTAATACGTTGCTTGATTTTATACATCGAAACGCGCTTCCCCTTTCCTTCTCGCTAAATATTAATCGCTTCGCATGGTTGGATCATTGATCCGGCTTTATCGAGCGTGTGTGTTCGAGAAAAGAAAAAAATAAGAAAAAAGAAATATAAAAAAAAGCCAAGGAAAAAGTCCCTCAAAAAAATCCTTGAATTTATCGAGAAGATAGAGGAACGTCGAATCATCTCTCGATATCTGCTATTAGATTCGATTAGAATCGTCATCGATCCGGCTTTACAAACCTAAAGCGAGTTACGCGAGTCGAATAATTAATGCATCTGACGTCTAAACGAAAATACGAGAAGCCTCTCGTTACTCATTCCGCGACGTTCGTGAATAAGAAATTCGCCGTCGAGCTTGTATGTACTTGCTTACTTTCTAGAAACGAGAACGTAGCCGTGGGCGTGTCTCGCGTGCCGAATGTCTCTTTTTCGGAATTGATTTGCAACGGAGGCACACCGACTAGCTATGACCTCGCCGACACGGACAACGGATCTCATCTGTGATTCGGACCGCGATGTCATTCTCCTTCTCCACAACATCTCGAGATTCCTTTTCTTTCTTTCTTTCTTTCTTTCTCTCTTTCTTTCTTTCTCTCTCTCTTTTTTTTCCGTGATAAAACTCGAAGAATTATATTTTTTCTTTCTTTTCAATTTCCGAAATTTAACACGCCGATCGTAATCTCAATCTTATAAACCTTACATTTTTTATAAAAGAAAAAGATGACGAAATTACGTTAATGACGATTACTCGAGATTAATACGATATTAATATTCAGTTCGAACAATCGATGTATCTATAGAAAATTGGCGTTCGTACGAGAAGACAGGAAACACTATTGTTTGATATAATTTGAAATTCCTACGGTACATAATCGATTTCGAAAGGATACATTTGAAATAAATGAGAAAGTAACGTTCCACATACGTCTTATTGTTCGTTAATCGTTAAACGGTGTACGCATATACGATCGTTCGAAGTTACGTTATTAGCTTCGTATCGTGTTTCGCGACAAGAGCCATTCGTTTCGTTCTATGACATGTATATTGCAGGGACAGAACGCGAGCTTTTCGCCGTCGATATGGCCGCGGCATTCCCACGTTTCGTCAAGGCATTACCTCGGAACAATCGCGCTCGTAGGCAGCCTCCGTAAATCCGATCTTCTCGTCCCCGAGCGTTTTGTAAATCCGATACCGCCATGATTTCACGTCACCCTCCGTCTTGAATTTTAAACATTATGTCCTCGCATGGTGATTTTGTTTTGTTTCACCATTTACCAAATCAAATTTCTTTTACATTGGGTTGATTTGTACATCGTGCATACGCACGTGCATGCATATAATATTTGTTATATAGACACGTGTGAAATGTATGTCAAATATGTATATATAAAAGTGTTAACCGTTAATGGCGATTATTTATAAATCGATTAAATAAATAAAATACTTTACGCAATATACATTTTCAATACATATCTTTATAATATATTATTAGGATAATTCCTTTAATAATAATAATAACAATATTATGTTATTGTTATTATTGTTATTATTAATGATGATTATAATAGAATAATAAAATAATTCGTAGTTGAGATGAGAAAGAGGATAGAGAGTAGATGGAATGGGATAAAGAAAAACGCGATGAAAATTGGTTCCATCGCGCTCTTAGTCATTGACTATTAATTCGATCGGTCATTAGGCGATTCATGGTACATCGAAGGGAGAGAGGGAACTTAGATAGAGAAGGGTATAGGCAATGGGCAAAGGCAGGACTCAGTCTGAACCTCGTGGGAACTGGTCGTGATTAGTCCACGTCAATTCCGACGCTAGTTATGCTAATTGCGCGAAAGCACTTCGCTCGAGCTACCAAGCATCGAGAGCTCACGGTTCCACGATAGAGATAGACCAGGTAACGAAGGTAAAACCTTCGATCGACTATCGATTTACCGTGGTCGCTCCATTGAAAGGTTTTAGGGGTTCAGTTTCACTCAGATCCGATATGTACGCAATCCGATTGAAATATTACCTTGGATAAATTTATGAGAGTATCCGTTTTCTGATTTTCCATAAGACTTTCAAACATATTGATCGAAACATCGCAAAGATTTATAAGATAGGAATGGAAGATACGATATAAATAAAAGTATTAAATATTTTCTAGGACGACTACGAACGACGTTCTACGAAACCATGAAAATGATTAAAAAATCGATTTGGTACAAGGAACAGTGTAGTATTTGACTTTGAATATCATTCGATCGAACTATCTATCTCGTCTCGTACTTTCAACATTTTCATCTCGATCTCGAAAGGGAAGAAAATTGTTGTTGGTGGTAACCAACTGAACGTTTGTACTGATCGATTCTAATTTAATTTCAGGCGGCGGGACCGCCGGTGCAGCTGGAACCAGTGGACCTGTCCGTGAAAACTCCCGTGGTGTTGCAGGTGCCTCGGTATAATCCAGCGGTGATAATTAGTGCCGCTGCAAGAAGAGTACCTTCACCTTCGACAACGCCTACACCACCACCAGCTTCTCTCTACGTCTCTTCAACCGGTGAGTTCGTTTAACTCGCTCTTGAAACCATTCGCTTTAAAACCCCTTTGAAAATAGCAACCAAGATGATCTACGATCCATGGTTATCGATCCTTTCTTACGTAGAAGGAAAGCTTCGCTTCTCGAAATTCCACGTGCGAGGAGTCGATAGACTCGAATCGTTCGAATCGAGTTACCGATCGAAACTCCCTATTGGCTATTCCTTCGGCCGCTTATTCGTGGCGAATACTTATTCGCAGCGTATCCACAGACGCGTCATATCTGCGGCTATGTACGCGGAATACCGCGCCTCGAACGTGCCTCGAACCCAACCTTCGATTCTCGGTTATGGTTAAGCCATAGAGATCCACGGCGATTGCCTTGCTTTATGGGTTAATTATGTTAGATTTTTTTTCTTCTCTCTTCTCTTTTTCTTTTTTCCTTCTCACTCTAACGTCCATTCTATGGAAAATATTTCATGGAGATGGACTCTCCCTCTCTCTCTCTCTCTCTCTCTTTCTCTTTCTATCTCTCTCAATACTAGCGTTGCTTACCTTCACCTCTACGAACTGAAAGGGGACAGAGAATGCTCGTGCATACCTTAAAGATATCTTCACCTAGTATTTCCAAAACTTTTTAATCTCCTCTACGGGATTTCCCATTCGAGGTGCAGAAAAAATTAGCTCTCCTAGCTTCTTGCCATTTAGGAGACTTTCTCTAAACGTCGTCCAAACGATCGATACAGTCAGAATCCTGCCAACTTGCATATCCGAACGTCGCGAGAATTCTCTGTCCTTCTTCTATTTTCTTCTTGGATTATGGTTTAACGATCGGCTATACCACTGGAAAGGGTTTACATAGGATATCCTCCGATTAAAAATAAATAAAAATGTTCTATTATATCGTACGTTTACAGAGTCCCTCGTAATGGTTTGAAGAATTTTTTTTTTCTTTGTTTCTTTTCTTTCATTAAATCGGAGAAAGAGAAACGATAATATCTCGGACAGTTCTCAATTACGTAGGTAGAAAAAGAAAACAAGAAAGAAAAAAGAAATCTCCGTAGGTATCAAAGTAGAATCTCGCTAAAATGAGTTTAAACGATTGATGGATTCTCAAATAAGTAAGTAAGTAAGTAAGTATTTACAAAAGCGGCTCTCTCTCTTTCTCTCTCTTTTTTCGTCTGGCCTAATGCGCATAAGAGAACGTTCTTATTTTTTTGTCGTCTCTTTAAAATGGCCATAAAACGAGAGGCCTCCGTTCGAATGGCTCGAGGCAATGCGAAGTTCGAGAAGAAGAAGAAGAAGAAGAAGAAGAAGAAAGGAAAAAAGGAAAGAATGAAAGAAAGAATGAAAGAAAGAAAGAAAGAAAGAAAGAAAGAAAGAAAAAAACGCAGCATCTGATATCACTTGAAAGAAGCATGGTCGTGCCGATAAAATAGCGCGAGACGTGGAACGAATAAAAAAGTGGCTCCTCCGGAGAGGAGATCGAGTGAACGCAGTACGGTACATTTAATAATTTAAACCGCGAAATCGGCCGTCGTGAACACGAACCACGCCTCATTTTTATTACTCCCATGTTTTTTTCTCTTGAGAGAAAGAGAAAAAAAGAGAGAGAGAGAAAAGAGTCTGGCTCGAGTAGCTACTGTAATTCATATCCATTTGTGGATTAATGATCTACAGGGATCCATGCAAAATGGAATTCGATGGCTTATGGTCTTTTCCTCCCGGGCATTTTTAATACGAATTCATTGATGAAACATAGCTATATATGTGTGTGTGTGTATGTGTCAAGTAGACACTTATTTGGAAAAACTAATCGATTTCTTATGAAATAACTTCCACGAATAATTTTTATTCTATTTAGAATGATGATGATGAAGTAAAAAGGGTTGAAGAATACGATGACACGAAGGGATATATATTATGTACTCTGGTAACGGTACGGTGGCACGAAGCTTGGCTCGATCTCGTCTAAGTTCGACCTCGACACGAGAGAAGACGTTCGGAGTCGAGTCGAATCGAATCGAATCGAATCGAATCGAATCGACAACGACGACGACAACGACGACGACTACGACGACGAGATGCACCCTCCGTTCTCTATCGACGTCCTATTGTTTCCCCTGCAAATGCTTCTAGCGATCTCCCGCGGCGATATAATACAGGCAGATATTAAACTCGACTTTAAACATCGACTGGACGATTCTAACCCCGCCTCCTCCTCCTCCTCTTCTACCTTCAGCACCGTTTCGAACGTCGTCTAAGCGGCCGTTTATAACGGCTCAAGTCCGTTTCCCTGAACGTCTATAAATCGCAGCATGGTGGCTATCGGAAAATTCCGATCGTGCGTGAATACCATATGGGTGTATATGTATGTATGTATATATGTATGTACTTACATATATCTATACACATGTATGTACGTTGGTGAATCAGCTTAGAGTCTCTCTTTCAAAGCCCTTCCTACGATCCACAGGAACTTTGATCTTCGCTTTACATATCGTCGAAGATAAATCGATCTGGCCTCCTTTCGATATGATCGGCCGGATAAGCTTTCTATATAATATATATATTTATATATATATTTATATATATATATATATAAATTCTTTATAAGAAATAAACCGACTCTAACCGAATTCAGAAGTCTTCTTTTTTTTAAAATAACTCGTGAAAGTCGAGATCGATTCGGGTACGAAATAGTTATAATTAAAAGCTTTCTAGACGTCTACGAGGACCAGATATGATAAATGGATCTTCTTCTTTTGGTGTCACGATTAAAACTCGTATTAACGAAATAAAAATCTTTCTTCGGATTTAACGGGCTTGTCCTACCTAAAGAATTTAACAGACACGTTTCACGTCTCTTTTAGAAAAGTCCGATGAATAAATCGAGTTTATAAAACGGAGATGTAATTAAGATCGTGAGGATTAGTTTGTTGAAATTCTTTTCTTAAGAGCTTTGTGTTATATGGTTAATATTTATGCTCGAAATCTGACGTGATTATGTTGAATTTTCGGAAGACGGTAGAGAATGTTAATGATCATAGCTCGTTATTCTTTCAACGTCTTTCTTTTTTGTTTTATTTTTTATTTTCTATTTTTTCTTTTTTCATTTTTTTACTTTTCATTCATCTCTAATCGTACATGAGCATAAACGAGTATAAAAAAAAAATCCATTAGGTTGTTCTCTCTCTGGCTCCTTTTCTCTCCCTTTTTGTTTGATTACGACATTAATTTGAATGAATTTTCGAAAGTCTTTATAATTATCTCACGAAATCATTTGAATGATTTTTCATAACGATCCATATCTATTTATTTAATTTTTCTTTCAAGTTTCACAACAGGGAGTACACAGGACGATTAGAGTGTTATATTCGTTGGGAGTCGGATAAAGTCGAGGCTCCCAGAGTTTGATTGTCTTTGATTAATTACTCATTCCGTTTCTCGACCGACGGAAGCCGACGCGAGTTGTTGCAATCTAGATAACGCGTAACCGTATTAACGGTCCGGCGTAATCTTTTTGTCTTTCAAAGAGAATATGACGTAGCTCGATGCTAGTCTACGAGATTGTACGAGATAACGAAGAATTGAAAAGGATTTCCCAACGAAATATTTTTCTTTTTTTTTTTCCTTCTAACATAGCCATTTTTAAATCGTCACGTTTATGATTACAGAGATAACAAATGTCATCTTCGATATCTATTAATACTTCATTATCTGTAATCATTTTTATCGGATCGATACACGTTTTATTTCACCGATCAAACAAGTATCATCGTAAAATTATATTATACGAAAATAATCGAATAAATTTTTCCATAAATCATTCTTGCCTACAATTCTATTCTATCCCTTTCATTCTCTTCAAAACACATAGAAAATATAAAGAAAAGCCCTAGAGATAGAAGTTAATCGTTCATAGTACAACCTCTGTCATTATACACCCACGCGGTTCAAAGGAAGAAGATGGGAAGAGTAGGACAACACGACGTAGGTCATTTACAGGGCAATGATAATGTTAAAGCGGAAGAGGAATCGCGCAATTTCTCGGACAACATATTATTATTATTGTTGTTGTTGTTGTTGTTGTTGTTGTTGTTATTTTTATTATTATCATTATTAACATTGTAAAAACGTTGTGCCCGATTATGTCGACTTGTAGATATATTCTTATAAGGTTGCAAATATGAAAGCGTTGTTTTAAAGTTTGGCGTGAGTTTATCGTTATCAGAAGGTTGGCCGCATTGTCGGCATCGTGTTTCGACCGATCGAGATAAATCCCTTCTCGAATGGTAAAACGATAATCGAGAAGGTCTCCGCTAAGCCCCTTGGTAAAACGAGTAGCAATAGGCAGCGGTCATATCGCGCGCTCCTACCATTCGACGATAGGATCTTAGATGCTTCCGTTCGTTGTATGCGTTCCTTCGTGTATTTCTGTATATACATATATACAGTGTGTGTGTGTATATATATATATAAATAGGTGTATGTATTCGTGCTGGACGCGTGGACGTGGCGCGCGAGCCACGCCGCCTGTTACACGCCCGCACCGATTATCGTCGACACACTATCGGATCGGCGCCTGTGGCTCTGTAGCTCCCGCTCTTGCTTGCTTTCTCTCTCTTTCTCTTTCTCTCTCTTTCCTTCCTATCTTTCTCTTTCGTTATCCTTGATGCCGATAAATCATAGTCGTTAGATATAATTTGATCGTCCTTTTACTTAGCGATTTCGTAGCACTTTTTGTCATTTAGATATGATATTATATTCGAAATCGAGGATATTATTCGACCATGTAATTACCGAGAATTATTGAAATGTATATCTATATATATGTATGTATACCTATATATATTGTGTGTATATTGTACATATACGTAGAGTTTGCGGTGGCGAATCACGCGCAAGTTTCTCGTAATTGTTACACCGTAGTTGTCGTCGTCGTCCCAGGGAATGGCATCGGTCGGTATTTAACCGGGAATGCGAATTATGAAAGCGGCTCGTATTTCGTCGCGAAATTCCAACCGAGTCTCGACGACGGTTTCCTTCCGTTCGACAGAACGCTTGGTATTCGAAATATCCATTGGGCCGGATTTACCGCGGCGACCTTACTCGGAGTGTATAAACGCCTCGGAAAGCACTTGTCGTTTACCGCACGCACTCTATAGTAGATAGGAAGCTGAGATTTCTTTTTTTCATAAGGTCCAGTATAGGAATTTCTTTTGTCGTTAGTTATCGATAAACGAACAACGATGGATCTATCAGATAAGAGATCGATGTGTTACATAGGAGCGTGACTTTTCACACTTCCAAGATGTCACCTTTGTTTTAAAAGAGTTCCTTTTGTGGGATACCTAAAACCGAATGAGAGAAATTGTGCAATATCTACGGTAGTTCCAACGACAAACACCGATCTAAAACGCGCCTTTACGATCGTAAAAGGAGTCCTACTAGACGCCTGGCTCGTAGCGCGTTCCAAGGACCAGATCGGTACCTTTTTTCCTTCGCTCCGAGACACCGCGCGACTTGTACAGCGTAACCTTCGGCTATTCGAACAATTTTATTCTTTGGCCTATTTCTTACAACGCTTTACGACGATAACTAAGACACCTCCGACCATCGATTACTTCGTACTTGATCGATCTTTTTTCTCGATTTCTTTTCTTTCTTCTTTTTCCTTTTTCTCTTTCTCTTTCTCTCTTCTTTTCTTCTTTTTAACGATTCTTTTTTTTTGTTTCTTCTTCTTCTGTTTCTTCTTCTTCTTCTTCTTCTTCCTACAGACGAAAGAACGATATTAGCAGATCTTGTTCGGGATTTAATAATTACAGATCGCGAAGCGAACTTTCGAATAAATGACGATCTCCTTGACGAGAGTATGAACTGGTTGGATAGAGAAGTTAACGTTTCTTGATGAGATAATGTTGGCTACGAGTGTCAAAATCCTTGACGTGCCCCCGGATCTAGAAAGTCTTCTTTGGATTGATTAGCAGACTCTCGTAACTCAGAGAAAGAGAAAGAGGGAGATGCAAGTTACGTGGATACGGCGATCGTATCTAAAGAGACGAGACTTGGACCAAGCGACGTTCCGAGAGGATAAACGTTCGCACACATATACGTACGTACGTACGTATAATCACACACACACATACAGAGATAGACACTGAGCATAAGTTCTTAGCGAGCCCAGCCTCAACCCGGAACCATCCATCATTTCTTTTTCTCGCCCGTACAATAGCGTTAGGTTCCCTTGACATTATGTCTCCTTGTATATCCTCGGCCAACTTTGTTCACTCTATTAGAGAGCATCGGCGATAGTCAACTGACATTTCAAAGATCGAACCCAGTCACCAAGATCATTGATCTTTCTATCCCTCGATCAGGTGTACGGTTGTTTAACATAGATCCTATAACACGATCGAACTTGAAACATAATTTGTAGATAAGAAAAGATTATTCTTTTTTTCTGTATTTTATTCGAACGATGTTAAACGACTATGGTGGCGACTATGGTAAGACCATGATCGATAGCAACCGTCAAGCACGCACGTTAGCGGCAATTAAGCACGTATACTAATCGGCCGCGTTAAGGTATGTACGCCTCGTCTAAGTGGGGTGCTCTCCTCCGACATGGCGGGGGCGTGAGAAGTGCCTTAGCCCTGTGACCTTCCTGGCCCCAGGGGTACCTCGGTACTACTTCTCCGTAGGTACTCTCGCCGTACCTACGCCATGCTTCGAGCTAAGGAACGAACGAACGAACGAACTCAAAGATAGAGCGAGAAAGAGAGAGAAAGAAAAGGAGAGAAAGACAGACAGACTGACAGAGAGAGAGAGAGAGAGAGAGAGAGAGAGAGAGACAGACAATGTTACTTCTCTCATAGAGTTCGAATACACGAGCAGTCCAATGAAATTTTGACACGTTCGACGTTTCGTTCGATCTTCGATCTTTCGACCTCGGATCGATATCCATACGATTTAGTCGTGGGAACGATCTTCATGAATCTCTTTTGCTAAACTTTTCAGAATCAACTTTCTCTCTCTCTCTCTCTCTCTCTCTTCCTTTGGAACATCGAAGGATCTTCAGATTTTCAGCCTCTTTTGGCGATTATTCGTCGTAACCATGGTGGACTCGACCTCCATGGCCCTCGCGAGATGCGGTAGGAGAGTTAACCTTTCAGGAATGACTATTTCATGGCCACTTCCTGGGTTCAATGCTCCTGCGATTTCTATGCAGGTTGGGTAAGCCTGACTCGCGCGCTCTCGCACGGACCTTGCACACTCGTATATGCTCTCTCGCACGTATAGAGAAGGGAGACGGACAACGGACGAGACGGACGCTCACGAGGATGGCAAGGAAAATATATATACATACATACATATATATATATATAAACTTACATACATACAGAATACACATACATATATATATATATAATATATTTACGAATACCTAACACTGTAGTAGAATCGCTCTCTCGTATTTGGTGCCTTGTATTTTGCTGCGTGTACGACGAAAGAAGAAGAGGAAGGAGGAGGAGGAGAAGAAGAAGAAGAAGAAGAAGAAGAAGAAGAAGAAGAAGAAGAAGAGTCAAGGGATCTAACGCATTCGTGGTTGTGTGTACGCTTGCATAATATTAGACCTTATGCAACCTGCCCTTCCCACACTTATCACTGCCTTCATCCTTTTTCTTCTTCTCTCTCTTTCTCTCTCTCTCTATATATATATATCTATATATATATATCTTTCTCTTTCTTTCTCTCTTTCTCTTCCGGAGGGCCCGAGCGGTGCCCTTGGCGATGCGCCCGAGGGTGGGGTAGCTCTTCTGGAAGAGATGGAAGAGGAGAAGGGATGGACGGCTCGTGAGAGTAAAAGAGGGGGTTGGTGGAAGGTCTCGTCGGCTAAGTCAGCGGGGGTCAGAACGGAGATGCTCCGCGGTCGTGTCGGGCGGGGCTGCCCGCTCACGACTTGAACTATCGCACGCCCCCACTAGCACCACCATCATCCACCTTCCACGTCTCCCTGGCCTCCTCGGACCGTTTTCTCGTCTGGATAGTCTGGACGTTCGGTAAACGTCCCGATGCTTACCGAAACCTTAATTCGATGCGAGTTAACCATTCCAAGGTTAACTAATGACATAACAGACTAACATCTTTCGACAATTTTCTAGTTGAAATATTTTCGAATGAAAACAACCATGTCAAATTTGGCTCGAACCGTTAGCCGATTAAACGAGCACGATCTTCGTGCCGATAATGGAGAACGTTGTAATCGAGCTTGGTCCGTGACCAAAGCATAGGCGTTAAACCGCCGTGTAATGACCCTGCGTATGGAAACTATCATTCTCTTGAATCAAGAGAAAGATACCTTAGATCGTAAAAAGGATTAAAAAGAAGAAAAGAGGAAATGCGAAAAAAAAAGAAACAAAAAGAAGAGCCAGAACTTTTTTTCTAAAGACGATAAAAAGGAAAGGGAAAAGAAAAGAAAAGAAAAAAAAATAATAAGGCAAAAGAAAACGGAGGGATTAGATGAAGGAGGGAAGAACATGAAACATGTTCGCGCACAACGGTGTATCGTAAATTGGCTATCGCAATAAACGCATTATCGCGTGGCACGACCACCTCCGTCTTTATCTCTCTGTCTCTCTGTCTCTCTCTCTCTCTCTCTCTCTCTCTCTCTTTCATTTAGCCGATGCGACGTGGTAGACAAGCTAAACGGGCCGTTTTGTGCCACGGCTGGCACCTGCTCGGTACGCGAAGCTACGTCACGTGCATTACCGAGAGGGTAACCGCGGAAAATCGACGTCGGAGAGAGGCGCACGTGGGACGCGTGCTCGGTCGCATCGAAAAAGATATGCGAACGATCGATCCTTCGTTTATATATATACGAGAGAGTACACAGATTCAACCAGATTATCATCCTCCACTTCGTCGAGTACGTGTCATGCTTCTCGGTATATTATGTTATATCTAATCATTTATCGTTTTCTTGCTATTTAAAAAAAAAAAAAAACGAAAGAACATCTGCGATCTTGTTAGAGATAGTACCTAATAGATGTCTTATAAAGATGACATTCGCATTCATCGTCGAGGAATGGGCAAACTTTTTTTTGTGCATATTTGCTGGATATTCGAAAGATTGGATTTTCGAAAAGTTTTATTTTTTA
This sequence comes from Vespula vulgaris, assembly GCF_905475345.1. Classification (NCBI taxonomy): domain Eukaryota; kingdom Metazoa; phylum Arthropoda; class Insecta; order Hymenoptera; family Vespidae; genus Vespula; species Vespula vulgaris. The sequence goes on along the minus strand of NC_066600.1, from coordinate 2,004,158 downwards.
TTAAAATAAATGAACAGACCGTATCGATTTTCAGGATTATCACGATAATTTCGCAAACGATCAGAAAATTACGAACAAGTTCTCGTGCCCTTGGATGCATCGACGCTTGACCCAGTAGCGCCGATCGAAGAACCATAACAACTCGCAAGTGGATAACACACGGGGAACTCGGCCATGGCAAAGTCCGCGAGCTATCCCGGGTGCTATCGCGTATCGATCGTTGCACACAGTGCAACTCTCTACTCTCTTCGTTCGCGCTTCGATCACCACCCGCCCGCCTCCGCCCCCAATCGCGTCCCGATCCCCTATTTCACCGTTTTACCATCATTACGAGATAGGAGAAATTTAACTCGTGTAGGAATGCCTCCCTTCGAGTTCACAGGCAACCCTGAAAAGATCTCGAACGATCGCCCTCGATTTCCAAGGGTCGCACGTTTCATCTTATTCCATCTCTATTACACCGAGAAGTCGACGAGAGTATTTGGAAGATTCTACGTTCTAATGTAATCTTCTGGAAAGCAATTCTCACACGAGAAATTGCATTCGATTTTATCTATGTACGTAGATGTGTGTGTGTGTGTGTGCGTGTGTATGTGTATAGTTTCATTTCATCATAAGTATCGTATCATAAAAATAATATGTATTCGTTGGAAAATTAATCTTTCTGATTGAAGATAAAATTTCAATACGAGAAGAGAAAGGTCAATCAATAAACGATTGTCCTTTTAATTTAATTGACAGTATCCTTCTTCTACAATTGCAAGTAATATGTTATATTATTTCCTTAATATATGTATTATTTACTTGTATTTAAATTGAAATAGTAATTATTGTGTAGAAATTCGTTAAAATATTAATTAGTTTTATTAGAAAATATTAATTACAAGCTATCCGAATGAATACTTTAGTATTAATATAAACGATTTAAAAATAAATCCGAGGAATATAATTTTAGATCAAAGATGACGGAGAGAAGAAGAAATCCTGTGGCGAGGTGGATAGATCCGATAATAGATTTATGCGATTTCATACGGTGTCGAGTATTTATATCTCGGCCGATGTTATCAGCATAAATCTCAATCAAGCTTTGCTTTTGATCGACTCCGCCACGAATCATGGCGTACCTTTAACGACTTGTCAGAATCTATATTTATCGTAGTTAGCGTGGATGATTGGTGCCGGCGTCGATGGAGAGTTAACAAAACTGTAGTCGGGATCATAAGTGTAAATCAGTCGGCGTAACGTTAGAAAACTTAGATAGGACGAAGACAACGACAAACACAAGCACATTGTTGAGATCGAAAGTTAGCGAACTATATATATATATATATATATATATATATATATATATATATATGAGAGAATAAAATAATGGTAATTGAACTTCTCTCAATGGAAATAAATTGCAGGAATAAAGGAGAGAAAAAGAAAAAGAAAAAAAAAAGAAGAAAAGAAAAGAAAAGAAAAGAAAAAAGCAATGTGAAAGAATAGAGCGTTTGAAACAAGCGTTAAAGGGTTAACGATCTACGAGACCGGTAGTGAGAAAGTGGGCCCAACCGAGAAACGTCTATATGTATGGGCTCACATATAAATACAGATATAAATGATTTACGACTTCCTTCTGTGCTGACCGACTCGTTCTTCGGTGGGGCCCAGCTTGGACGTCGCGGGGGTGCATAGATGTTGGAAGGCGAAGTGGAGAGAGAGAGAGACAGACAGAAAGAGAAAGAGAGAGAAGAAGAAGAAGAGAGAGAGAGAGAGAGAGAGAGAGAGAGAGAGAGTTGACCTCGTACGGGCAAGCCACTGGTTTGCATATTCGCCACTGCATAGCCCGGTGGCGGATATACATCATGCATCCGCTGTGGTCCTTTGGAATCGTGGTGCAAGTGCAACGGTGCATCTACGTTGCATCCATGTTGCATCCACGTACCGCATCGACGTACCTGAACTGCTACGGCATCGATATACTATAGAGAAAGAGAGAAAGAGAAAGAAGGGGAAAGAGAGAGAAAAAGAGAGACAGAGAGAGAGAGAGTATCTCTCGATTCCGTAGACGCCGCTTCTTATATTCGTAGCCTGTTGTCTTTTCCCTTCGGAGCCAAAGAAGAGACTCACGATTCAGCGATAGCTCAAGCGAATTTGCATCCGTGGAATCCGTGGCGTGAGTATTGCGCCCTCCAACCCAGCTTGCTTGCTTGCTTGCTTGCTTGCTTACTTCTCTCTTTCTTTACATAGAGAGCACGAGCCTTCGTGTTCCTTTCCTTCGGCGACGATTCCACAGAAATTTCTCTCTCTCTCTCTCTTTTTTTCGTCCTTTTTCATTTTTTTTCGTTGGTATATATATTTTTTTATTTCGTTTTTACTCGACCGAGACTTATCCCATATCTCCGAGAAAAGTGGACTTTCGATCGTTACGACGACGTATGTATGTAAGTACTTCCTTGGTCGACGCTTAAAGAAATGTAGGGCACGTTTGTTAAGTCTTAACACCTAAAACGAAACGCTTGTATTCGAGTGAGAAAGGCCACGCGAACTTCCTTTTACCTGTCGTATCTTATCGAACAAGATCATAGATATGGCTACTTCCTCTAGCAACGCTGGGAGGAGAAGGGCTATAGAGCTAGCTAATAGACCACCTTCTTCGTGAGCGAGCCTATCTCAACGTGGGCTTCTTCTTCTTCTTCTACTTCTTCCTCTCTCTCTCTCTCTCTCTCTTCCTCTTTCTCTCTCTTTCTCTCAGGATCTTAGCGCCTCTCCAGTCTCCTAGCCATCTACATGCATACAACCACGATCCGATGGTTCCCATAGCCAACCACCCTTCTTCTTCTTCTTCTTCTTCTTCTCCACTTCCTACCTGGGAACATAGGATCACGGATTCCTCGTTACCACCTCACTGTATTCTTCCTTATCGCATGCGAGCCGAACGATTAACGAGAGGACTCGATAGCGTGACGAATCTAAGACGTTAGAAAATCCTGAAACTACAACGTGATATATCTTTTACATTGACCACGTTAATATCCGTTATACAGCTACATTATTATATTATAACGATTAAGGTGGTTACACGTTGATAGCACCTCTCTTTCTCTCTCTCTCTCTTTCTCTCTCAATCAGGCTTAATTAATCCTTTCTTCTTCTTCTTTTTTTAGTTTTTCTTCCTTTTCTCTTCCTTCTTAATCTCTCTTCCGACTTTACATCGTGGAAACAGAGCGAACGCCGATATCCGCTTATTATACACGTGGCTAATGGGAAATCGGAGTAATGACTCGCGAATAACCTTTATCGACGGCATAACGAATTTACTATTACGTCAGATAGTTATCATTACCGAGTGACTCGTGATTACCAGCCCGATGTACTCTCTTTATGGGGTGCGGGCACTTCCCACGAGGCTGCTCGGATCGAGCCAACTCTCGGCTTGGATCTTCCATGCGAGCTAATCTCTACGCCGTGTTCGCGTTTACGTGTTCGTGTATGTGTACGAGAGAGAGATAGAGAGACAGAGAGACAGAGAGAGAGAGAGAGAGAGAGAGAGAGAGCCAACGTTCAGTACTTTGTCCCTTACCCGTTCTGACGAGAATGTATACATGCTCAAATACATACACAACTCTCTGCACAACATGCATACTCGAACGCATCGATACGCTGCAGCAGCATCTCCTGTGTTATACGATGCCGGCAGCTTTGACCGTCTCCAAGCAAGCCTCACGAATTAGCGCGAGCTCTCGCTGGATCATTACGCATCGGCACCACGTGTGGATCGTACGATTAATAAGCGCATCGATCCCTACGACGTTCCGCCGCGCTTCCGCCGTTAATAAGATATTACGACTAATGAAGCAATTAGATAAGACGACCTCTACGATGAGCTTGCAGGTAGGTAATATGATTATGTTAATTCTTTCCATGCTTATTATTTTTTATTCGACTTACAATACGTACGTATCTACGCATACGATTATGTACGTGACACAAACGTGCAAGAATCTAATAGATTTGCATTTTCATTTTCATTTGTATTTTCTTTATCTTTACTTTCTTCTTTTTCTTTTTTTCTAATTTTTCGTCATTTTTTATTATAAAAATGGACAGACGAAGTACATCCAATATCGAAGAGAGGGTCGAATTTAAATCGATCGTATCGATGTAAAATGAAACTTATCATTCGATTGATGCTCTCCGTAGTAATGTATATATTTTTCAAGCGTCGTAAGTACTTAACTTTTTTTTCCTTTCGCAGGAATATATTTTATTAATCACATCTCTTTCGAGATAATAGAATTATCGGTAATGAAATATTATCAGTAAATTTTCAAGGAATGTCATGTAAGAGAAAACGACACTAAGATCAATGGTATGAAAGATATTCGTCATTCGTCATCGACTTAATACTCCAGTAATAAACAAGCATAATAATTTAACACCTTCTATAAACAAAATCCAGCGTTGGTCGAAGACTAACGTCGTACTCGACTGCTCAACGGATTCCAAGAATATTTCTCAACGTATATAGCCGCTGTCATAACACTCGACGTTGGATGATCGTCGATTACACCAAGTAAAATTCCACAGCGTTCTCTCGCAAAAGTCGAGGCGTGTCAATTACCCCTTCAAGAGAAACATCCAGTCGACGTCGGAATAATTCGGAAATTAAATTCTATTTGTGTGGTCTTGAAACGAAAATCATCGAATCAACCGCGAATCATGATCATCGTTGATGAGACTTCCAAGTTATCCTCTTTTTTCCCCTATCAACGAAGAAGAAATCATAAAAAAGAAAAAACTCGTTAAGTTGAGAAAAACCTTTCCAAACTTCGCGATAATCAAAAATTAAAATGTTTAAGGTATATGGGTAAATAATGAAGTAAAAATAATATAAACGGAAACGAAGTTTACGTACGTGCATACCGTATATTAGCAAGTTGCATCCTCTTTCGTTCGGTCTTTAATTTGCGACAAAAAATACTTTTGCTTATGGAGGTTAATGAGAGATTGACTTTGTGACACGTTAAGTAGTATAAAGAGGTCACGAAAGTCTCTCATTATTTGTAATTTAAAATCTACGAAAAAAAAAAAACGAAGAATTTAATTTTAATAAAATTTTACAGGAATGCTTCTGTTTCGTCTTCGTAATGTGCTATCTCATATTTATACGTTATGTCGCACGTATGTATACTCGTCTCGTATAATGTTATTACATGTTGCATGCCGATATAAACGTATGTACACGAGTAGTACATAAGGATAGATTTCACGTCTGTGTGTACACTTCATATACGAAATAGAAGCAATCTCGCTTCCGTTCAACGTGATAAACATTTAAACGAGGAAACACACCTATAATTATACACGAGGCTGCGATTATTAGATGGAAAATTATGTAAAGTAACGGCGCCTCTATCTGCGGTATAATATGCGGAACAAATTGAGTCATCGCACGGCAGTTTACGACGGCGCATATAATTGGTGCGATCTATAAGCGTGCGCGTTCATGCAAGCGTTCAAGATAGGAGCCATTGTCTGGCGACTAACCGATAGTGATGGTGGTGGTGGTAGAGGTAGGTAGGTAGGCAGGCAAGCAAGCAAGCAAGCAGGTAGGTAGATAGGTAGGTAGGTAGGTAGATAGGTGTCGGGTCGTATTCAAACGAATTCCCGGAAGACTTGTAAATCTAAAGGGCCAATGGATCAATGGACCAATGGACCAATAATGGACCGATCGACGAAAAAAGGCGTCACGATTATGGAAAGTTGTCGGTGGTTCTGTCGATTATGAGTTTGGGTTAACCGAAAACTTTCGCTGAAACCATGATCGAAAATTGAAGTCACGTTCGGTGAATCCCTCGCGGCGGCGCTATTCAAGGCGTGGGTCTTGGAGAGCAGGTGGGCTGGCTGGCTGACATGAATGTGTAAGAGCGCTGCGTGTAGGTTGGTAGTAAGAGACGTGCCGCACAACGCATCGTGGGAGTAAGTCTTGAATCCTTATGGGATCGCGTGTCGAAGTGTGGAGGCACGTCGCTGTTCGCGTGATGATTCCCCTTGGCCACCTCGAAGGAGAGTTTCCACGATCGATAGGCGAAAAATTGACGAGTTTCTTGGTGAAGTGGGTCCTCTTCCAGGTGACCGAGGGGTCGTTGTCCTCGACTAGAACTAAAGACATAGAGAGAGAGGGAGAGAAAGAGAAAAAGAGAGAGAGAGAGAGGAGAGGAAGAGGGATGGGGACGAATAGATCGGCCTCTGATGTTAGAGGAAGAGAAGAGGTGAACGAGCGCGAGAAAGAAAGAGAAGACTACAGAGAGAGAGAGAGAGAGAGAGAGAGAGAGAGAGACAGGGAGAGAGAGAGAGAGAGAGGCTCAGTCCCTTTCGACCCCTACCAAAGACCCTACGGTGAACCCCGCCCGAGGCGAGAGGTCACTCACCTATTGCTATCTCTTTCTCTCTCTTTTTCTCTTTCAATCTTTCTCTATCTCCGTTACTCTCTTGACGCTCTTTTATCAGCCGCAACACAACGGGCTAATTATGGCTGATGATTACGTACATATCTACTACCAGGTTGCACGCTTACATTCGCTCATACATACGTCTCTCTCTCTCTCTCTTTCTCTCTCTCTCTCTATATATATATATTATATGATGCGTTTCATGTATTCGATGTTCCTTACTCGGCTCGACTTTGACTCTTTGTCCCCGACCTACCCGCATCGCCAACGAATTGACACTTTACGAAAGCCTCGTGTGCTTTGTCATTACGGTGAATACGGCGCGTGCGTCAACGTTGTCCTCTTATCCCTCTTACCCCTCTCTTCTCCCATCGACACGAAGACGAGTTGAGGAGGATCGATACGCGACGAGGGAAAGGAACACGAGTTGTCCTAGGCATCGACCACGTCGCTCTTTCTCCTTCTCCTCTTTCTCCTCTTCCATACCTTACCGTCAAATAGTATACAGTTTACACGAAGCTCGGTTATTTTAGCTAAAGGCCAAACCACATTTTGGCACGTACGATAATCTCCATGAATTCAAGGAAATGTATAATGATGTTATTAATATATTCCTAGAAACTACCTAGATTTCTCTCGCTTCCCTGATGATTACCCATCATTTTGTTGGTAATCACCATGGATAAGGTTTGTCAGTGGCCGATTCCACACACACACACATACATATATTTGTATATATGTATTTGTATATGTAGCTTTATCCTAAAGTTTCTCTCATGAAAACGCACTTATCGTCGAATACTCCGAACGATTCGAGTATGAATCGTGATAATTAATTAAACAAAGAACGATGGTTCTCTTTTGGTATTAATCCTAAGCTGTAAAATCTGTTTCATACTTTGTTATAAAAGATACGAGATAAACCCTTTAAATGCGGGTCGTATCGATCGAACAAATATTACAACTATTATGGTCGATTCGTGACAAGTAAAGAGTATGTATCTATATTGTTCGATAACCGGCGCGGAAGTAAATGACATATCTGACTTGATTTTGTGATACCGACGTATAAATAAATATGCAACTATCGTAAATTATTATTTGTTAACATGACCAATAAATTTCGATGAATTCTTTCTTCTTCTTATTATTGTTATTATTATTAATTAATGATAACAAATAAAAAAGGGACGAAAGTGTTAATTACTTTTGACTTCACCCTTGTCTGGCACCTTGCATTTCCTTCAATTCTATGGGGGTTGAATAGGACAATTCATTTACTACGAATGATGTTTTAGAAGTGAAAGAGAGAGAGAGAGAGAGAGAGAGAGAGAGAGAGAGAGAGAGAGAGAGAGAGAGAGAAAGTTAATTACGTTGGCATGTCGTCGGTTGTTTTACGACGGAGCTTATTTCTAGAGGCAAGCATCCTCTTGACAAGTTTGCGCACCAAAGGCCGTGTACGCCTTCGCGTGCCACAGCACAATCGCACATTCGAACTACCTGCCTGATTTGCATCCGTGAATTCGCACGCAGAAACGTTCATGGCAAGTGCTTTCGTCACCGTTTCTAACGCGTTTCTATCTTCCTTTCTCTCTCTCTCTCTATCTATCTATCTATCTATCTATCTATCTATCTATCTATCTATCTTCTAGTTACTTCTATTTCCTCTTTCCTTGATATTTTCATTTTCGAAGGAGTCGTCAACCTTCTCGTGCTTCAGGAAAGTATTACGTAAACGTTACTTCATTCCACTGCTATTTCGGTACTGGACTTCTCTTCTACTTTTTCCTTTTTTTTTTCTAACCGAACCAAAGTAACTTGCACTTCTGGATTGACTCTAATTAAGATTTTCCGCGCGAGTGACTGACTGCTGGATTAGATATCATTGCTGGAAAAGCTGAAAAAGGAGGAACGACTTTGGTTGTGTTATACATATGTGCTCAACCATGTATAGAAAGATTCTCTTCCTTCTTTTATCCGCTTTAGGATAAAAGTTTGAGGTTTTTGTTGTTTCTTTTTTTCTTTTCTTTTTCTTGTATTTTTTTTTCTCCTTCGATTACATATTCACGCGAAACAAAAATTAGGTGACGATGACGATCGACTTTTTCCGATTGAAAAAACAAGAAGAGAGAGGTAAGGAACAACCTTATATTACCTTATACGGTAAATTCCTAAAGATCCCAAGAGAGCTATGCTAATCGACTGAACGCGTCAAGTTTCTTCTCGAACTTGGACTGTGCGCTTTGCTTTGGGGGGTAAAAGAACGCAATAGACGGATGCAGATAAGAACGGCTAACTCCTCTCTCCTGTATAAGGCTGAACGTTCACTATACTCGACTAGTTTCCCTCCTCCTCCTCTTTCTCCTTCTCCTTCTTCTCTTCTTCTTCTTCTTCGTTCACCGTTCTTTCCTACTTCCGAGGACGATCTCCCACGGTGCTACCAATGAAGAACCCAACATTGATACTTTTTACCAACCCTGCTGAGTTGACATCAGTTTTTATCAGAGAACCGAGATAATAATATTCATTAAAAATAATTAGATACAACAGATTATTCCTTATGCACCGATGCGATAATCGGATATATTTTATTATAGAAAAAAGTTTGGCTTGGAATCGATCTTTCGTCTCTTTGAGGTCACAATCTCTCTCTCTCTCTCTCTCTCTCTCTCTCTCTCTATCTCTCTCGTTCGTTTCTATTTAATAAGAGAAAAAGATAGAGATAGAAGGAGCATTACTCGCGTCCCGAGTAATATCGTAAAAGCTATGCTTGGCGCCAAGCCTCGAAGGACCGGTTAGGAACGAGCAATGCTTAGATAGGCTTTGCGACCTTAATATCCATTTGATTAATCGCTCACGCCACGACGTTTACCTTAAACCTCTTTTTCCGAGTCGAGGGAGAGGACTCGACGACGCGTGTGAAATTATCAAATGAATCGTAATCTTCGTTTCGTTTATCTCAAGAGTTTCCTAAATCTTACCTAAGTCAATGCTTCTCAGTGTCGCTGATGAAACGCGAATACGAAATTCTAAAGTGAAACAATTCATTTGTCCGATGAAAAAATCTATTATCCATTTAGGAGGATAGAATAAATGACGGAATATTTAAATATGTCTTTTATAATTTTTCACATAGGCTATGTTTGAAGATCGAACGAATCTAAAGAAAAATTCTTGTCTGATCTGAAAAAGTTTATTTGTTAAAACGAAAGGAAAGGGGAAGGGAATGAATATGTTAAAATGAAATACGTACTTATACGTAGTTAAGTTTTGCACATTCTATGGGATAGTCACATCGTTTTACAAACGAGGATATCTACCTCGACAAAGTGATTCGCGCAAGAAGCTTAGCGAGTTGGTTGTAAGGAGCGATACGAAAAGACGTGGAAGTAGCGACGAAGACGACACGACGACGGTGGTGGTGATCATGGTGATGGTGACGGTGAAGGTGATGGTGTTAGTGTTGGTGTCGGGGATTCGCGTGTACGCAAGTAAGTACGCGTTGTGCGTGCGTAACGTTTGCGTTTCGTTTCGTGTGGCGGCTTTATCTAGAATCTGGATGTGTGGTCGCGTCCAAAGAGGACAGAGCGTTTTGCGCGAGTTGCGTTTAAGACGCGCCGCTGTTACGAGAAACCGACAACGATAAATATTGCGGCGTGAATGCATGTTAATGAGCACCGGAGTAGGTACTGTAAGCTCGTGTAATCCTTGTGCACCTAACTACACATGTTGCGAGAGGGAGAGAGAGAGAAAGAGAGAGAGAGAGAGAGAGAGAGAGTGCATGGAACGTTTCCAAGCTGGTAGGTATCACCGCCAAGGTCTCTCAAGAAATGGCGTCTAAAGCAAAGTACCACGCGAAGCTTCTCTCAAAGCGCGATAAGAATGTTACAAACCTGTACGGTTTTTCGTTACGTTTTCGATCGACGACTATAACACGATATACCTTTGCCAGAGAGATATTGATTCTTCCCTTAGATCATAAATCTCCCTTCTCTCCGCTAAGAAGAGATATTTATAGCAAGAATCTTTTTCTCTCCTTCTTTCTCTTTCTATTTCTCTCTTTCCTCTTTGAAGCGAAGTAACGGCTCAAATTATCCACGAGCATCGACTTGTTTTTACCTTTAAGATCGAGGTGTTATGGTACTTCCATACCTGGACCGCCTCCACATTCAAATGCAAAATCTCCGAGTTCCCATATGGCTCGACTCACCGCTCCTGGACAACGTTTAACGACGATCTTACGCAAGGAATTTAACAATTACACCGTTCGCCGCGCTTACTTTATTTTACTTTAGTTTACTTTAGTTTATTTTATCTTATGGTTTAACTATGTCTCCTCTAAGAAAGAGAAATAAGGATTTCGGAAATCGAGATACCGGACAAACGGAGTATACCTCGTAAAATCGCTGCTGTTTGCGACCGAGTTTACGTTTGCGGAGAAATCTAATAAAGATGATAAGATCGCTAGAACAGAGATAGAGAGAGAGAGAGAGAGAGAGAGAGAGAGAGAAAGAAAGAGGCGACTTGTTATATTCTTTATACGCTTAACGTGTTTTCCTCTTTTACTAGAGACACGTACCTACTTGTATTATACGTGTATGTAGAAAAACATATGTATGCACGAGTGCTTGCTTCTAATCAGATGGGCGTTGCTCTATGCGCGGAAAAGTTTCTCCAAAGGAAGAGGATGCGGGTGCGATAACTCGAGCCTTTCTACACGAGATTAGATTCGTGAATCCTTTAAGAGAGAAGTCTCCGAAGAAAAGATCAAAGGACTCTTGGCTTAACTTAATTGGAATAACGTTTTTCTCCTTCTCTTTCTTTCTTTCCTTATCTTGTTCTCTCTTTCTCTCTCTCTCTCTCTCTCTCTCTCTCTCTCTCTCTCTCTCTCTCTCTCTCTCTCTGTCTTCCTCTCTTCTCTTACAAACGTTTCTATGTAAGAGCTCAAACGGTTATCGCTCATTTGTACGTCGCTTATATTGCGGTTAACGAGTCGACCGCAAAACCGATCGACTGCAAACTCGACTCTTGTTCGCACCGTACTTAAGTCCTATATACTACCTACTGCTACTCAACTCTATCGAAGAGATTACTACTCTCAAAGAGGAAAATGATCGTTCCTATTTCGTCGATAGATTATTAGATCGTACGTAGGTACATACCCCCATCGATATAACGATTTCATTGATTTCTCCTTCAACCCAACGATCAAACATAGACGTATTATATTATTTAATTTAATATGTATATATATATATATATATATATATGTACAGTGTTATCTTCAATCAATTAGAAAGATATTCTTAAAATAAGTAGTACTTCTTTCTATTTTATTATTAAGAGGCGACGTTAATATCTAAATTAAGTTTGCTTAGTTTGGAGAGATAAAGAGAGATAAAGATAGATTTTTGATTAACTATCTTTATCTTTCCTATCGTCTATCTTTATTAATCGAACCTAATCACAAACTTCACATCGATTTCTTAAGTTAATTAAAAATAGTTTTAAAATAAAAGTTTAAGAGAGACGAATAGAAAATATGATTTGAGAAAATCGAAGTGAAATTGTTAGTGGGAAGATAACGTATCTACTTATGTATGTATATTATGTCTACCGACAAAAGCTAAGACGATTAAGGCGCACCTGTATGATCGCGAAAGACATTCACTCTCTAAGCGATATATCTAAGCTATAGATTGGCGAGAATAGACGACGCAATACATGTGCAAAATCGTATTATTCTATTACCACCCCTTCTGAAAGACATTCCTGAATTAAGCGTGTACGAATTAAAATTAACGAAGGATCGTCAGATTCTTGAGAGCTCATAAATTCTATGCACTAATCGATTGGATTGTATGATTTCGTTTTTTCTTTCTTTTTTTTTTATGCTAATCAAGTTTGAGTTACGAAAGATGGAAACGTTGGCAAATCGAACGATCGATCGATCGATCGCTTGATGAACCATCGACGTTCACATATGATTTCTTTTTAAGTATCTTCTTTTTTTCTATTTCTTTTTTACCAGACAAGATATACAAATCTAATAAACGATCTATAGTAAGAAACATATATATATATATATATATATATATATATATATATATATATATATAGCAAACCAAAAGATCTAGTAACTCGCGTTTCTATTTCGCGATTGTGTTCCGATCGAGACGATACGATATTTCTCAGACGATAAAGATTTGAGATAACTCGCGTGAGATTTTCAATCTAGAGCGCGTGAGGATTTTTAGAAATATGTAGAACGTATATTTAGTTTTCTTTTTAATTCTTCATATCCAAAGTACAAAGTAACGTTTAATTAATCGTCCCGCAGTATCCAATTAGTCGATCCTATCTTAATTACTTAATCACCTACTGATTATGTGTATGAATGCCATTCCTCCTTAGATATTAGGGAATATATTTGTCGAGATATTTTAATATGAAGATAATTAAGATTTCTTACGTCGATATAAAACACGAGAGAAAATGTTGCGTTAACGTCACGAGACAAAGATAATGCACACGTTCTGTTTCTCTCTATCTTTCACTCCCTCTTTCTTTCATTCACTTATGTACGTTCAACGATTCGATCAGTGCCTATTAAAAGCTAATTTTTGATCTTCGATTTGTTTCGGTTTCATCGAAGATTAACAGACTATACTATTAACTCGAATGATATAATCATTCAATTAGGAAGATATGTTATCGAAAACGAAATCGTACGATCGTACGCTTTCTTTCTTTCTTTCTATCCATCCATCTCTTTTCCTTTCTTATTTTTTCTTTTTTCGTTTTCTTTTATTTAGTCTTTGGTACGGAGAACAAGAATCGAAACGGACTATCGAAGATACGTTCCAACATGGCACGTTTTACTTCGATCATCGTCGATGTTATATAAGAACCGAGTAGTCCGACTTTAGAACAAGACGGCGAATAGCAATAATTTATCGACAGGACGTTCAAAGAGAAGAGAAAAGAGGAGCCCACACACAAGAAAGCTCTAGGACGAGTACTCGCACTCGGTTAGATTTAATTGTGTGCTTTCCCTGTGTGCAACATGATTCACGTTTCACCTTCCGGTCTACGACGGCGTTGTAATCATTTCGAACATGTTCCTACGAGAGATCGATCTACCAGAAACATCACGATTCCGCTTCGCCGGAGAAACTCGATCTTCGAGACAGTAGCTACGATAACGATTGCGGGATCCGTGCCGATGACTCTGGAATGGTACCTCCAGTTGGAGTTACTCTTTTTAAGATCGAATCTGATCAATTCGAAGACATCGGACTGACTTTATTTTACATATAGATAGATAGACCTACTACCTTCTCTTCCTTGTAGATAATTACGAGGTAATCCAAAATACCAAATAATTTCCCCTTTGTCCGCGATGTTGGTAACTAAGCTTCGATGAAAGCGTTGAGATAATGAAAGAGAATGGAGGAAGGAAAAACATTTAAAAAAAAAGTTGAAAAAAATATCCAAAAGAAAAAATCCGAAAAGAAAAGCAAGATTAAAAAAGAACTCGGTGGCACTCGAGCGATGCGTATTTCGCAAATTACGAACACGTCGCTTCGCGAAACACGTCTCTCGCTTGCCGGGTGTACCTAAAAAGGCAAACACGGTTGGGACACGGTGGATCCCAAGGGGAAGACAAACGGGTTAACGAACCTTTACCTCGGAAGGTGGTACTCGAGATTCTTTGCGTGCTTCTCGCGTTGCCCGCGAACGGCGCATTTTCTTTTGAATTTTTTTTTCTTTTTTTCTGTATTTTTCCCCCTTTCTCTCCCTGTCTCTTTCTCTCTCACAGTGACTCCTCCTTCTTCTCCTCCTTCAAGCTATCGTAATTGTTTCCGTTCGATGTTCCTGCCCTACAATATCGCTTGCTCGGCTTACACTTAATTAGAACGAAGGCGGGTTTAATAAATCACGGCGCGTAACATTTTCTGCATGCAATTAGCTCGGCTAATTAAGGATTACCTGCCGATACTTTGTCGAGTTAATTCAAGAAAAAGGCCACACGATTCGTCTTATTGTTTTACACTCGTAAAGAGAGAGAAAGAAAGGGAGAGAGAGAGAGAGAGAGAGAGAGAGAGAGAGAGAGAGAGAGAGAGACCTTTAACGAGGACAAAAGGCAAGTCCTTTAATCGGAGCACCTGTGTGAACGAGATTATAATTTAATTAAGTCTCCTCCAAGACATTCACCACCTTCTTCCTAAGATACTTCGTGGATAGAGGCGTGGTTATCCTTCTTCTCTCTCTTCTTCAGGTTCCCGAGCTTTCGAAATGATTAATCACTCGCGAGAGAAAGAGGGAAGAGTAATTAAATTCGTATCTTGTCGTTGATAATAGCGTGCTGTGCCATCTCGTAAAACCTGTTTTATCCATGATGCTCGTCGTTCCTTTTAAAAAAGCCCTTATATCCGCAGCTCGAGGGAACTCAATTTTCCCGATCTCGGTTTGAATGACTCGATCCTTGTCTAATCTAATTTATTAAAAAATATGTTAGCGCGCGTTATTCGTGAAAATTTCAACGATGAGCGACGTCCTACGAAATGAATCCCATTGAACGACATTTCCTTCTTTACGGATATACCATAAGTACAGCAGTTTCCTCGGCATGATTCTTAATACCCATTAACTCTTTCTGCTATAACCATAAATCCACTGGTAGAACATAGAGCCGACGCATCCACGTTTTATCTTCCTACGCGTCTAAGAGAGAACTAGAGTAGAGAATGAAAATAAGAGGGATGTTAAGTCTATGACAAATTTTACTCTCCTTTCGTTGATGTCAGCTTTAGCGTTTTGATTTGTAACGGGATTTTAATATCACGAACAGCGACTATCCCGTTTATGTTCTAGAATGTGAAACTTTTACGACCGGTTAATCTCCAAGGTACATTTAGATACACGCGATTAGTTTAATTTTCTTCTTTTTTTCGAAAAAGAAAAAACATTCCATCTATTCGTCCATATCGATTTCTGTCAAGCCCTTTCTCGATAGAACTTAATTCGGTTTAATTAATACGCGTATAGAGAAACGAGGGCTCGTTTCGATCGAATCAATCCTGCTACCTGTATTACTAACGAGAGAAGTAGCAAAGCTCTTATTTATCTCCTTCACCGTCGTCGTATCCGCACGTTCGCAAATATCTTAATTAACGCCTCCACTTGGTCAACCGTGAAAGATCCAGAGGGCAGATCTGGGTGTCGTTCGCCAAGAGAAATCGAAGCTACCGCCAGACCGAGAAGTAATTTGTACGGTTCTAAGAGACAGCGTGAAATCGCTTGTTTACATTAACCTTCTCTCCGTATCTGAATGGTATTTCTCGCTAAGCCACACCGTTTGAATTATACGTTTGTGAAAGTAATTTACGGTCGTACATCGATCACGTTTCGATTCGTCGTTGGTTGACGTTAAAATGATATATTTCAACTTACTTACTCTAATCTCTAAGATTCTCAAACTCGCTATCTTCTTTTATACGCCCGAGATTTTATATATAAATATATATATATATATGCACCTTCACCCAACTCCGTTATATGTTCTTCTATGAGAAAACATTGCGATTAGCTAATAAACGTTGTCCTAGAAGAGACTAGTTAGTCGCATCTTGGCACGGCATCGATCACGCCCCTTTGCAAGTCCAGCTACGTTCATAACATAATTCAATGGCCTCGCTAGCGTTTAATCATCGAGAAATCACAAGCGAAACGCTCCCACCCTCTTTTCATTCTTTCCTTCCTTCTTTCTTTCTTTCTTTCTTACTTTCTTTCCTTTTTCTTCTTTCTTCTTTTTTCTCTGTCCCTTTTCTTCTGACCTCTTCCTTATTCTTCTTCTTCTTCTTCTCTCATTCGTTTGTCCACGAGCACGCGAGGAAAGAGACAGATGTGTTCGGTCTAGAGGATGAGTCCCCTTCTCTAATGTATTCTAATGCTATGCCGCCCCGACAATGAGGCACAACTCATCCACCTACACCTACTATGGCATCTTAGCATCGAGGTCAACGCAATGCTATCTCATCTTAGCGAGTTTCTTCGACGAATCAACTAACATCCTATGTCAACTCCTCTCCTCAATTTCATTTCATTCGATAAATCGATACATTTCTAATCTAATCTCTGGAAAAAGAAACAATTAAATACGACGATCGAACATTTTTATTTTCATTTTAAAAATCAATTTACTCTCTTTCCAGA